>NW_007245653.1:84338-444884 GCF_000164805.1 Carlito syrichta | reverse complement strand
TTCCTTTTTTGAATTGAGATATCACTCTGTCACCCTGGCTGGAGTGTAGCTGCCTTGACCTCCTGAGCTCAGGAAATCCTTTTTCCTCAGTCTCACGAGTAGTTGGAACTACAGGTGCATGCCACCACACCTGGATTTTTTTAAAATTGTCTGTAAAGATGAGGTCTCACTATGTTACCCAGGCTGGTCTCAAACTCCTGGGCTCAAGCTGTTCTCTTATCTCGGCTTCCCAAAGTGCTGGGATTACAGATGTGAACCACCATGCCTGGTTAGAAGTGCTTATTTCTTTAATAAGTATTTGTTGCATTTGTTGCCTGCCAACTTTGTACTGGATTTGCAACTAGTCACTGAAGAATGCAGCATAAGCAAATCAGATGTGGAGCTTACTTTTGAGTCAGGGAAACAAGCAGTATATATATGTTTAAAGAAATAAATGGAGAATTATAAACTATGCTAATGCTATAAATAAAGGCATACAGTGCTGTAAGAAAGCATAACAAGGGAATCTATCTGAGATTTGGGGAGCTCTCAGTTATTGTCATGGAAAAATGAAAGCCTAGTGCCATCATATTCCCCAATGTCTTCAGAGAGGCCCACTACACTGATTTTTATACAATATTACCAAATTCAAACATCAAAAATCTTAATGTTTTGCAGGTCACAAAAACTAGCCATAGTCTAGTTATACCTTTTGTTCTATCTCTTTGCAGTTGTTGCCTTAAAATCTAGGTTAATGTCATCTTGGGAAAGAAAAGATCAAGCTAAGAGAAGATGTCAAGTGTCTGGGTCAAATGCAGCATCTGGGAGAGAATTCTGAAATTTGTAGAAACTTCAGCACAAGATTTCAGATCATTTTGTATTTGTGGCTTCCTGAGTTATTTTATATTGTTAATTGTCTCAAGGAGGGGCAGAGTAATAGCAGTTCCATATTTCAGCTTTGGGGTCAGGCAGACCTGTATCTTAGGTTAGTTTCTAGAGTTCCTGGACCTTCCATTCTTTGGTCTTAAGAAAAAGCATTCAATCTATCTCATAGAATTATTGGGTGGACTGAAGGGGATCACTCAGATAAAGCACTTATCACAATGCTCAAAACACAGTAAGGATTCAACAAATGGTTGCCAATGATACAATTATTCTTTTCTATCATTAACTGTAAATGTTGACTCAAAGAGTTGGGTAATTTACCCAATTGATAAATGGAAGAAGTACTATTTGAGCTGAGATCTGTCCTCTTCTGAAGTCAGTTTGCCTCTAATTGACTCACTGTTTAGGACACTGAACTTGCCATGTCCTCTAGGTAAACATTAGGGAACATCACAGTGGCTGGGAGCAGAGATCTTGGAATCCCTGGTTCCCTTAGAATATGATGTTCATCAGCGGAAGTTCTTAGAGGTGACACAAATCTTTCATTTGTTCCCCATGTACGCTAGTCTTGTGTCAATGATCACATTTTGGCTAAGTTTCTTCATGTTTTATTTACTAATGAAATCGTAGACTCCTTAAAGGAAAGGTTTTAGGTTGTGAATAGGGTCCCTGCCTCACCTCACAGTGCCTAATAAGGGTTGGTCATTTCTTATGCAGATTCCATATTTACAACTCCCAAATCCAAAAAGTTCCAAAAGCTGTATTTTTAAAAATTAACTTGACAGCAAAGCCAAACCTGACCTTAACGAACTGAGGGGAAGAATGCCACCTAAATTACTGGGAGAGGATGTGTAATCTTTATTAATCCCAAATAGAAGAATATTTATATTTTTGTGCAGAAAATTAATAGATTAGATTAGAAGTTCAACCAGAACTCGCTGGTAATATTATATGACTATGTACTGTGTAGATACACCACCAATGGGGTATCTAATATGAAGCTTCATGGCTTTTTGTACATAATTTCATGTCAAAGTTCTGTAATCTTTTACTTGAAGTTGCTCCCAACATTGCATAAACTTTAGGCCTTACCAGGAATCAGTCCTTGTAAACTACATTAACTTTGTAAAATTTGAAGTTTTGAAATCAAAGCACATCTCCTCTTGAATATTACAGATTTGTGAAATTTAGCAAAGAAGAGGAAGAAAGGAAGACTTGAAGAAAGTAAGCTAATAACATAGACATGCCTCTATTATTTTAGAAAAAATGCTATAATGAATATGTTTTAAAATTTAGGAACTTAAAACAAAGCACAACAGAACACAAAGTAGTTTATATTTTGCTCAGTTAATTGCCAATAGTGAAGGCTCCAAGTTCTGCTCTACTAGGTCATTAAGTGACCAGGCACTGTTGGTAACATGTAACTTATAGAGATGCTCTCATCAGTACCTCCCAAGCTATAGGGAAGTGGAAAAGCAAGAAGTGTGCATGGGAAGGTGTTTTTACTGCATGTGTGTGTTTCCTAAGAGTCAGATTGGAAGTGCTGCATTCTACTTCTATTTACACGTCACTGTCTATAACTAAGACTCTTGACCACATTTTCCTGCAAGGGACAGATAGTGTGGCTGTGACTTGAAGAGAATGGGAGCATAGACCTATGTAGAACAGACACAATCTCTGTCACACCAACCAGTCTCTAAATGGGGCTTTATAGAAAATACATGACTTCAACATTTTACAGTCTAAAAATTCAGACAAGCACTTTGTTTTCTCTCATCTTAGGCCCCTGTTCAATAGCCAAATCACAAAAACATATAAAAACCGGACTAGACAATAAAAAAGATCAATTAGATAGTGTTTGGAATGTTCTTTGAGTCTGTATTGGCCTATTAGGATAGTTTCTTTCCTTATTTGACAACTTTCCAGACTTAAATTTGCAATTAAATGAATGAATGAATGCTTGCCTCTCCTACTAGTTCAGAATGTGGAATATGACAGAAGACTACAGCCTTAGTCTCATAATAATAATGATATTAATTGCATCACACATTTGGCTAGCAAGTCGGCTTACAAAGTAACATCACACGATATTATTTTGATCTTCACTAAAGTTCTCCAATGTAGGCACACAACCCACTTCGCAGATGAAAAAACTGAGGCTCAAAGGATAACATGGCCAGCCTAGGATTACCGAATTCAGTGCCCAAAGTAAGAATTCATCCTAGGCCTTTTGATTCCATGAACAGCATCCATTTCACATCACTGCATGTTCTTGGCTTTTGGGTCCAAGCAAGAAAACACAACATCTAGCCTCTGGAACAAAAGGCACATGCAATGGGCCACACTGAACTTTAATTTGCATCCAGTGGTTCCATCACAGGCAAGAAAACAGCACGTGGATAGAAGAGGAAATTTCAGGGCCAGGTTTGAGATCAGAATTTGGGACAAACAGTTCGTTAGCATTTGTTATGCAGAGCTCAGTATCATATGGTTAGGACAGAACAGAAGCTGGAAACTATGGCACTTGGTCAAATCTGTCTTACTTCCTGTTTTCATAGTGTTATTGGGGGCACAGTCAGTTACACCCCTTCATTTACTTATTGTCTATGGCTGCTTTTGCTGGACAACAGCACAGCTGAGTAGTTGCAAAAGGCCCCCAAGCCCTAAAATATTTACAATCAAGCCATGTACAAAAAAAGTTTACTGACCTTTAGGTTAATGATGAGTGCAGGGGACAGAGGCACAGGAAGCCACAATTCAATAAAGAGAAGCTGACAATAGAATTATGACCAGGACACAGAAGTGGAACGTGGGAGGGAGAGCTATTTGGCACCATTCATCTCTATAGAAGGAAGGATGACAGTGGCCTTCCTAACAGGGACGAAAATGACATCTGAGTTTCATACTGAAGGATTAATCGTGGTTTGCAAAGCAGTGGGAGAATATTTCAGATACACAAAGCATTGCACAGAGAAATGCCAAGGCAGGAATCAAACGACTCTACTTGGAACATCATATTAAATAAGATCTAGGAGAGTCTTTAACTCAAATAAGTGGAATCATGCAGTATTTGTCCTTTTGTGGCTGGCTTATTTCTCTTAGTATAACGTCATCAAGGGAAAACTGATATCTATTGGCTACCCACTGCGGGGCCGGAAAGGCATGTAGGTTATCCCATTAAATCCTGAAGACAAACCTGCCAGGAAATTCTTATTCCCATTTAACAGAAAAAAGCCATCAGAGACCTTGGTTTTCAGAATAAGGGGTGGTCCCAGGCCCCTGAAGTCCCTGCCTAGCAACCACCCACCACTCTGCTGGGTAAATACTCTCCATCCTGGACTGCCCAGCCTTCTCTCTGCCCCAGCCAGCCCGCAGCTGTGACTGCTCACCTGTTTGGCTGGAAGCACCATGACAGAAGTGGAGTGGCAGCAGGTGGTGGGAGCTCTCCAGGCTAGTCAGCTTTCACAGCAGCTGTTGTGACCGTGACCGGATTTAACCCCTGGAATGTTGAGGCTTGACTCTCTTCTATGTGGGAGGGGATGGGGGAGACAAGCCGAGATTGATGTGAGCAGGGACAAGTGACCATTAATCATGACGAAAAGCAGCTGTAGTCACCAATTGAAGGAGAGCTCATTTTCCCTGCAGCCCATGCTGTTCCCTCACCTTACTTCACTGAGCAGTGCTGCATTCCAAGTCTGCAATCAACCCAGGCCTTAGGTAGCTCTGGGAATCCAAGCAGGTTTGATTATATCCACTTCACCTTCACACTCGGAATCCAGCAATGAAAATGTGTGGAGGAGCTGTGCATCATTTTCATACAAATGCATATTTAAAGGACCATAAAGGGAGATGGTATCTAACGCAATGAACAAAGATGTTAATACTATTTTTTTTGAGAGTCTTAATTAACTCGTTTAAGCCCTAAAAGGAGATCAGCTGGTTGTCTGAAAATCTCTGCAATCATCATCATATTAAGATAGGATATGATAGTTTCTATTTTATATTAAGAGAGGATACAATAGTTTCCTTTTTTTTTGGAAAAAGAAAAGGAGTGATCAGGCAACTTTATGAGAAGAATCATGTTTGATTTTTATGACATCTTATTGTAGTAAAATATACATAACACAATCTATCATTAAAGCCATTTTTAAGTGTACAGTTCAGTGGTAGGTATTGTGGGTCAGCGATCACCATCATCCATCTTCAGAACTTTTTTATCTTCCCAAACTGAAACTCTCGACACATTCTGTGATTAATTCCCCATTCTACCCTTATCTTAGCCTCTGTTTCTGTGAATTTAACTGCTCTAGGTTACTCAAATAAGTGGAATCATACGGTATTTGTCTCTTTGTGGCTGGCTTATTTTTTCTTAGCAGAATGTTATCAAGGTTCATCCGTGTTATCACATATGTCCAAATTCCCTTCATTTTTGTATGGCTGAATAATATCTCATTGGATGTCTATATCACATTTTGTTTATCTGCTGATCTGTGAATGGGCACTTGGATTGCTACCACTTTTTGGTTATTGTAAACGCTGTCATGAGCATGAGTGTACAAATTTAAGTTCAATTCCCTCTTTCAATCCTTTTAGTGAAACTGATGAATCATGGGGTGGATCCGTTTTTAATTTTTTGAAGAATCACCTGCTGTTTTCTATTGTGACTTCACTATTTCACTCTCCCACCAGCAGGGCACAAAGTTTCCAATTTTTTCACATTCTAGCCAACACTTCTTATTTTGGGATTTTTTAGTAATAAGCATGAGCGGTGATAAAATAATATGTTGTGGTGGTTTTATTTTTTATTTTTCTTTGATGATTTATTTATTTATATTTTAATTTAAAGATGTGGGGTACAATTCAGGATCAGGTAAAAATGTGATCATCGGACAGGTAAAGTTCGGTCTCTCTCTTTGGTCCCCACTTTGACTGGTTTGAGATCAGATACCCTTATTGATGTTGTGTCCTCTGAGCCCCCACTCCCCTGTCCCCACGCAGGCAATATCCTGCTACTGCCAATCCCTTTCTTATAGTATTAGGATAATTGTTCAGTGTCTGCTTATGAGTGCGAACATGTGGTACTCAATTCTTTGTTTCTGTGATAGATCACTGAGTATGATAGGCTCTAAATCGATCCAAGTTGCTGTGAAGTTCATATGTTTGTCTTTCATTGTGGCTGCAATATATTCCATTGTCTATATGTATCACATTTTTAAAATCCAGTACAGTTTGATGAGCAGTTTATTTTTATTTTCCTAGTGGTTAGTGATGTTAAATATAATTTCATGTGCTTATTGGCAATTTGTATATCTTCTTTGAAGAAATGTTTGTTAAATTCTTTGCCGTTTTTGAGTTAGGTTTTGTGTTGGTTGAGTTGTAGGTGTTCTTTATATATTTTAAATATTAATCTTTTCTTAGGTATATTATTTAAAATATTTTCTTTTATTTAAATGTTTGTCTTTTCATTCTGTTGATACTATTCTGTGATTCACAAAGGTTTTTAATTTTAATGCAGTCAAATGTATCTTTATTTTTTCTGTTGTCTGTACTTTTGGTGTCATTTCCAAGACATCCTTGCTGAATTCAATATCAGAAAGCTTTTACTCTTCATTTTCTTCTAAGAATTTTATACTTTTAGTTCTTACCTTTAGATCTCTGACCCATTTTGAGTTAATTTTTGTATATATTGTATTGTAAGATAGCAGTCCAAAATATTCTTTCACATGTAGATACCCAGTTTTCCCAACATTATCTTTTGAAAAAACTGTTCTTTCCCTCTTGAATGATTTGGGCATCCTTGTCAAATGTCATTGGACCATATATGCAAGGATTTATTTCTGGAGTCTCTGTCCCATTTGTCTATATGTCAGTCTTTGTGCCTGTAGCACACTGTTTTGATTATCATTGCTTAGTAGTGCATTTTGAAATCAGAAAGTACAACACTGACAATTTTTTTTCAAGATTATGTTTGCTATGTGGCGTACCATGATAATTCATATATATTTTGACATGATATTTTTCTATTACTGGAAAAAAATCACTGGGATTTTGACAGAAATTGCATAGAATTCGTAGATCGCTTTAGGCAGTATTGACATTGCAGTAATAACAAGTCTTCCAGTTCATGCACACAGCATGTCTCTCTGTTTATATTCTCTTTGATTTCTGTCAGCACTGCTTTGTAGTTTTTAGTATACAAGTCTTTTACCTCCTTGATTAAGTTTATTTCTAAGTATTTATTCTTTTGGGTGTGGTTTTAAATGGAATTTTCTTTGGATAGTATACACTGTTATTGTATTAAAAGCAACTGATTTTTTTGTGTTGGTTTTATGTACCAAAATGTTGCTAAATTGATTAGGTCTAAGTGTGTGTGTGTGTGTGTGTGTGTGTGTGTGTGAAAACTTCAGGTTTTTCTACAGATAAGATCATGCCATCTGCGAATAAAGATAAATTTACTTCTTCCTTTGCACTTCAGATGAATTTTATTTCTTTTCCTTGCCTAATTACTCTGCCTGGAACTTCCAGTACTATGTTCAAGAGAATTGGCTAGAGAGGGCACGCTTGTCTTGTTCTCCTGATCTTGCAGAAAATAATTCCAGTCCTTTGCCAGTAAGTAGGATGCTAACTGTGGAATATATACATAAAATTTCAAATATATATATATTAAAAACTATATATATATGAATGAATGAGGACAGATCCCAAGAAAATGAAATTATCTTTTGGAGGGTGGGCCACTTGTAATACAGGCTTCCCCTGCTTAGTATGTGTTCTAGGAAACAACTGGCATCAGTGTACCAGGTATTGTTGTGAGAGACTGTATTTGGCTTCAGTGAAATTTGTTGTTTCAGGGGGTGATTCAATGTGTTTGCTTATTTCATGATGGGTAATTTACATACCTGCCACATTGTGCTGAATGTTCAGCAGTTTTTGAGGAAAAAACAGCATGACCCCTGTGCCCCACCTTCCCTATTCACCTTATCTTGTCCCTAGCAAGTTTTTGCTTTGCTTTCCTGGATGAAAAAAGTCCTCAAAGGGAAACATTTTGCTGATGTGGAAGAGGTGAAACAAAATAAAGCAGAAGGAGTAATAGACATCAAAGTTGATGAGTCCACAAACTGATTTGAGCAGTGGAAAAAGCCTCTCGATAGGTGTATTGCATCAGAGAGTACTTTGAAAGTGACTAAAGTTTTAACATGTAAGGATAAATACAGAATTTTTATGAATAAATTCAATTTTTGGGTCCCCCCCTTGCATATACATATATATGAGTTTTGTTGTGTTGAGGTAGTTTTTTCTTATTTTTAATTTGTTGAGTATTTTTATCATAAATTTTGAATTTTATTAAGAGTGTTAAATCTCTGAATACTTTTTTGCATCAGTTGAAATGGGCATGTATTGCTTTCCTTATTTTGATAATGTGATGTATTATATTAATTGATCTTCAGATGTTGAACTGATTCTTTTTAGCCAGTGCATATTTATTTTAGGTAAACTTTAAGCTACTTCCACAATTTTCTTTTAACAATATTAAATGCAATTCTTGGCAACCCTATATGGTCTTTAAAATTCCAAATAAGTCTAATTGCTAAAGTGCTCATGAAAAAATGTCTGGTATAGTATTTTAAATTATGAAGGACTGCTTAATGAAATAAAAAAATGCAATGCAAACATAATACATGTACTACTTAGAGAATTGTAAAATGCAAATAATTTATAGGGCTCTTTGTTTATCATCTCTATCAATAAAATACAATGCATGGATTATAATTGGATTATATAAATGGATTATATAAGGTTCAGTTTGAATAATTATATATTTTAAACATCAGTAGTTTAACTAAAAAAAAGACCGTTTTAAATGACTACTATTTCTGTGGCTCTAGACCTTTGGAAGGAGGTGCCCCGCAGAGTAAACCCAGTCCTGCTAGAGACTGACTCCTTCTCTCGGGACTTGGTGATAAGTGGAGAAATGCAGGGCTTGGAAAAGAATGATAAGAACACTCTTGTGGCCAGAGGGCCCTCAGTACTGTTAGAAGACGGGATGGCTCACAGAAATCCCTTTGTGGAATGCTCAGGAGGCTGTTATGACCTGAATTATGTCCCCCTGATCTAAAATGTGTATGTTGAAACCCTAACCTCCAGTGTAACTGCGTCTGGAGATAAGAACTTTTAGGAGGCAGGTAAAATTAAATGAGGTCATAGGGTGGGGCTCTATACAATAATACTGGTGTCCTTTGAAGAAGAAGAAGAGACATGATCTCTCTCTCTCTCTCTCTCTCTCTCTTTCTCTCTCTCCCTCCCCACTCATTCACACACACACACACACACACACACACACACACGGACAGACATAGAAAGAAGACACTTGTCTGCAGGCCAGGAAGAGAGGTCTCACCAGAAACAAACCCTACTGGCACCTTGATCTTAACCTCCAGAACTGTAAGAAAATAAATTTCTGTTTTTTAAGCCACCCAATATGTGGTATTTTGTTATGGTCGCCCAAGTTCAAGTTTGATTATCTGCTTCAGAGAATTTTGCTCCACTATATGAATATAGAGACTCTTCCTGGGAAGAGGGAAGAACAAGAGGTTCTTCTCCTATGAACTGATTCCTACTGGCAACTCTCACTGGCTCATGAAGTGAAGAAATGGAGCCTGGGTAAGTCTCATCATTCTCAAGTGTGAGGGACGTATCAGAACATCAAATATCAAAGGTATCATTGATATCATTTGCTAGGATCTTGAGCCATTTGACCCATTAATGGAAGCACATGAAAACTCAAGTGTCCTGCTGGTCTGGAGAGATAACCACAGTTGGGGACGAGAGGGTAAACTCTGCTGTTTTCTTGAGAAGTAAGAGTTGTTCCAGAAGTGGTTTTCTTGATGAGAGAATCTACCTCCTAAGATCTGTGTACAGCGGATGTGACCTCTATTCCACATAACACACCTTGGACCCTGAATCCCTGAGTCACCCCAGTAGAACATGACTCCAGTTTCAGCAATCTGGTAGCCCACAGCCCATATTCTCATAAACCTCTGCCAGATGCTGATCTTAAATTAACCAAGGTCTTAAAGATCTATTGTGAAAGTTCAAGTTTGATATCTGCTTCAGAGAATTTTGCTCCACTATAGGAATTTCATTTTATTTTCTATATTTACTGGGGTTTCTTTGGGAAGTCTTACTCGTCTGAACTGTTAACCACTTATTAGGAGCTTTATCATCAAGGGCAATCAGCTGGCATTTCAAAGAACCAAAGAATCTTTCCATTTCTTCTCTTAGAGCTGTACAATTTTTTTCTGTACTTGTCTAGCTCTTCAGGGGCAAGACTTATGCTTTTACCAGCTTGGGAAATTTCTCAGCTTTCTCCAAACTGTCCCTTCCTTCTAGAATTAATTTCCTGTGATTTCCTCTTTATTTTCTCAAGAGTTCATTCATTTAAGATTCTGCTGAAACATTTAAAGCTCACTTTCAATCTTGCATTTTGTGGTTTCCAAAGATAAATTCTTCCTGTAGAAAAATCGCTATAATATTTTATGATATCATCCTTAATCACATTTTAAATTTTATCTCTTCTAGCTCACTCTAGATTTATTTTGTTGCTTTCTTCTTTGAGTTTTTGTAAGAAAACATTTATAATAAGCTTTTGTTGTATAAGTTATATCAAATAGCAAGTGTTATTAGAATACACTTTATTCCATAATATAAAGTTGGCTTTTAGTAATAAGTCAACTATGACTGTTCATATTGCCAGATCCCAGTAAAGCTCCAGAGACCTGAACCTGGACTTTACACAGTGCTGCCCTATATCTTTGTGTGATGTTTCCAAGACAGCCCTGAGGCTAGGCTTTGTGCCATCATCAGGCACTCCATACACCTACATCGTGCCCAGAACCAGGGAGACCAGCTTCCCAATTTGATGTGGACTGAGGGTTTCCTTAGGAAGAGAGATTCTTACTGTTAAAACCAGAAAAGTTTCAAGTCGCTTCAGAGAAATTGGTTACTCTGCCTAGTATCCAAAGCAGCACCTGGCAGCCAAGACTCAGTAGCAGGGAGAGGTTCAAGGTGAGGACAGGGATGACAAAGCACAACTTTCTCATCACGTTCATGATGCACCTAGAAACTGGTACTATTTAGACAAGCTTTACAGGAAATGGACAGGGCTGCCCCTGATTTTTACACTGTGTGCCTTTCAGGGTCACTGGCTCTTCACTTGCTCACCATGAAATGTCCAAACACGTGTTATTCTGCTTGATTCACGTGCTACCCTCTGTCCGGGAGTGCAAGCTCCTTGCTGAAGAGGGGAAATGGACACGAGAGGGTTTGTGGGTACCCTTCTCCTTGCAGCCTGGCTTCACATGACACCCTCTGCTTTTCTCTTCACTCATGTCCATGTCAGTCTCCTAGGGACACAGATACAGCATTTTCTTTGAAGGTCAAGCTCCCAGGCAAACCTGTAATAGAAGATTTTATGACTGAGAAATGTGAGAACTTGCAGCAGAAAGCGGGGTTAGAATAATTGAGATTTTGCATGCTGAGCTGTGTAAAATAATAAAGAAGCTCACTAAATAAGACAGTTTATGCATTTTACTTAATGCTTACATAAAAATGAGCATTTTACAACATATGCCCATTACCATCCCTTGCTCATTTGTTTCAATGAGTTACTTGTGAACAGTATATATATATATATATATATATATCAATGTGCATATGAAGTGGAATTTTACACAGTTTTCTTGATCACCACATCAGGAGAACTGTGATTTATATTTTCAATTACCGATGACAAAACGTTCATGTTTAAGAACAAAATTTAGGCAGAAGCAACTCAACGTATCTGTATTTGAATATTCCTAAGTATCCAAGAACTTGTGGGATTCCTTAAACACTCCTCAAAGAGTTTGAGCCTCCATTACATAGCTCTTGTGATAGCAGGGCTGAAGTTTGTGGAAATCTCTTAGCCCTTCCTTCATGGTCACAAGATAATAATCACAGGCCCAGCCGTTACATTCAGGAAGAAAGAAAGAGGGACAGAGGAAGGAGAGAAGAAAGGAATAATTCCTGTAATAAGGAAGCCAAGAATCTCTTCTAGATCTTTAGCAGACATCTGCTTGTGCGTGTGAGTCGTTGGCTTCCCACACTCTGCGGTCGACGAAAGGAGGGAAGGAAGTAAAAGTGGGAATGGCTACTGAGTAACTTGCCACACAAGATCTGCCTTGGAGAGTAGTTCAAATGGAAGGTCTAACACCCTTGCTCCTAGAAACTTTTTTGGATGCTCTTCCCTACAGGATGGTTTCGATGATTATGTCCTTCCATAGATTTCTGTCACCCTTGTCATCGTTGGGGCCCCTCCTCTGACTCTGGAGATCTGTTACCTACCTTTTTCTTCTAATTCTGGGCCCCTCAGTCCTCTTTCTAGAGGTTCACAATGAATTGAAAATTCCTGTTAAGGGATGGCATGTGTCATTTTAAGCCTCACTCCGTTTAGCTCACCCTGAATGGGGCCAAATGAGTTCAGTAAGTTAGTTTCTTAAACAACGGCACCATTTTATACTAATATGAAATGACGTTTTCTGTATAGATCAACAACTGAAAACCATAGTTAACTGCTGCCTTCTAATTATACATATGTAGCAGTACTCACAGCTCGTGTGGTAGTGCTGTACTAAGCAAACCAAGGTGGTTACGATGAATGGCCCCCTATTACAGAGAAAATGTATACTGTTGCCTGATTCTTCTCAGTTCATTCTGACTACAGTCATTCTTTAGCTCTGGGCTGTGAGCAGCTTGAATCAGAAAGGAAAAAAGATGGAAAAGAGGAAGGAAGCAAGGGAGAGAGGAAGGAAGGAAGGAAGGAACAGTTAAGGACTCTTGGTCTGTGTGTACACGGTCATAATATTAAATGAGAAATATGTTGTCCTTGCAGTTACTTTTTTATTTGAAAACTAAAAATGAAAGAATTTTGTAATGTATTAACACCGTGTGGGTGTGTGTGGGTGTGTGTGTGTCCACCTATAGCTTGAATAAAATTGCTCTATCTCTTCTTAGATATTAGCTCAAGTTCAGCCAAAGGCAAAACAAGTTCATTTGAGACTTACCAAAATAGAGTGTAAACCTAGTGAAAAAACAAAAAAGTAATTTTCACTAAGTTCAAAATCAATGGGGTTAATATATCTTACTGATTTTTCTTTTGATCTCATGGAGACTCTTTTTACCTCCCATAAATTAGGCAATAGTATTAGTCAGGGCTTTCTAGAGGGAGGAACCAAAGGAATGTATATACATATATAAGAGGAGATTTATCAGGGGAATTGGTTCATGTGATTATGGTGAATGTGAAGTCCCATGGCATGCTATCTTCAAGCTGGTGAACCAGGGAAGCCTATGGTGTAATTCAATCTGAGGCCAAAAGGGTAAGCCCCAGAGTACAAAGACCATAAAGCCAATGTTCAAGGGGAGGAGATGATGAATGTCCCAGCTCAAGAACAGAAAGAGCAAATTTGCCTTTCCTCTACCTTGTTTTACTTTTGTCCTCAAAAGACTGGAAAATGCACACTCACATTGGTAAGAATGATCTTTATTCAGTCTACTGACTTAAGTGCAAACCTCTGCGAGAGACACCTTCACAGCCACACCCAGAAATATTGTTTACCAGGTATTTGAGCATCCTTTAGCCCAGTCAATTTGAGACATAAATGTAGCTAGCCATCACAACAATTTTGCAGGTATTTGTACCTGGGTTCTTGTCTCTTTCTCTCTCTCTCGCTCTCTCTTTGCTCTCTCTGTCTCTCCTCTCTCTCTCTCTCTCTCTCTCTCTCTCTCTCTCCATTAATATACTTTATTTTTAAAACAGTTTTAGATTTTCTAAAAAATTGAGCAGAATGTACAGAAAATTACCATAAGTTTCTCTTGTTCTTCCTCCTCCAGTAATTTCTCCTACCACAAACATTGTGCCTTGGTGTGTATATTTGTCACAATTGATGGACCAGGATTGACCATTATTATTAACTAAAATCTATAATTTGCATTAGAGTTCACTCTTTGTGTTGTACAGTTCTATGGGTTTTGACAAATGAATAATGCTATGTATCCCTCATTATAGTATAAACAGAAGAGTTTCACTACCCTGAATGTTCCCTGTGAGCTATCTAGTTTCCCCTCACTCACTCACTCCCAAATCCATGGTAATCAC
Source organism: Carlito syrichta (assembly GCF_000164805.1). NCBI lineage: Eukaryota > Metazoa > Chordata > Mammalia > Primates > Tarsiidae > Carlito > Carlito syrichta. The sequence goes on along the minus strand of NW_007245653.1, from coordinate 430,825 downwards.
TGATCTTTTTATTTTCTTTACAGTTTCACCTTTTCCAGAATATCATATCGTTGGAATCATAAAGTATGAAGATGTTGAGTTTGCTTTCTTTCACTTAGCAAGACTTAATCACTCTGTGTGTGTATGTGCGTACACACGTGTGAATTATCTTAATAGCTCATTTCTTTAAAATTGCTGAATAAAATCCTATTGTGTTTTTAAAATCTACTTATTGAAGGACATCTTGGTTTTCTTCTGTTTTGGGCAAATACAAACAAAGTTACTATATTACAATCCTATACAGATATGCAGCTGTGTATGAGAATATACATTTTCAGTTCATTTAAGTAAATGCCTAGGAGCACAGTGCTCTAGATTTTATGGTGAGACTAAGTTTAACTTTGTAAGAAACTGCCGAAATGCCTTTGAAAGTGGACATACCAGTTTGCAGACTACTAGTAATGAATCAGATTCCCTATTGTTCCACATTCTCACTGGCATTTGGTTTTGTCAGTGTTTTAGCCTTTCTAATAGATGTATAGTTGCATCTCAATGCTGTTTTAATTTGCTCCTTAATGACATATCATGGTGGACATGTTTCAAATGCTTATGTGCAATGCTTATGTCTTCTTTGGTGAGATGTGTGTTCAGATTCTTTGCCCACTTATTATTTAGGTTGTTTGTTTGTTTTCTTACTGTTGGGCTTTTAAGAATTCTTTGTACATTTTAGGTACCAGTCCTTTAGCAGTTTTATGTTTTTTGAATGCATTCTTCTGGTCTGCAGCTTGTATTTTCATTCTCTTAACAGTGTTTTCTTACAATGTAGACATTTTTAATTTTAATGAAGTCCCACATATCAGTTTTTCTTGCATGAATTGTGATTTTGGTGCTGTGTCTAAAAAATGGTCGTCATATCCATAACTGCCTAAATTTTCCTTGGTGTGATATTCTAGAAGTTTAAGACTTTTTTAGTTTACATTTAAACCTGGAGTCCATTTTTAGTTAAATTGTGTAAAGGGTGTAACCTCTTAATATAATATATATATATAATACATAGTGTATGTGTGTGTGTATGTGTGTGTGTGTATATTATACATAGTGTGTGTGGGTGTATATATATATATATATATTTTTTTTTTTACACATATATACGGTTCAGTTTTTGGTGTTTTGCAATTACTCTAAAATAAAATATATTGATTTAAACACAGAGGGAGTGTATAATTGTACAGTTTTCCCAGCATCATTTGTTTAAAAATTATCGTTTCTCCATTGCATGACAAATGTTCTTTGTCAAGGTCAGTTGAATACCTTTGTGTGGATCTATCTCTGGGCTCTCCATTCTATTCTACTGATCTGTTGATCTGTTTGTTTATTCTTCTACCAATACTATACTGTCTTCATTGTCACAGTTTTGTATTTAGTGTTAAACTCATGTGAAACCAGTCTTCCAGCTCTATTCTTTCATCTTATTCTTTCATTTTATGTTGGTTGCTTTGGGTCCTTCATCTTTTCATATAAACTTTAAAATCAGTTTTTCAATATCCTTAAGTTTATTCTCAAAGAAATTTACTGAGATTTGGATTGAGATTACATTGATCTCTATTTATAGATAGTAAGGTTGGGAATAATTGACATCTTAACAATATTGAGTCTTTCTATCCATGAACATGGACTATCTGCCCATTAGCTAGGCCTTTCTTAATTTCTTTCATCGATGTTATAGATTCTCATAGACATAGATATAGACAAATATAGATATTTTGTTAAATTTGCACCTAATTCAGTCTTCTTTCCTTTTTCCTTCTTCCCTCGTTTCTTCCTTACTTCCTTCTCAGCAAACAATACTTTGTTACTTTTAGTAACATAGTATGTTTTTAAAAATATGATAGGGTTTTAACCTCAAATACTTGTCAGATCTGCTATTCAAATGAATTTATAACTAGTCAACTTATAAACCTTAAAAATGACTCTTTCCTGTACAATTTAAGGTCAGATGTATAGTTTCACACTTTCCTTCCCCAGCCCCTCAATGGCCTCTACAAATATTTTTCTCATTTTATGCACAAAATTCCCTGAAATGCAGCAGAATATTGCATCAACTTGTATAGAATACCAAAATCATATCTACTATTCTGTGTTTCATATAAAAGTTAAGTAACAAATTGCCCAGATATGTTATACCAGATAGTGTGTCACATAAAATTTAAATTTTGAACAAAATAAATCTCTTTTCTTTATTTCACAGAGAAGTTAAAGTCCCAAAGTATAGACAATACCATCCTTCACCTCTTCTGCTTCATTAGCCCTAGCCAGATCAACTCCAATTACATTCCCAGTAGACATCTAGTTCTTTCTTCAGCTTCTGAATGGTTTTGTGTTTTACTGTCAAATTGTAATTGTTCATTAATGGTATATTGAAAGCAATTTACTTTCTATAGTAGTCTTCCATTCTGCAAAATTTAGCTATTAGTTGCAAACGTTTTTGTTGTTGTTTTAAATTCTTTGGGATGCTATACATAGACAATCGTCATCTATGAACAAAAATAGGTTTACCTCTTTCTCCCCAATTTGTATGCATTTTCTTTTTTGTTGTTGTTGTCTTAGTGTATTAGCTAGGACTTCTATTAACAATGTTGAATAGACGTGTTGAGAAGAGATATTATTGCCTTGATCCTGATCTTAGCAGGGAAGTTTCTAATCTCTTACCAATAAGCATGATATTAGCTGTAAGGTCTTTAGTAGATGTTCTTTATCAAATTTTAAAAGTTCCCCGTTATTAATACTTCTAGTTCTCTGAGAGTTTTTCATTACTGAGTATTAAAATTTTCCAAGGGCTTTTTTTTTTTTACATCAGTTGATATAATCATATGTTTCTTTCTTTTTTAGCAGTTTATGTGATAGATTACATCAATTGACCTGCAAATATTAAACCAGCCTTGCATACCTAAAGAATTCCCACTTGGTTATGATACACAATTCTTTTTATACACTGATGGATTTAGTTTGTTAATATTTTTTAAAGGATTTTTGCTTCTATTTTCATGTGACATATTAGTGTAGTGCTTCTTTCTTTGTAATGTATTTGGTTTTGACATTAGGATAAACTGGTTTCAGAAAATGAGTTAGAAAATGCTCCCTTTGCTTCTACTTTCTGCATCAAATTGTATCTGCATCTATTTGGGAAGGTTATTAATTAATAAATTCTGCATAAATTCTGCATCTATTTGGGAAGGTTATTAATTAATGATTGGATGTGTTTAATAGATTATCCAGATTATGTATTTCTTCTTGTGTGAGTTTTGATAAATTGTGTTTTTTTAAGGAATTGGTCCATTTAATCTAAGTTATCTAATTTGTGGGCACAAAATTGTTCATAATATTCCCTTGTTATTCTTCCAATATCAATGGGATCAATAGTGATGACCCCTCTTTTATTTATAATATTAATGACTTGTGTTTTTTTGTTGTTTGTTTTATCCTTGGCTAGTGTGACTAGTGGTTTACTAGTTTTATTAATCTTTTGGCGTAATTAATTTTTCTTTATTATTTTCCTGTTTTTGGTATTATTGATTCACTAAGATTTTTATTTATTTTCTTCTGCTTCTTTAAATGCAGCTTACTATTCTTTTTCTAGTTTTTTTATAATGGAAGTTTAGATTATTGATTTTAGACTTTTCTTCTTTTCTAATATGTACTATGCTACAAACTGCCTTATTTACTTCCCCAAATTTGTACTTTGAAGCCCTAACCTCCGGTGTGACCGTATTTGGAGATGATGCCTATTAAGGAAGTAATACAGATCAAATAAGATCATAAAAGTAGGGTCTAAACTGGTAAGACTGGTGTCCTTATGAGGAAAGGAAGAGACCCCAGAGAGATAATTCATTCTCCCCGCCCCCAGAGAAAAAGTGTGAGGACATACTAATGAGGCAGTCAGGATAAGAAGCCTCAGCAGAAACCAGCTCTTACCACAACTTGATCTTGGACTTGTAGTCTCCAGAACTGAGAGAAATTTTTGTTGTTGTTGTTTTAGTCACCCAGTCTGTGAGATTTGTGTATGGCAATTCAAACAGACTAATATACATCCAATGCTATAAATTTCCCCCTAAACACTTATTTGGTATACCTCACACATCTTGACAAATCATTTTTTTTAATTAGCTTGTCATCATTTAGTTTAGCTAAATATTTTTAAATGTCTCTTGCACTTTTTTGACCTATGTGTTATTTAGAAGTGTATTGTTCCAAAATTTTGAGATATTTTTCATCTATCTTTTGGTCACTGATTTCTAGTTTCATTCCATTGTGGTCTACAAGCATAATTTGTATGATTACCATTATTTTAAATTTGTTAAGGTGTTTTGTGGTTCAGAATGTAGTCTATCTTGGTGAATGTTTCATGTGAGTAAGAAAAGAATGTGTATTCTGATGTTGCTGGATGTATTCTATAAATGTTAATTAGATCCAGTTGATTGATTGTGCTGTCATGATTGTCTTTCTGCTGGATCCATGAATTACTAATAGATGGGGTATTGAAGTCTCCAGTTATAATTGAGAATTTACCTATCATTCTTTGTAGCTATATTTTTTGCATCAAATATTTTAATGATCAGTCATTAGGTGCATACTTATTAAAGATCTTTTACATCTTCTTGAAGAATTGACCTTTTTGTCATTATATAAAACCTTTCTTTATTACCGATAATTTTCCTTGCTCTGAAGTCTGCTTTGACTAAAATTACTATAACTTCTTCAACCTTTTTTTCATTAGTGTTATCAAGGTATGTCTTTCTTCATCCCCTGAATTTAATCCAGTTATATCTTTATATTTAAGTTAGTTTTTTTTTTTAAGACAACATATAGTTGTGCCCTGTGTTTTATCTACTCTGATAGCCTGTCTTTTAAGTGGTGTACTTAGACCATTCACATGTATTCTTTTTATTTTAAAAAGTCTTTTTGTTTGTTTGTTTGTTTTTGTAGAGATCAGGTGTTGCTTTGTTGCCCAGACTGGTCTTGAACTCCTGGTCTCAAGCAGTCTTTTGGCCTTGGGCTCCCAAAGACTATTCACATTCAGAGTGATAATTAATGTAATTGGATTAATAGTTACCTTATTATTTGCAACTGTTTTCTATTTATTGTTCTTTTTACTTTTTTAGTCTTCCTCTTTATTCTGCTTTCTCTGGTTTTAAGTGATCATTTTATATAATTCCACGCTTTCTCTATCTTAGCATGTGAATTATACTTTTAAAAGAATTTGTAGTAATCTTAGAGTTTGTAGTGTACATTTACAATTAATTTTGATCTATATCCAAATAACACTACAACACTTCACAGGTAGTACAGGTAGCTTAAAACAGAGTATTCTCAATTTCTCCCTCCTTTAATCCTTTTCAATATTGCTTGTTGTCCTTTGTTTCTTTTGTCCATAGGCTGGAATCATGTTGATGTTATTATTATTTTGAACAAACTGTTATTTATTAGACCAATGAAGAGTAATAGTAATAAATAATTTTATTTTATCTTCTGTAATGCATTAAATTGTGTCCCTCTAAAATTCATATTTTGAAATTCTTACCCACATATCTCACAATGTGACTGCATTTGGAGAAGGGTCTTTAAAGAGGAAACTAAGTTAAAATAATTTCATTAGGATGGCTCTTCATCCAGTATTACTGATGTTCTTATAAGATAATTAGGAAAACACACACAGAAGGGGAAGACCATGTGAAGACAAAGAGAGAAGATGGTCATCTACAAGTTAAGAAGAAAAACCTCAGAAGAAACCAGCTCTGCTGACATGTTGATTCTCCTGAAGTGTCAGAAAATAAATTTCTGTTGGTTAGGGCATCCAGTCTGAGGTGCTTTGTTATTGCAGCCCTAGCAAACTGAAGCATCTTTATTTAGTCCTTCTTTAATATTCTTTCTTCCTTTATGTAGAACTTAGTTTTTGACCTCTTCACTTTTCTTCTCTCTAGATAATTTTTTAAAAACCTTTTTTTGCAAGATAGGTCCACTGGTGATAAATCTCTCTCTCTCTCTCTCTCCTCTCTCTCTCTCTCTCTCTCTCTCTCTCGGTCAGAAAATGTCTCTATTATTACTTTACTTTTGAAGGATAATTTTGCTTGATATAGAATTCTGGATTTTTTTTAGCACTTTCAAACTCCAATTCTCTCTGGGGTTTTCGTTTTGTTTTGTTGGCTTTTATTCTTTTTTTTTTTTTTTGAGTTGGAGTCTCACTCTGTCACCCAGACTGGAGTGCAGTGGCCGCTCCCGGCCACCACAACCTCGCCTGCTGGGCTCCGGCGATCCTTCCGCCTCAGCCTTCCAAGTAGCCGGAATTACAGGCATGCGCTACCACACCCGGCTGATTTTTTGATTTATTATAGAGATGAGGTCTCGCTGCCCAGGCGGGTCTCGAACCCGCGGGCTCAGGCAATCCACTCACCTCAGCCTCCCAAAGGCGCGGGATTGCAGGCTGAGCCACCGAGCCCGGCTGTTTTTTTTGGCTTTTAAAGAGAAGACTAACATAATTTGTATCTTTGCTCATCTGTAAGTAAAATGGAATTATTTTCTCTCTGACTTTTTGTCAACATTTGTTCTGTCTTTGGTTTTCTGCAGTTTGGTTATGCTAAGCCTAGGTGTAAATTTTTTTAGCATTAACCCTGTTTAATGTTCTCTGAGATTCCCAGATCTGTGGTTTACTGTCCGTTATTGATTTTTAAAAAAATTATCAGTCATTATACTCCAAATATTTTCTTTTTTCTCCTGTTCTTTCTGTTTCCTTCTTCTGGTATTTCCATTATGTGTATGTTACACTTTTTGTAATTGTTCCAAGGATCTTAGATACTATGTTCTGTCTTGTTTTCAATCTCCTTTATCTTTGCTTTTCAGTTTTTTTTAAAGTTTCCATTACATGTTTTCAAACTCGGGAATTCTTTCCTTCACTGTGTCCAGTCTACTAATGAGCCATTAAAAGTATTCTTTATTTCTGTTACAGTGTATGGATATCTAGTATTTTGTTTCTTTGTTTGTTTCTAAGAGTTTCCATCTCTCTACTACTAGCAACCATCTGTTCTTGCGTGCTACCTACTTTTTACAATTAGAGTTTTCATCGTAGTTATCATTGTCATTTTAAATTCCCAGTTTGATAATTTTAGTATCTCTGCCATATCTCAGTCTTGTTTCCTGCTTGCTTTGTCTCTTCAGACTGTGGTTTTGCCTTTCAGTAATGCATGCTTATTCTACTGAAAGCTGGGCATGATGCACATAGTAGAAGGAACTGAAGTAGATAAGCCTTTAAAGTTTTGTGAGTATGTGGTTAAAAGTTCAGCTGTTGGTTACGCTTGTGGTATCAGAGGCTAAATTTTTTATTCTCATGTACCTACCGTTTTTATCTTAAACTGTTGTTATTGAGTTTCCTTAGAAAAATCTAAAAGAATATCTGAGGCTTGCAGTCTCTGAGCTGCAATTTTCTGTTGTTATACAGGTACCTTTTGATGTGATGGTAAGGTATGAGGGGAACGCAAGCGTTTATAATTCTATGATTGGGTCTCAGTTTTTTAGTTAGCCTGTGTCCCTAGACCATGACCTTCACAAATGTTCCTCAATTTTTCTCCTCTTCCTTGCTTCAGTGAGACATAGCTGCTAAAGGAGGCTGGAGCTGGGTGTTTCCCTTCTCCCAGGTCAGTTTGACTCTGTTCAAATAGTTACTCCTGCAGTTGGCTTTAAAAGGTGAACAGAGAGCTCTGGGGACATTTCAGAATGTCTACTTTTCTCTTCCCTCTGCTGGAAGCATGAGCTGAATTTTCTTCAAAATTTATCCTGAGAAACTAGGGGGCTCTTCTTGGAGTAAAGTCCATGAAAATGTGGGTCACCTTGAAGAATTTTCCCTTCCCAGATGTTTTAGCTCTCAAGGTGGCTCACACAGAGCCTCCAGTAATTTTTCAATTATAATTTAGTGTTCCTAGTAATATTGATTCCATTGATGGACATCTATCCTCAGTAAGCCATGATTTCCTGTATCCACCTCTCTGTTACTCCAGTATTGGGGACAACAGCGTGCCCTGTGACCTCAATTCTCTGATGAATCTAAGAAAAGTTGCTGGTTTTCCATTTGTTTGGCTTTTATTTCATTGTGAGAATGGGAGTGATAGCTTTTAAGTTCTTTATGTAGCAGATCCGAAATTAAAGTCCCCTGTGTATGGGCAATTACATTAATTTTAAGTAAATGAATCAAAGTTTATTTCTGAATTTGAGTTGTGAAAATGGAGCCTACTTATAAATGAAGTGTCGTCATAAACTCAGAATCTAATCAGATTGCTTGACTAATGAATATAGCAGATAGGGAAAAGGGATTATTTTGTACCTGTGCATAACCATGTTCATATTCCAGCTCTGCCACTTCTCTCGAGGTGATGCAGCTTCTTTGACCCTTTATTTTGTAAATTTGTGAGATAGAGGAAAAGAGTGTGATAGTCATTTTAAAAATAACTTACAAGAAGAACTTACAATTAGTTGTGCCCTTCCTCTGTTAAGAATTTTCAACTGCTAGAGGAAAAAGTATATGAATCTTATGATAATAAATTGTGATGAGAACCATGTTAGGAAAGCCGATGTTAACAAAACTAAGAAAATCCCTGTTCTCAAAGGGCACTCAGAAGTTAAATCAATTAGAACACAGTGACATATGTTGCATGGAAATCACAGTGCATTTTGGTGGCATATGGAAGGACTATAAACTTGGAGGCTCAAAAGAAGTCTTCTCAGAGAAGGTGATGTCTCAGCTGAGGTTTAACAAGTGAGTAGGAAAAAGCAGGGTGGGGCAGGCATTCTCAGAAGAGCCAGCAAAATACACAAAGGCCTAGATCACAGAAGTTAATTATTCATGTCACTGTTATTATCTCACTTGGTGTCATGGGCTTTAGAATCGGTCAAAGCCATGTTCAAGTCCTGGTTTTGCACTTCCAGGTGTCTGGCCTTGGCTAAGCCACCTGATCTTTTCTAAGTCTTTGTCTGGTTCTCTGTATCACAAGGACCCTGAGACACAACTTGTAGTAATGACACGGGAGGAAAATGAGTCCATAGACCCACAGAACATCGCCTTCTGCCTGGCATTTAAAAGTGCTACAACACATTTCTCTTCAAAGACTTTAGTGTGTGTGAGTATGTGTGTGTACATGTGTGTGTGTGTGTGTGTGTGTGTTCTGGAGTCCAGAGTCTTCTTGGACACCAGATAACTCCTGTCAACTAACATTTGTTGAGAGTTATAAGCAACTGAGCAAATATTCTATATGATTACATGAGAATCACCAACTGGCAGACCTCACAGTGAAGTCCTTCCCAGTCACTGCATGGAAAAGCAAGCTATTAATTCCAGGTAGAACTCATGAAACACTTCCTCAAGTTGGTAAATTCCTGTTATAAATCAGTAAATAACCATGCACTGTAATTCCAGGCTTTTAGCTCAATGTACGTACAATACCTACACCTCATCTGACATTGAGTCTTTTCTTTAAAATGCATATCCAGAAGAAAAAAAAATAAACAATTTTTGGTTTAACACTTCAGAAGGTGGCTGCTGGGGATAAACAGACCCCATCCATTCCCTGTTTGACTCTAGGCTTCTCCTCAAACTCCCTTTGAGCTGTTGAGTAAATTGTAGTGTGTCTGACACAAAATCAGTATCTGTCACGCACTCTTAGGCAAATGATAATTTTCTACTGAAAACTATTTCCTTAGTGATAGTAAATCTTCAACCATTGTTGACAGATTCAATTTTTGCAAAGCGCCAAAAAGTCTACATGTGGGGAAGTATAACTCAGTTTAGCAGATATTATTGAGCAGTTACTGTCATTTGCTTGTTTGCGTTCAGATTCACCACCCTCTCATCTTCTCCTCTCAACAGAGTCCTCCACGTTAGACTTCATGAGGCAAGTTCAGACAATGGGAAAACCATTAGGATATAGGAGGGTTGGCAGTGTTGGGTAGATATTGCTGGTGCCCTGCTCAGATCTCCAGCATCTCTTTTAAGTTTGAAGTGACCATCCCCCAGCTGCTGAGTCTATTGCTGCTTAAGATCACACCTACTTGTCTGTGGGATTGGCCTTTGGCAACTAGAGTCATGTCTCTTGAAGTTATCTCAAGGTTATACCTCCCCCTTGGAACCATGACTTAACCACTAACTTGGGTGGGGCATGCAAAAGCACATTTCCATCACCTCAAGGCAAAACAAATACTGTGATGCAATCTGTATCCCACAGCTCCCTGCAGGATCCCGCTATAGTTAGTTGTCACCTAGAACCCCATCCTTAGTTAAATCTCTTCCTTTTGACATCCTGCTTCCCTGGACATACAGACTTCTCCTAAGAGCTTCTCTCCTAGTACATAAGTGATTAACATGCATTTCCCTGTTTCCGTCTCTGTTTCTAGGACACTTGCCGAGAATGAGGAGAGAAGTCAGGGCATATGCCTTCCCTTCTTGGTGGAGTCTGCTATCGTGGTCCTGGCTCCTTCATTATTCCCACTCTTGCCATGATAGCTTGCATGAGCTCTAGCTGCCTCCTGGTCCTTATAGATCCTGTGAGATGACTCTGTTCTCCATGGTTTCAGCTCCTTTCTATATATTCATCTTCCATCAGGCAGTCCATGTGCTCAACAATGTGGCTGGATCCTTGGGAAGCCCCTCCTCCAATGTTCTGGCTCCTCCTCCAAGGTTCTGGCTCCCTTGGAAAGTGTCAACTACCGGGCTTTGATAGCATCATCATGCTCTTTGGCCCACCAACCCTAGGAGGATGGCAGAGTCCCACAGTTGGTAATCTCTGGGTTGTCTTGCCTTCTCCTGGTTTCTGCTTTTCCATCACCTGTGTAATGAGACTCTTGTGTTAAATCCCCTCCACTGAGCTCTGTGGTCTGGATTCTGTATTCCCTGACCAGCCCAGTAGAATTCTGGTCAAACCATTTTTTTCAGTCTTCCTTGTAATTAAGCTTGAATTTTAGCCAATGGAAGGTGTGTAGAACCAATAAACCTTCTGAACAACCCTGTATACTGTCTCTTCACTCACCTCAAAGAGAGACACATGAGGTATAGGGGAAGATTATGAGGTGCTGTGGCACAGCCCATACTCAGATGGAAAAAACCTGAATCCATGAGTGACCATGTGGAGCAGCCCCACCCCTGAGATCATCAATGGACTCTGGCATCCATAAGAAAGAATATATTCTTATTTTGTGATGTGTATAGGGAGACAACAGAAAGCAAAACTAAAGAATAACTTGGTGTATCTGTAAACTATTTCTGCCTTAATGCCTCATGATTAAACAACCTCAAACTCAGTGGCTTGTGAACACATTTATTCCTATGCTCATGGACCCACTGTCAACTGCAGTTCTGCTCATGTGGGTTGCTCTCTGCTGGCAGAGCTGCTCCAGGCAGCAAGCTTGACTCCAGCTGCTTTCGGGTCTGTTCCACCTGTGTTCATTATGAGGCCCCGGGTCAAAAGGCTTGAGCTTTCCTGGGCTTGAGCTTCTCAAGGCAAATCACTGGCACCCAGGAGTCCAGCCAAACTGTGCAAACACATTTACATAATACTTGCATTATCTGCTCTTATTACATCTGCTCACCTGCTGTTGTCCAAGCAAGAGTGAGTGGAGCAGAAAAAGTATATTCCAGACCAAAGGGAGGGGGGCAGGAGTGAATACTTGCTGAAAAATTACCTGATAAAAGATGTGGAGCCGCAAAGAATTATCTCTATCACAGTCTCTGGTCTGAGATTATTCCCAGAAATATCACTGGCCTCATCCTCCCTCCTATTCTGAAAGAATGAATTCTTCTCCTTTCCAGACTCTGAATGTCTTTAGTTTTCCTGTAGTTCCCAACCTCTTCCAAATTCCTTGTGAGGCAAATTATGGAGAACATTCCCAAGTAGAGCAAGCTCTCAGTCTTTCTGACAGATAAAGCAGGCTGGGACCCCCATGTCACCAAGGCTCCTAAATAATGTTGAGCTAATTATAAACATTCCCATTTCTCCTCCACACTATAAAACATATTCCTGAGGCCAGGTGCAGTGGCTCTTGCCCATAATCCCAGTACTATGGCAGTCTAAAGTAGGAGGATAGCTTGAGGACAAGAGTTCAAGGCCTGGACAACATAGTGAGATCCCATCTCTAAAAGAATAAAAATAAAAATAAATATATATTCCTAATACATTTAAAGGAATGCTGATTTATAAAGGAATTCCTTATTCTAAAGCTTTGTATTTTTAATAGTAGAAAATGACTCCTTTTTATGAAACTAACATCACACTGGTACCAAAACCAGATAAAGAGCCAATGAAGAAAGAAAACTACAGGCCAATATCTTTGATGAACATAGATGCAAAAATTCTCAACAAGGTTCTAGCAAATCGGACCCAACAATACATTTCAAAATTCATCCACTATGACCAAGTAGGCTTCATCTCTGGGATGCAGGACTGGTTCAACATCTGCAAGACCATAAATGTAATTAAATACATCAACAGATGTAAAAACAAGAGCCACATGATTATATCATTAGATGCGGAAAAGGCTCTTGCTAAGATGCATCATCCCTTCTTGATAAAAACCCTCAAGCACCTAGGCATAGATGGACCATACCTCAAAATAGTAAGTGCCATCCATGATAAACCCACAGCCAGCATATTGATAAACAGACCGAAATTGGAAGCAGTTAAACTAGAATCCTCTGAAAACCAGAAGAAAAGGCTGTCCAGTTTCACTCCTCCTGTTCAACATAGTGTTGGAAGTTCTAGCTAGAGCAATCAGACAAGAGAAGCAAATCAGCGGTTCCAAAAAGGAAAAGAAGAAGTCAAGCTATCCCTCTTTGCTGACGATATTATACTATACCTCAAAAATCCAAGAGAATCTGTCAAAAACCTCCTTGCACGGATAAAGAGCTTTGACAAAGTCTCAGGGTGCAAAATAAATGTACAAAAGACAGTCACATTTTTATACACCAACAACAAACAGGCAGAGAACCAAATAAAAAGCACCATCCCATTAACAATAATCACCAAAAAAATGAAATACCTCAGCATCTTCCTAACCAGAGAAGTGAAAGATCTTTACAAGGAAAACTACAAAACATTGCTCAAAGTAGTCAAAGATGACACAAACAAATGGAAAAAATATTCCATGCTGATGGATTGGAAGAATCAACATTGTTAAGATGCCCATTCTACCCAAGGCAATCTACAGATTCAATGCAATACCCGTTAAATCATCAGCCTCATTCTTTTCAGACCAGGAAATGACAATACAGAAATTCATATGGAGACATAAACGAGCATGAAAAGCCAAATCAATCCTCAGCAAAAGAAACAAAACAGGAGGTATCACACTTCCAGACTTTAAACTTTATTATAAGACTACAGTAATCAAAACAGCCTGGCGTCGGTACAAGAATAGGCATATGGACCAACGAAACAAGATAGAGATTCCAGAAGCAAACCTCAATTTCTCAACCAACTCATGTTTGACAAAGCCTCCACCGATAACCACTGGGGAGAGGAGAACTTATTCAGTAAATGGTGCTGGGAAAACTGGCTGACCACATGCAGAAGATTAAAACAAGTCCCCTACCTATCACCATACACAAAAATCAACTCTAAATGGATCAAAAACTAGAGTCCTCTCTGAAGCTGTTGTCTCAGGTTTCTTTTCTGTGGACCTCACACTCAATAACTCCCATGCACAGAAGCTGAGGTTGCAAAGATGGCTAAGTGTCTCCCCAATAGTGCTTTTATTCCCTCTATAGTAATTAAGATTTCAGTGGGGTCCATGATTACCCTACTCAAGGCTATGCTCACCAGCTTCTCTTGGCCCTAGTTCCCAGGCAGTGGGAAGAAGTTGGAATAATGTAGTAGCCTCCACCTCCTCTTTCTTCAGGCACTGGCACATGTGGATAGGATGGTGACAGTGGGAGCAGGTATCTTGGATCCAGAAAGTGAAACTGTGTGGGGATGACAGAGAAATAAGGCACAGGAAGTCCAGGACCCCAGTGCCCCTGGGCTGCTGTATCAGCCCTGTACTCTTTATATTCTGACTGTTGTAGAAGAAAAAGGCAAAGCTCTTCTTAACTTAAACCATTGTTCTATTTGGTCTTTATGACCACAGTCATAACCTGTATCTTTAATAATTACCAAACTTCATCTCTATTTATTCATTGTTGAATACTGTGGATTCTCCTTGGGGATAAGAAATGGCTCTTTCATCCAGCATTCAGTGAGAAAGTATTTGCTGAGCAGTAGCTACATGCAAGCCATTGAGCTATGTACTCAGGAAACAAAAGTGCCCACACCGGACTTTGTCTCTTGACACTCCTTCTGTCATGCTACCTGAGTGCCAGCCCAGCCTTTCTCTCTAACCCGCTACACTTACACCTTAATACATGCTCTTTTATCCACCTGAAGTGCTCTACTCCCCTTCTTAGCTTGAAGTACTCCTATTCACCCTTCAAGGTTCTGCTCTGGGAAGATTTCCTCAAGTCTCACAGTGGAGTTGGTTCTTTGCCGTTTAGTTTTTATAGCACTTTTTAACATATAGCTTTATTTTAGAATTTGCAACATTTGACAATTCTATTAAATGCAAAGTCCTCAAAAGAAAGGGACCCTTAGCTGGGCTCGGTGGCTCAGCCTGTAATCTTGCGCCTTGGGAGGCTGAGGTGAGTGGATTGCCCGAGCCCGCGGGTTCGAGACCCACCTGGGAAACTTGGCGAGACCTCATCTCTACAATAAATCAAAAATCAACCGGGCGTGGTAGCGCGCGCCTCTAGTTCCAGCTACTTGGAAGCTGAGGCGGAAGGATCACCGGAGCCCAGCAGGTCGAGGCTGCGGTGGCTGGGAGCGGCCACTGTACTCCAGTCTGGGTGACAGTGAGACTCCAACTCAAGAAAAAGAAAGAAAGAAAGAAAGGGACCCTATTTCCCTTGGACATTCCATAAATACTGATTGAACTCTTGTCATGTGCCAAGACTTGCACTAACCATGGTGATTAAGCCCAAACAGGCAAAATTCCTGTTCTCATGGGGGCAAATGGGTTAGAGGGTGAAATAGTACTTAAATTAGCACATACAGTGTAGACTCCTTTTTTCAAAAAATGTGGAACACTTCATGAGTTTGTGAATTCTAATAGTCATGAGAAGAAAAAGGCCTTGTCTTATAAGAACTCATGATGTTGAGGGTAGCTAATTTGGTCAAAATTTAAGCACAGAAAAATCTCTCCTGTGAATGGAATGCTTGAGTACATCTGAAGGCTCTAAATCCCTTTTGGACCATTCCAAGAATCTAAAAGAGTAATTGACACATAGTAGCTACTCAACAAATATTGGCTAAAGGAAATTGTAATAAGCTATTGATAAATGTTTTAGATAGCAATCACATTTATATTGCAGTTTTTTGTTTTTTTGCTTTTTATTTGAGTTGGAGTCTCACTCTGTCACCCAGACTAGAGCAACCACTGCAGCATCGACCTGCTGGGCTCCAGCGATCCTTCTGCCTCAGCCTTCCAAGTTAGCTGGAACAGGTGCGCGCTACCACGCCCAGCTAATTTTTGATTTATTGTAGAGATGAGGTCTCACCAAGTTGCCCAGGCAGGTCTTGAACCCCCGGGCTCAGGCAATCCACTCACCTCAGCCTCCCAAAGCACGGGATGACAGGCTGAGCCACCGAGCCAAGCTTATATTGCAGTTTTAGTACTTAGAACACTCTTCTCATTTAATCTCACAACAACAACATATACTCTATGATTATTATTCTCATTTTAGAGATGAGGAAGCTGACACTGAGAGGTTAAGTAATTTCTCCAAGCCTGAACATCCAGGAAAAGCTGGAATTGAACCCAATCTTTCTGGCCCCAGAGTTGAAGCCTTCAGCTACTACATTATTGAATAAGAACGTCTCTTATCTGTGCACCAGCTTTGTGCTAGGATTATACTCCTGTTATTTCAGAACATGCCTGGGAGAGGTATATACTATTTTCTTCTCTTCTAATTGATGCTGTCATTGGCACTGAGGGATAGCAATATCTCCACCTCAAATCATGATGATTGTAAGTGGCAGAATCAAAGCCAAGCTTGGTAACACTACCTGTATCTGGATTCTTCTCATTATTGCCAAACTGTCAACTGGCAATTAAGATGGTGACACTGATAGTCAAGAGATGGTGGGAGATGACATGAAGGAGAAGGAGGAAAACAGAATGGGAAGTGCAGACTTCTGTTAAACCTTCCTCCTTCCTCCCTCTTCATGGAACTTGGGTTGCGAAAATGACGTAGTCATAAAAGCCAGCGCGTTTCTCATGAACACCCTGGAGACTATTCCCATTTCCTTATCACTCTCTACCTTCTTCATGTCCCTTTGTGCCTGTAGAAGGCCTCACAATCACTTGTATTACTCTCTGACTAGACGCTGAATCTATTTTCCTAGGCAAAAATGAAGCTGCACCCTCATATGAGAATGTTATAGAAAATTACTTGCGCTCAATGGAAATTTTTAAAGAAAAATTACAAGTTGCACCTGCAGGTTTTAAATTTCATTTTTTAAATCAAGTGAATGGAAATAATATTGAGCTATTGTTAAATGCTCTAAAAGGTGTGAGTGTAGGAAAATCACTAAAGGAGGCAAGGCGGTGATTGAAGTCTGCGCTGAGTCAGCTACTGAGCTGCAAGATGAAAGTAACAAGAACCCAAGCTGTCTCTGTAGATTCCATACCAATCATGCTAATTGGAAACTGGAAAGAGAAAATGGTCACAATCTACAGATTTATCACCCAAAGGGCTGAGAAGTTCATAAATTTAATCCCGCAACGGAATTGGAAAATAGAATTGATGCTTATAAGAATCAGGGGCGGGGGAGGGGACCCTCTCTAAACAAGTTTTTTCAGCCAGATGGCCAGGAGTGCTTGAACATATTTTATTGGAAGCTATTAGAAATAAGAAAAGGCAGCTTCCTCCCAGCCCCTGGCTGAAGTATTGTAGCTTTTTTTTTATGGTCCTTATAAAAGAAGAGCAATAAAGAGACACAAACAGGGTAGTTAAGTTTAATGGCGGTAAAAACCAGACACCTGAATATATGTAATTTATTTTCCTTAAAAAACTCACCCAATTGAGGCTGGTATTAATTAGCATGGAAATGTATTGCAGAGCCAATATTGCATGAAGTTGGTTATCTTGCCTACTTTATGAAAAGGAAAAACAACCAGAAAGATCTTTGTCACTTCATTATAAAAGGAAATGGAGGGAAGTCATCAAAACAGCTTGGGGGCTTCATCTGGAAAAAAATACTGTGTGAGATCCTGGATCTCTGGGATTCAACCAGGAGGTTTCCTCTACTATGAGGGCAGGAAGGTAGGGTAGCATTGAGGAAGGAGGAATTCATGCCATTTGAAGACCTATGATAGCCAGGAACAGGGTCATGCACTTTCTATAGGTCAGGCACTTCTGATTATTCACATTTTTCAGATGAGGAAACCGAGATTCAGATATGTTAAGAGCCTTGGCCCCAGTGACAGAGTTCATCAAGGAAAGAGCCAAAATCTAAACTCAGGTGAACCAGTTCCAAAGCCCATATTTGCCCAGTGGTTGGTTTTTTCTCAGTACTCAATCCGAATTCCACGCCCCATTGTGCTTTGTGTGCATCCAAACTGCCAAACAAACTACTTACCTGGTTTCTGGGACATTAAGGAGGCAGAACCTGGAAACGAGCAAATTGTTGTAACCTATCTAAAGCCTTCATTCACTTGTCCACAGAATGCATATAAGGTCTCCACTTACTGCTTGTGTTGTGTGCACTATTCAACATCACAGGACTGGGTAGAGATAAGTCAATAAAACTCCATTGAACAATGACAGTTTCTATGGCAAGTTGGTGCACAAAAAATATTTAACGAAGAACATAGAGGTGATCTGATCCAACCACAATATATTTTCATCTTTTTTGATAAAGATATCCCTTACTGAGTTGCTTGATTTTGTTTGTTTTGTCTGTTAAAGAGGGCAGAAATGTGTCTGCGGCTTTACCAGTATGATGTGAAGAAAGTCAGGCTCTGCCATTCTGTCATCGGAGAGAGTGGCTCAAGACTAGTCTTTATTACTCATTTGCTGTGTACCATCGAGCAGCTTATTTTACTTCCTCGCCCTCAGGTTCTTTATATATAAAATACGGCTAATGATTCATCTTGGCGCTTTGTGGGACTCATATAAGAGAATGCAAGCAAAAGTGTTTGGAGCCATGCCAAATCACAGTAAATAGTAAACGTCAGCCCTTCCCTCAGGTGCCATCTAAACTTTTAGGATATAATAATACTGCTGAAGTTCCACAATGTTTTACACATGCAGTAAATTGGCTTCGTGGCTTCTTATTTCACATGATCTTCAACCCAAACTGTGAGGTTGGCAGGACAGGAATTGGCACCCCTGTCTGCATACACAGATGAGCATACTGAGGTGCAAGAAGGGGAAATACCTATCTGAAGCCACACAGCCAGGAAGAGTCTCCCTGGGGTGCCAGGTAGACTCACGATCCATCACTCCATGTGCAGCTCCACTCCACCTGTCCACACTAACACACCAAATACCCTTTTAATGTCCTGTGTCCTCATGTGCAAAATGGCAACTATAGCCCAACCATGTGTAGGATTAACTGTGCAGGGTTGACTGGATAGCAGACACAATGATCTCATGCTTTGTCAGTCACGATGCTCAATAACAGGCAGGATACATAGTAGTGATTGTCCTGTAGCCAATAAGTATCGATCTTTGCATTTAGATGCTGACATGAATATCCTGTACAACTGTTCTCATGTCATTTATACATGAAAATAAGAAAGAAGAAAGAAAAACAACCTCTTTCAACATATAAATTTTAAAAAAATCATTCTGAAAAACTCCTTTGTTTCTTCAAATGGAGAAAATGTTAGCCAACAGCCCTGCCAATTGAAAGAATAACGTAATGCCTGCTTAGGGAAGCAGACACAAGGAAGCCGATGGGTGACATCGCTTGGTATTAAACTCTGAGTTGCTGAGTGGTATCTTTCTTTAGAAAGCAGAATTTCTCACCAGAATAAGCAATAGAAATGTTCCTATGATTAACAAGGTGCCAACATATTAGCCAATGATTCAGCGAGTAAGCAAACACAGCTAACAGCTGGCCCAAAAACATTGGGAAAACAATTTATGGGCCTTTGCTCAATTCAGAAGAGTAGAAGATGCAAGTCCTCATACGATAACCATATTTCTTACATGCTTTGTCCAGGGAAAGTCTTACCCTAGATTAATAAGTAGTTTCTAGTCGGGCTCAGTGGCTCAGCCTGTAATCCTGTGCTTTGGGAGGCCGAGGTGAGTAGATTGTCTGAGCCTGCGGGTTCGCGACCCACCTGGGCAACTTGGCGAGACCTCACTCTACAATAAATCAAAAAATCAGCTGGGTGTGGTAGTGCGAGCCTGTAGTTCCGGCTACTTGGAAGGCTGAGGCGGAAGGATCGCCGGAGCCCAGCAGGTCGAGGCTGCGGTGGCCAGGAGCGGCCACTGCACTCCAGTCTGGGTGACAGAGTGAGACTCCAGCTCAAAAAAAAAAGAAGTAGTTTCTTTGTGACTCCTACATCCTGATTAGAGGAACATAAACTCATTTGTGATTATCTCCTCAGTCTAGTGGCTGCTGGAGAGAAAACAAAGTAACATTGTCCTGATGACATAAATATCAACAACATTACAAACTGACTCTTTATGGACATGCACTGGTTCAAAGGGCCCTGGAACTTGAGAGCTCATTTCAGATGAATGATAATGCAACTTCTGATCAAGCTGGTTATTCGACAATCACTAAAGCTGAATGACAAAGGGGAGATAAGGGAGGAAAAGAAGGAATGGTGAAAGAAGGAAGTGTTTAAGGAAGAAAAGAGGAGAAAGAGAGGGAAACTGGGAGGGTGAGAGTGAAGGAATTAAAGGTAATAGGAGCTCTGAGTTATTACACAAGGCATGGTGGCCCACACAGGTTGGCAAGGACCTCACAAATATCTTCTCATTTAATGTTAAAGCTAGAACCGTAAGTTAGGTACTGATATTTTAAAGAAGAGAAAATCGATGAAAGCAGGTTAAGTAATTCACGAAGGCCACTCCATAAGCAATTAAAGGAACAAAGATTAGAACCCAGGAGGAAAGAGAGAAGAAAAAGGAGAGGAAATTTAGTTTTAGAGAATGACTGGTAGAGACTGCTCAATCCTTTGCTGGAAAATTAGTGGCTGTTTCATCATAGGCAAATGGGCATGAATAAAGTGGCACTTTGTGCCAAGCTTAACTTTCTGCCCCAGAAAGTAAAACTCCAATTAGAGGTGAAACCAGGCTGGAGATTCATGTTCACTAACTGGGATGAAGAATATCGATTTGTTGGGCCAATTTGTTTGTGGGGGGCCACTGTCTGCAAATTCAAAAGACTGGAGAAGACTTCACAAGCTGCCACATTCCAGGGTTTTTTGTTGTTGCTGTTTTTTGGGTTTTGTTTTGTTTTGTTTTTGCATGCAAGAAAGAAAAACTCTAGAAAGTAGGGAACACAGCATCTCAAAATAACATTCTACCATCTATTTAGCCAAAAGAACTAGGACTACATGGACGTTATAACTCATCACCTTTTTTTGGACTGGGAGAGAGAGGCACTGAACATTATCATTCTGGACTCACAGTAGATTTATTTTTTCTAAAAATAAATAGAAATGCCCAAAACAGAAGCAATAAGATTACATAAAAGCAGCTCAGGCTTTCTTTGGCCCAAAAAAGAAAAACTCCATTAAAAGCAAAAACTGAAAAGGGACCAGACACGAGTATGCCCACATTATGTATTCTTCAATCGAGGCAGGTCACTCAGTTGTAGGCACTGGGCCACAATCCCTGTCCTCCAGGAGCATACTGTGAAGCCAAAATCCCACCTGGGTACTCAGACTCCGAGTCTCAGTGATTCTGCTTTCTGACTGCTATTGATCTTATCAACCCTAACACTCAGCTTTGCTTCAACTCAACAGTTGGTATTGTGGTCTTGGTATCTTTAACTGAAGCCTCTTATACAACAGAAAAAACACATCTGAAAATGTATCAGGCATGAACGTGCTTATTTGTTCATTCAGTAGAAGTCTATGGAGCCCTGGACACCGGGGGCCTGACAGTAGACAAGCCAGACAAGGTCCTGACCTTCCTGCAGAGGAATATACAAAGGACCACAGACAAAGCCCCAAGGAGGAAGAGCAGGAGCTGCAACGGAGGCATGTTCTGAAGGACACAGATGTGGCTCTGAGGTGGAGACTAAACAAGGTGGACAGGCTACTTTAGCAGGGCAGCTCTTGTCATCCCTCAGGAATGGGGACATTTAATAAACATCACCAGGAAAGTCCTCACATCTCAGCAACAGCATGAACGAAGTCCCAAGGATAGGAAGGTGAAATACGCACACAGCTGGATCCAGAGATGGTGCTCTGCTGTCTACTCATTTCATCTCTTTTAATCTTCGCATCAATTTAAGTATGGGGTCTACTTCAGAGGCGACACAAAGCAAGGGGCAGATTGGAGTCCACAAGCTTCCCATGAACATTCTGTAGATCAGTAACCAGGGTACACTGACAGGCAGGGGGAAATTGTAACATCTGCTTTTCTATCTAGACTCTTCCAATGTCACCGGACACTAGCATTGGGCTGTTTCACATAAAGCAGTTCTGCCTCAAAAGACTTTGGCCACGTTAACATTCCAATTTGGAATTTGGAGGCTGTGATTTCTGTCCTCAGTTCTGTCAGCCTCCCCCTCTGCTGCCACCCAGCTCAATTCCACCCCTTTTCTCTGTATCTTCTATTGCAGTCACCCCCCCCCATGGGGCTCTGGATACTTCCTCTGTCTGCCCCCGAATTCCAGACACAGTGCTGGCATTTGGCTGATTGCCCACATACCATTCAGAAATGAAGAAATGCAGGCATAGGAAACACAACTCCACTCGCCCAATCTCTCCTCTTCTCATGGCCTAACATGTGGTCTTAGGAGAATGAGCACTGGGTAGAAATACACACAGTGAGAACCCATGCCCTATCTGGGCCTGTCCAGCCCATTCACACTCTCTCTCCCCCTTCCTTGGAAGCGCACGGCTAGGCTGCCACACTAATGAACACATTCCCTTTGTCCGATCATCTTCCAAGAGGAATCCTGCCTTGAGACATTTCGCTCTCTCACCTGAAGAGCTATTCTGAGCTGGCAACTCATTTACTTGCACATTTGGTAAGCGGGTTAATGGCATCCCTGGGGACTCACTCATTTGTGCAGTTAGAGAAAGCTGGGGAGGAGGTCTTAGCAGTCAGGTGCAGGGGGTGGGAATCTGGAGCCTAGCCTGCATGAGTTTCACACATTGTTGGAGCTTCTTTACCAAGGATATGGAAGGCTGGTTACTTTTGTGTCATTGGTTGGAGGTGGTTCAGGAGGGGACTTAGAGCTATAGGACTTATGGGAGGCAGAATAAACCGCCCCCTCACCCCCCAGCTCAAGGTCCCGATGCCTAGAACCTGCAAATATTTCCTTACGTGACTAAACGGACTTTTCAGATACGACTGAGATGAGTAAATTATCTGAGATGAGGTAGTTCTGATATAATTACAAGGGTCTTTATAAGTAGAAGAGGGAGGTAGAAGAGTCAGAGTAAGAGTTTTGTTGTTGGTGGTGGTTTTGTTTTGTTTTTGTTTTTGTTTTTTGAGTCATTGTCTTTGTTGCCCAGGCTGGAGTGCAGTGTCACGATCAAGGATCACCTCAGGCTCAACCTCTTGGGCTGAGGCTGTCTTTCTGCCTCAGCCTCTGGAATAGCTGGGACTACAGACGCACGCCACCACACCCTGCTCATTTAAAATTTTTTTTAAATAAAGATAAGATCTTGCTGTGCTGCCCAGGCTGGTCTCGAACTCCTGGGCTCAAGCAATCCTTCCACCTCAGCCTCCTGAAGTGCTGGCATTACAGGCATGAGGCACTGTGCCCAGCAGAGACAGATTTGAAGATGCTTTGCTGCTCACTTTGAAGATAGAGGAACCATGAGTCAGGGAATGCAGACACATTCTTTTAGCTTTAGAAGCTGAAAAAGAAAAACAGGTCCTTCCGTGCAGGCTCCAGAAAGAATGCGACCTTGCAGACACCCTGATTTTGCCCAGTGAGACCCAATTTCAGACATTTTTATCTCCAGAATTGTAAGAGAAAGAAGTGTGTGTTGCCTTAAGGCACTGTCTGTGGCAGTGAGTCTTAGAGGAAATAGCTGAGTCCTCAAGCCAGGTGTTTTTATTCATTCATGGACTTATCCATGCATTCTTTCATTTGGTGCATAAACAAGAAAGGAGAGCGTGAGAGTGGACTCTACACAAGGTCATCTGTCAGATGCCGGGAAAATGATGGTGTGTTTACTGTGCCATGTTGTTTCCAGTCTTCATGGGAGGCTGGCAGGATTCTAGCAGCAAAGGGCACTGTGTACTATAACACGGGAGTGCCCAGGTCACTGGTAAGCACAAGAGGGGTGCGGTGGAGAGGAGCTTAATTTCATTTCAAAGAATTCTGAAAGGTTTCTGGAAGAGGTGAAACTGGAGTAAGACCTGAAAGGGTGAATAAGTGCCAGTCAAGAGTAAGAGGAATAAAGGTATCCGGTGGCAGGAACAGTGTGTACAGCAACAGAGTGGCGTGAAAGAGCTTGGACTTCTTAAGGAGATTGTTACCACAGAAGCATAGGGTAACACAAGGGTAGGGATGTGACCACATCAGCTTAGACAGGAAGACAGGGCCACTTCAAAGTTGGCCTTGCTCAAAAGACTAAGGGGCCAGAACTTTCTTCTCCCCCACTTCAAGTGACCCTGGAGCAGAGGAGCATAGTCATGCTTGAGAAGTCCCAGAAAAAAGTAGCCCAAGTAGTTCAACACAAGCTCGATAAGCCCTTTAAGCAGTATTTATTCTTAAAAAGCAATGCACACTGAGCCTTCATGTCTTTCACATAACTGCTTCTTTTAATTAAAATTAGTTTTTCACCAAGATCTCCAAGATCAATCTTACAGTCCAGGAAGATGTGTCTCCTTTTGCTTTGACATTGAGTACCCTGGGCCACTCTTAGCCCCTCATTGTCCCACTTTGAGAGACACGGCTGGCTTGGGAATTTCTGAAGAGTTATGACTCCATAGGAGAAGATGAGAGAAATTCAACGTTTAACACCTGCTGCATCAGTAAGGTGAGAATGCGTCGAGCCACACAGAGTGAAAACGCACCCAAGAGCCAAAGGGCGTCAGGCTTAAAACTGTAGTTCTGAGCTCAGAAGCTCCGTAGAGGAAGGAAGATGTGAGAAAGAGAATGCAGAGGTGGCCTATTCAACTTTATTGAACCCCATATCAGATGGGTCCAGTCTGTCTATTCTAGGTGTAGTGGGGTGAGTAGTGCCTCCTCATTCACGTCCACCTGAACCCTCAGAACATGAACTTATTTGGAAATAGGGTTTTTGAAGATACAGTTAGGGGAGATGAGGTCATACTGGATGCGGGTGGGCCCCAAATCCAATGACTAGTGTCCTGACAAGAAGAAGAGAGAAGATACAGACACACAGGGAAGAGGGCACATGAAGATGGAACTGGAAAGTACAGAGACACAGCTGTATGTCCAGGAACACAGAGGGTTTCCAGGCCCTACCGGAAGCTAGGAAGATCCTGGGAAGAATTCACCTCTTAAGTTTTCAGAGGGAGCACGGCTATGATTGATTTCTATGACAGGATACACTTCTGTTGTTTTAAGTCACCCAGTTTGCAGTAAGTTGTTCAGGCAGCCACAGTAACGTAATAGACTAGGTAGGTCCTAGCTTCTGGGAAGGCATATTTGGGGGGGTACAGTTTTAGTTGTCAAGGCTAACAGAAATGTTGCATATTGGTGGGAATTCTTTTATTCAATAATTACTGAGCCCCTGTATGTACAGGTGGTGGGGTGGCGGGGGGTAAGTGTGGAGAAAAAGAAGTCAACCATGGCTTGCATTGAATACTCTCATGCACAGTCTTGTGAAAAGTTCCTCGAAGTAGGATCCTCAGACCACTCTCAGAAGAATCTTCTAGGGCAGTGCTGCTCAAAACGTGGACCATGGGCTGGCACAACATCAGCCTCATGGAAAATTAGTTAGATATGATTATTGGGAGACTCATTCCAGACCTACTAAATCAGAATCTCAGGGGGTAGGATTCAGGAATCTCTGTTTTGGCAGAAGGTCTCCAGCTGATTCTGATGAACACCAAGGTTTGAGAACCCCAGGTCTAGTGGAGGCAATTTAATCGGGTGAGACAAACTGGCCTAAGCCAGGGCAGCTAGAACCTTTCCAAAATCGCCCCTTGCTCACTGATGGGTGTGGTTTAAACCAGGGGTGAAGATCTTCTGACACCATAGGTGGAGACATTTGTATCTGTCACTAAGAGGGACAGAGGGCTGAAGAGGGAGGCTGCTGCTGGTCAGAAACCTGGGAAGTTCTTGCCCCAGAGCTGCCAATCCCAGCTTCCTCCTTCTTCCTTACCAACATACTATTTGGTTCCACTGAGCCTTGCCGTGAACACACTATCAAAGAGCTGCCAGGAAGCTCTGGTGGGTGGTAATGGGGCTCGCTGGAACCAGCATCGCCTGTGTTGCCACCATCACGCCACCTACTATCTGCCATTTCTCAGGCACTACACACAGTCATTGTGTGTAGTGTTGTACACACAGTTTTATACACATAATATCATTTTAAGAATCCTCATACCCTCAGGATGTCGACATTATTGTGTTCATTTTACAGATAAGGAGATCAAGACAGCATGGGAATTTGTTGCCCAAGGTAAATAACCCAATAAAGGACAGAACTGTACACTGAATCTTCTTGCTGCTGCCTCTTTCTGTACGCTGTATTGCTGAAGGAAAACAAAATGAATAAAGGACATAGTTCCCTTCCCATTATAGAATTCACCAGATCAGGACTTCACGGTTTCTATGATGCCCAGGAATCATCTGGATCGATGTCAGATGCAGATTCTGGTTTGGAAGGGCCAGGATTGGGTCTGAGCTTTCAGACTTCTAACAAGTTCCCAGGTGGTACCAAGGGGACGGATCTCTGGACCACACTTTGAGTAACAAGGAATTACGTCATTTCAAGGAAATCCCATTTCCACACTGGGCAGATGAGCAGACTTAGCACTAGATTCCTAGCGTGGCTGAAGTCACTGAATCCATTACATGTACAACCAGGCTGATTTTCAAAAATGAAGCTGCTATCAGAACCAAGGAAAGCAAAACACATGAAAATGAATCAAGGGCCAAAACTTAGATCTTATTAGTCATGTGGACATTGCCAGTTTCCATTCTCCCCATTTTTACCCTGCTATAATTTGTCAACACCTCCTCCTGTGGACACTACCCTAGCCAGCCCCTGAGCTAATATTGAACAAGATATGTACAAGGATGGTAGTGATTCCCATCCTACCAGCAGATGGGTTTCAAAATTATGGAATTTCCCTCAGACCGGGGTCTTTTGCTTAACCCATGGTCTCTTATGTTGTGTTCTTGTACCACATACCAGACACCTGAATATTTTCTTAGATTTCGTGACTCAGTTTCTAATTTGAGCCTCTGTTTCCTTGCCACATGAACCCCTGCTCTCTGCAGCTTCAACACAAAAAACTATGTTCTCCATCAGAAGTCATAACATTGTCTGCCTTGTTTACAGCATAGTTCCCAGTTACCCAGGATCTCCTTCTTTCAGGCCACCATCATCATATCCAACCTCCTGCACAGAAGAGTTCTTCTGCTTCCCTAGACACTGCTATTATGGCCACTTATTTCCTAATGAACCCCATAATAAGTTTTAGACCTAAACTTGCCAGTCTTGACTTCTCCCTTCTCCCCAGCAATCTGCAATTAAATTTCAGCAGTCTTTGCAGTTGACACCATACTGCAAGGTATAACAAAAGAAGTATCTTTGTCTTACCACAATAGCTCAAATAAAAATATTAGGAAAAAAATCGAAACCTTCATTAAACAGAAATAAACAGAAGTAAACAGAAATAGCTGAAAATTATTTTTAAACATGAGATCAGTGATACATGGCAAAATCTCAAGGAAGTTGATTTTTACTTAGATTTAGTTGCTGAGATAAGTTTGTGTGCAAACAGTGATTAAGTTTGTTGTTTCATAGTAAGATAAGGATATCTAGAATCAACACCTCTGGACATGATTGACTACATTCCTTTGGATAAAATAAGAATGTTGTTGGTGTAACAAAGGAAGTAGAAAAGGAAAGTCTGTTTTTAACTGCAGATAACATATCTCAGATTTGATTAACTTATGACTTGCAGCAAATACAATAATAAGATGAGCAAATATTGAATGTCAAGCTACAAGTCAGAGACTTTACTAAGCTCAGGTGATTCTCACTTCATTCATTCATCTTGGAAGTCATTTAGTTCCATCGTTGTGTGGACATGGCCTTGGCTCTGTGGTTTGGCCTTGTGACAAGAAAGCATAATTAATGGGAGGAGGATTTGGGTCTGGGATCACAAGTGTTGCCCCTATAAGCTGCATGTTCTTAGCCAGAATGTATAACTTTTCTTAGGCTTTGTTTTCTAATCTTAAAAGTGACAGCAATGATATCACCAATCTCAGTGGTTATCTTGAGGGCGAAATGAGAATTTTTTTGCAGAGAGACTTCAGACTATGCCCTGAGACTTTACTGAACCTCCATCTGAACTGTCTTGTGTTGATAACCAACCCCTCTTTTCCCCACTTCTGAGGCGTAAATCCAGAGAAGCCAAAGGTGGGCTCCTGGGTGTGGTGACAAGTGGCAGTGCTCTGAAAGGTTCAAATGACACAGGCTCAGATGGTGACAGAGCCCTGAGCAGGGCCAGTTGTACAGTCAGTATGAAATCCATGATAATTATTGTTTTCAGTATGGAGAAGTTATAGCTTTAGTTTTGGAGTTGACATGTCAGAAGTCTTTGCAACTCCCTTAAAATCAAAGACAACAGCATGCATGAAGAGTAAAGAGCAATAAGAGGGGCAAGGCAGCACTTTCTCATGTGACAGCATTTTGCCTGGACTTCTGTAAGCTTATTTTATTCCCTTTATCTTTTCTGGCACCTTAGAACCACCTATTTACTTATAAAATTCATTTAATCACTTATTAAATGAGTGCCCACGTCTATGAGAAGCAAGATAGTAAAGTGGTGAAGAACACTGATTCTGGTACCAGAATGTCTCAGTTCAAGTTCCCGCTCTACCACTTAATAACGGTGCAATCTTAGGTAGATTATTTACTGCTTTAACCTTAATATCCCCATTTGTAACACAGACAAAAAATCAGTATCTGGCTTACCAGGTTGTTGGGAGGATTCATTGAGTGAACTTATGGAGCATTTTAGCTGACAGTTTATGACTCTGTCCAGGCCCTGAGATACTTGCTAGGGGCAACTGTGTTGGAGATTGAATGCCGTCTTTGGAATCGGGCTCCTTATGTGTCTTTTTGTAAGCTGAGCGTTTTCTCGTTAGCTTTTCTCTGCAGCCACAGAATTTGGGTTTCTGTTTATGGCAGCACCCTACTTTCAAACCTTAAGTTTTATACCAGGGTTAAGGCTGAGTTGTTGAAATGTAACCCAAAGCCCTCAAAACAAAAGGCATGAAGAAAATAGTAATTTATTTCTATCTACATAATGAATCTGGGGTGACTGAACCATTGCCGTGGGTGGCTCCTCCAAGGAATCCTATTTTTTGCCCTCATCTCAATGTTGCTTCCATCAGACTGCTCTACCATTCATTAGGGCTGCCCTTGTCAGCATGTAAGAAGTAAGGTCACTGCTTCGCTCATGTACCGGCTTGCAGAAGATAGACACCCATGTTTTGAAGGTCCAGATGGAGAAGAGACACAGGATGCTTTGACTCACTTCCATTGCAATAGCCCAGTCACATGACCCCATGTAGTTGCAAGGGAAGCTGGGAAATGTAATCTCTATCTGAGCAGCCATGTACCCAGGAGCAACTCAAAGGGGAGAATGGATCTGGGGGGCTGCCACCCGCTTTCTTGCTGCCATCTTTGGTCCTGTTTTCTCCTAAAGCTTCCTCAAGGGCGCAAGGTAATACAGACAATCCAAGCTTAGGGATGCAAATAAGCAGCCACAGGCCCTGACCCTCATTTGCCTCCAGGTCATCGTGACTTGGGGCACTTCATTTCTTAACTCACTTTCTAAACTGAGATAATAATACTAAATAGCAAGAGTGGAGTGGAGGAGAAAATGAAAGAACATTTGCAATGGGTCAGACACATAGCCTGGCACAAAGAGCTTGCTTAATGAGACTTGGCTTCCTTTCTCCACCCTCCCCAAACCCCCAATAGCATCTGCAGTTTTGTTTCTGGTCCTTAACACCTAGGCACAGAAGTTTCTGTAATGACTCTTCATTTGAGCTTCTCTAGGAAATCTTGCCATGTGGGTTTTGATGCCAGCATCCCAGGACAGTTGCAGACTCTCCAACCATCCTGGGCTGTTACCGAAGATGCCCTGGAGGCTTATGTCCCATGTCCTCTCATTTGGATGACCTCTCCTTGCCTATCTACATGCATGAAAATCCTTCGTGCCTTTAAGTTCCAGCTAAGCCTTCCTCTGTGTCATCAGCGCCTTTTGCTTGACCCCCTTTTTTTTTTGAGTTGGAGTCACACTCTGTCGCCCAGACTGGAGTGCAGTGGCCGCTCCCGGCCACCGCAGCCTTGACCTGCTGGGCTCTGGCGATCCTTCCGCCTCAGCCTTCCGAGTAGCCGGAATTACAGGCACACGCTACAACACCCAGCTGATTTTTTTTAAATTTATCATAGAGATGAGGTCTCGCTGCCCAGGCGGGTCTCGAACCCGCGGGCACAGGCAATCCACTCACCTCAGCCTCCCAAAGGCGTGGGATTGCAGGCTGAGCCACCGAGCCCGGCTTTGCTTGACTCTTAAGAATGTTTGCCCTGGCTGGGCTGGTATCATCCTTGCCCTTGGGAGCAAAGGGGTGCTATGGGGCATAGGACAGCAGTCCTTGGGACACCACGACTACACCCTTGAAGCCATAGTAGCTCCATCATTCTTCAGCATCCTCTCTATAGTAGTTTTCTATGGCATTTTTACTTTACCAAGAATGCCCTTCCTTATTCCTATGTAGTGGGGCCAATAAATTGATAAACTAGGAGTTCCATTATCATATCTTCTTTGTTTTCTTCCTTCGATCCCATTTGGCTGTAGTTCCTCATCCCATCGCATAGAAAAAACACACCCACACACACACGCACGCACGCACATACACATGCGCGTGCATACCCACAACTTGCCAATAATGAGCAGCTCTCCCTCTGATCTTCTAAACTGTCTCTGCTTTGTAGAAAATGACTTCGTCTTTCAGAGTCTGTCATTTTCTCCTGGCCATGATGGAGTCTTGTGCACAAGAAGCTTCCATGTCTTAGTGGTGGCCCAGGTCTTAGGCTTGGGACTTGTGCATCCTTGGGATGCGAGTGGCCTCAACAGAGAGGTTCCGTCTCTGGGCACCACAAGGCTTTCTGTGACATTTGTTGCTAAAATCACGGGTCTGACCAAGCATGGGGAGCAAGAAGGCTCTGGTACGCTTTGCACCCCTCCTTGTCCAATTAGTTCTTTCCCATCCTGACTCTGCTTCTCAGTCTTTGGCTCAGGATGGGGCAGCCTCAGCTCTCAGCAGGACACAGGCCTCATGTTAGACTCCAGGTTCTCACTCTCAGCTACCACGTGACTCATCCCCCGAGGAGCGAGCAGGGATGTGGGTTTCTTCTGCATCAGATGAGGCTGGGGAACTTGGAGGTCTGGAATTGGGCATCTGCCTCTGGGTGTCTCTTAGGTCTCTCCGGATCCATCACTAGACCCTGTCTTCCTGGCCTAGCTGCTGCATTGATGCCTGCTGGTGAGATGCTGCCTTGTGAGAAGTCTCATCCTGAAGTTCTAATGGAAACATGTGTTCCCAGAGCTCTGCATCTAGCTTTTCCTTTTGCCTCTCAGGGATTTCTACCGTGGTACTGCCATCCTGGACTGAGTTCAGAGAAGTGAGCGACTCTGTGTCCCCGATATTAAAGTATACTCTTCCTCAACTCTCTGTCCTCTGAACCAACCCCTGCTTGGCACAAGAGACTCCCCTCACCCTTAGGGTAGACAGATACAACTAACTGTGTATGCAACGTTTCCACTTCCCAAAACTAGCAACCCTACTCATTCTTCTCTTCAGGACTGGGTGTTGGTTGAGTGAGGAGGCTTTTCCTGAGTCATACATTTCTTTCTCTACCTTGTCCTTCTTCCTTTTTTATTAGTCACTAAATTTCATACCTTAATAGGAGACAGGACACAGGAGAGAAACCAACTTCCTGGAAAGGCAAGATTCTGTTGGAGGAATTACAAAAGTTACAGGTTGCCCTTTGTTGCAAGAGCAGAGAGAGGACCAGAGACAGATGTCCAAGTCCCTTCTGCTTCATCTGGTGCAGAAAAGATCCTGCATCCCTGTTGGCTCTTGGGGAGACAAGGCACAGGATGGCTGAACATAGAAATCCAGGCTTTAATCTAAAGCTAATTTTTGGTAATCAAACACACCCAAACTCTAGTCTTGGGAAAACATATTCTGTCTATCTGAACCTCAGATTTCTCATCTATAAAATGGAGATAATAATAGCATTTATTAATTAAAGCTATTGCAAAAACTAAAAACATATGAAGGCTCTATTGCACATTAGGTGCTCAGTAAATGGTTTTTGAATGAATTGATCTTCCCAGTGATTCTGGGGTCAGCTCTATCAGTGTTAAAAGGATACTACAACTTAGCTGAAGTTGCTGTAGGCAGAAGAAGACTTTTCTTCAGTTATTTTTTTCATGTGAGACTTTAGTATGACCTCCAGAAAGGAGAGGAAGGACACACATTGATCACATATCATACACTAGGTGCTTGACACACATCACGTCTGAGGATCCTGACAGCTATTGAGATGAACTCTATGACCCACTTTACAGATGAGGAAGCCAAGTCTTAAGGAAGGTCAGCCAGATGGTTCAGACCTGCACACTCTTGCCTGAGCTCCAGAAGAGTAGACACAGGACCTGCTCCCTGTGCTAAAACCAAAAGAGGTGATGTGAGACAACCCAGGTGGATCTTCAGAGTAATCCAACTGGTGCCTTTGCCAAAACATCCAGCGGTTGACCAATGGAGAGACTCAATGTTTGTGGAAGAACTGACACAGAGGAACATGAAAAAGCTACTGCTAAGCCAAAGTCCCAATTTTCCTCTGCCCGCTGATCACCTAAAAAGACCAGTCTCTTTGTCCTATGTTGTACACTCATTAAGCATGTTCAAACACCATCTTTGTGTAGCTGATAAATGAAAGATAC
Source organism: Carlito syrichta (assembly GCF_000164805.1). Taxonomy (NCBI): domain Eukaryota; kingdom Metazoa; phylum Chordata; class Mammalia; order Primates; family Tarsiidae; genus Carlito; species Carlito syrichta. Next base: position 398,403 of record NW_007245653.1, on the reverse strand, counting down.
ATGTGCCTTAGACCGGAGTACATGTATCTTTCATTTATCAAAGTAAGATCATGTATCCTCATCTCTAAATTGAAGACAAAGGTTCTACCGTGTGTGTGCCTCCTCCAGTGGCTCCCAAAATGCAAGGTCTGAGGTGGGACCCCACAAAAAAGCAGAGTTATCTTTTTGGAGGGTGGGTCCCTTGTAGGGCACTTGGAATGTGTGCCTCTGGATCAAAGAGGCAGCCAAAGTTTTTATCTGGAAGTTTTGAGAAGGTCCTGTCACGATTTGCAGAAGAAACATCCTGAGTTGTGGCAAACAGGTTACTGGTTCTTCCACCCTGATGATGCACCGGCTCACACTGTGGTAAGTGTTCAGCAATTTTTGAGCAAAAATGACATGATTCCCATGCTCCAGCCTCCTATTCACCCCATCTTTGTTGTTTCTCCAGATGAAAAAAGTCCTCAAAGGGAAACTTTTTGTTCATGTGGAAAAGCTGAAATTAAAAACGGCAGAAGCACTAAAAGTCATCAAAACAAACAAGTTCAAAAACTGCTTTGAGCAATGAAAGAAAGCGTATTGATAGGTGTATTGCTTCAAACGCAGAATACTTTGAAGATGACTGAAGTTTAAACACGTAAGAATAAATGCACAATTTTTAATAAATAAATTCCAGGGGTTTTTTTTGGCCCCTCCTCCTTAATCACAGTAATACTAATAGCTAACCCTGAACTATCTCTTACCACGTGTCAGGCATTATTAGGAGGTCAAGTGATCACTTATGAAATTATCATATCAACCGTGTGCGACCCTATTCTTAGCACCTACGTTTTACAGATGAGGAAGGCGAGGCACAGAAAGATTAAGTAACTTGTTCAGGGTCACACAGTTACTAAGGAGACAAGTTAGTATTTGAACCCAGGGAGTTGGATCACAGAATTTGTGCTCTGGAGGGGATTTGAGGTCTTTCTGGAAGCTTCCAGGGTTTATGCAAATAATTGAATCAGACATCCCTTCACTCAGCCTGATTTCTCCCCTGACAAAGGGAAGTTTGACCCACAGAGTTGTTACTAGTCATTACTAGTGCAGTCTTAATAGCTTGGATCCTCAGAAATAATGTTATTCTAAGCTATACCATAACATTAATATTCAGATAATGCTCTGATATTTAAGATGGCTCCCAATTACTTTTCTTTCTTTCTTTCTTTCTTTCTTTTTTTTTTGATACAGGGTCTCTCTTTGCCATCTGTGTTGGAGTGCAGTGGCACGATTTCAGCTTACTGCCGCCTCAACCTACTGGACTCAAGTGATCCTTCTACCTCTGCCTTTCAAGTAGCTAGGACTACAGGCATGAGCCACCACACTGGCTAATTATTTTGTAGAGGAGAGTTCTCACTATGTGGCCCAGGCTGTCTCGAACTCCTGGGCTCAAGTGATTCTCCTGTCTTGGCCTCCTAAAGTGCTAAGATTACAGGCACGAGTCACGGTGCCAGGCTCCAGTTACTTTCTGAATACAATTTCAGCTGCTTCTGATTCCTTTGGACATCAGTATCTCCTGCCGTTCTTTCACTTCTGCCCATTCTCCCCACAGGTGGCTCACATGCTGGGACTCACCTTCCTTCCATTATTTGAACAGACGGAGTCCCCCTGTATGGGAGAGTTTGTACTTGTGGCACCTTGAAATGCTCTTCCCTGGCTGTTCAGAAGGCTGCCTCTGTCTCAACCACCAGGTCTACACAGGCCCTCCAAAGTGCCTTCTCCCTCCCCTCCCCACCACCTGAATCTCCCTGCTCCCTGTCTTTCTTTCACTCTATATTTCATTAGCCCACTTATTGTATGACTCTAAAGCCAGAGCTGCCAACCCAATTCGCATATTATAACCTTAGGGTTCATAAAAGTCCATCTGGATAAAATCTGTATTTCTAAAACTTGTGGTAAAATACACACAACATAAAAATTACCATCTTAATAATTTTTAAGCGTCTGGCTCAGTGGTGTTAAGCACATTCATCATTGTGCAACCAATCTCTAGAGCATTTTTATCTTGCAACACTGAATCTCTGCATCCCTTAAAGAATAAGTCCCCATTTCCCACCGCCCTTCCCCTGGCAACTGCTCTTCTACTTTCTGTTTCTATGATTTCGACTCCTCCATGTTCTTCATATGAGTGGAATCATAGAGCATTTGTCATTTTTTGTCTGGTTTGTTTCACTAAACGGAATGTCCTCAAGTTTCACCCATCCTGTAGAAGGTGCCAGCATTTCTTTTCTTTTTAAGGTTGGATAATAACCCATTGGGCGTATACACTACATTTTTTTTTTCCTCCAGTCATTCCATCAATGGACACTTGGGTTGCGCCCATCTTTTGACTACTTTGGATAATACTGGTATGAGTATGGCTTACACAGAAGATTTGTATTTTAAACTCCTGAACTTACTGTTTGGGCTGCGGACCCCAGGAGTTGGCTCCACACACTGGACTACTTTGGCTCCCCAACTTTGGCATGCACCTCCTCCTCTTCTGTCTGTTGTGATCCACTGCTGGGACTTCTCCATGCCTCTGAGGGAGGGATAGATCATTAGAATGTTCTGATTTTAGGATGTGCATTTTGGTTTGACTCACCAAATGTATAAGTAGGGTGAATGATTGAGTCTGGGGTATGGTTTCTGGGAACTTTAGGAGACATAATTATAATCCTTATACAGTCCCTTTTATAGGTCCTCTCCTCCTATCAGATGACCCTTTAAATATTCCTCACAGTGAACAGATGTCCTTACCATGGTGGACACTTACTGGAGAACTGAGACCTCTCAACTGAGGGGGCATGTGACCTAATGGCACCTAGGAATTGGTGATACTCAGCGAATGACTGCCTGAGAGAAGGTTCTGGAGAGTAGAAAGTGGGAGCAGAAGAGAAGGAAGCAACCAGAAGAGGCCTCAAGAGGAGGCTGGGAGACTGCAAATATCAAATTCAGACCTTGTTGGAGCTGGAACTGCCATTTCCAGGAGAAGTGTGTTGCCATCTAACTGTCCTCATGAGCCATGAGATTCTAGGGGCCAGCTCTAGGTATGGTGGCTGTGTGGGAAGGAGACCGTAGACCCAGGCATGATTCCCTCTTGGACCACTTAGCTGTTTATGGATGTATAAACTTGATCAAGTTATTCAGTATTCACAAACCTCTATTTTCTCTTGAAGAGAACAGACCAGAATAATAATATGCATCTTACAGTGTTTTGTTGGTTAAAAAAAAATTTCCGTGAGTGGGTTAAGGAGCATGCTTGTCACTTTGCAGATGTTTAATCAAATTTTCCATCTCTTCTTGTTCTTTTTTGCATACCTTACATCTAGCATAGTTCTTGATCCAGAATGATCCCTTGGCAAGTGCTCAGGGTGGGCGAAAGGAAAGATAAATGATGTTTTCTCCCCATTGTCTCCTACTCAGGGGTTTTGGATCCCAAATTTGGGGAGATTTACACAACGTCTCATCTGACCCAGAAATGCCCAGAATGGATCTGCACGTCCCAGCTGAGTATTTCCAGAATGAACGGAAAGTGGGTGTTGCTGGACATGAGTGTCGCAATGTCTATTTTTTGAGTTAAAAAGGACAAGTAAACACACAGTTCACAGAATAAATAAAACCAGAGACATTTCCTCATCAGCAACCTTTGTATTGTGAAAGACAGTCCACAAAGCACCTAAAAGACATTCACAGACCAGCTTTGATGAGATCTCTCTGCACCAACTACTTTTCTTTCCTCCCTATCATATTACTTACATGGAAATGAAGCATCAGGTTTGAAACCCAGCTAGGAGCGCCCCCGCTAGGAAAGACAGTGGTTTGGGGTGAGATTGTGAATACAGGGCTGCCTATCCTAGTTGGGATTTTCCCGGGCATGTGACTGGGGCTTTCTGTTCCTCATTAGCTCCAGATGAAATGTTGCACAACCCGGCTGTGTCCTCTGAGCAAGCCTGGCAGTCTGGAGAATAGATGGAGTGTGCCCAAGGAAAGAGTCAGAAATCCCTGATATTCCAAGGAGTCAACTGCTTAAAGAAACCCAACATCTCAACACAGCCACAGAGAAATGTCAAGGTCACTAGACAGGTCGTCTTACCCTAAAAAAAAAAAAAAACTTACAATTTGGCTTGACAATATTAAAGAAATCAAGTGGGAGATGCTTATTTTCTGCCCATACCTCCCCTCTCCTTATATGCCTTTGAAAGAACAATAGAAGATGATTTGGTCTAGATAATTATTATTATCATTATCCACAACATTTATTAAAATATCACAGTGATACATCTAGGCTGGGTTTTAATAACTGAAGAAGAAGCAACTTGACAGAGAAGGAAGACAAGAGCTGAGGGAGTTGACGGTGTCCAGGCAGAATGCAGAATGATCCAAGACCTGTTTCTCCATACTCATCTCTTTTTATCTTTTCATTTTTTTTTAAGTTTGTTTGTTTGCTTCCCCATGTCTCTCCACCTCGCTCCAGCTATCAGACCCATTTTCTTATCTTTTCATTTTTTTTAAGTTTGTTTGTTTGCTTCTTATCTTTTCATTTTTTTTTAAGTTTGTTTGTTTGCTTCCCCATGTCTCTCCACTTCTTATCTTTTCATTTTTTTTTTAAGTTTGTTTGTTTGCTTCCCCATGTCTCTCCACTTCTTATCTTTTCATTTTTTTTTTAAGTTTGTTTGTTTGCTTCCCCATGTCTCTCCACCTCGCTCCAGCTATCAGACCCATTTTCTTTCTACGAATCTGTTTTTGTGCTGATACTTAACCCTGGACTCAAGTCTATCTCTGGTTAGGAGATGCCACCCTTGTAATTCATTGCTCATTTTGCTTCTTCATTCATTCAATAAGACCTTAGGGTCTTCTTACCAGTGAGGTCATATGTCTGTTAGCTGTGAGGCACCATGGCAGGTACTCAAGGTACACAAAAGAATAAACCCTGCTTCTTATCTTCAAGAAACTCACAACCTAGTAGAGGAAGCAGATATGGATTGACTAACTATAATTTATGTCAGCAATTCATTCAATTCACGTATTCAACAAATATTATGGAGTCCCTTCTACATACCAAGAACTGTGATATACCTTGGGAATACAAGTTTATTTTCTAGCCATGCCTACCTTCTCTTTATTTGTTGCTGAAGGAAAAACAAAAGAGAATTTGGTCTAGATAATTAATTATTGTCGTCATTAATGCCAACATGAACGTACAAGACAAACACAGTCCCTACCCTTGTGGAGTTGATAGGTCATGTGAAGAAGCTTATAGGATGACAAGGGTCTTGGAAGACTCCAAGAAGAGGGGTCATGGACAAATTGAGGGCTGTGAAAGATTTTCCTTCTCCAGCTATAGCCTGTCTTTCTGTAAGCTCTGACTGTCAATTTCTGGAAAAGATTTTTGTTACCCCGGCAACATCTGAAGCAAGCAATAATGAGCCGAGGAAAGCACACGCTCACACCCTAACATTAACTTTTCCACATGGCCCCTGAATGCGCTGATCGGGAACATAAAATGAGCCTCTGGTTAATTAGAAATGCTTTAGTACTTCAGTGTTCGAGTGGGTGTGTTGACTTTGGAAGGGATCTTTAAACTTTTTTAAAACTTTGCAAAATGTGTCATTTGTGTAACATAAGTTTTTAAAAAACTTTTGGAATTATGGAGAGCTTTTAAGTCTAGTAAAACAATTTTCTGTCCTCTAGCTCTCTCAGAACAATGTCCAAGTTCCTCAGCAAGACACACAAGTACTTAACATGACCTTGTCACGGTAATCTCTCAAACCTTTTGCCACTCTTCCTTGTATCTTCATTTTATGGAAAATTGTTCACATTCCCTAATAGTTTTTGTGCTGTCTTTCCCCTGGTACCTTGCATATATCATCCTTTTTTTTTCCGCCTTTGACTTCCTTTCTTCCTCTGTCTCTCCTTCCAGATTGTCCTCCTATTCTGACTTCTAACACCATTTTCTCTTTACTTAATCAAGACTAATTCATATCTTCCAGAGATGCTGCCTTGACTATAAGCCTACAACTGGATGATGCCCTGGCTATGGTTTCTATAATCAGTTGTGATCCCCATCACTAATACTTTTTTCCTCTACTAGTCTGGGAATGCCATGACAACAGGGTTGTGCCTTCCATGTTTACAAGTTTATGCCTGAGCCCAGTGCAGCAATTGCCAAATAAATAACAGTTGAATCAATGAATACATCAGTAAATATAATGCATACAGAGAATAATCACATGAATCAGCTGTTGTTACATAACAAACCACACAGAACTCAGTGTCATGAAATGGTGAGCTTTTATTCTCACTCTCATGTCTCTGCCGGTGGCTGCAGTGACTCTGCTTCAACTGCAGGTCACAGGGCAATTGGAGCAACTCTCTTATTCATCTGGGACCAGCAGGTCCCCTGGGACAGAAGTGCAAGAGACAAAGCCCAGTCGTACAAGGACATCTCAAATCTTTTCTTGTTTCAAGTCTATTAACATCCTTTTATCAAAACAAGTCACCTGGCTAAGCCCACATTCATGGATGGGAAATACTCAACCCACAGGGAGTGAGTAAGAGGACTGAATAACTGCTTAGCAATAATTCAAGATATCATAATCATGAAGGATCAATCTGTAATCTAGCCAACATCTATTTGATAGAAATTCTCTTTTTCCTAAATGCAACTATTAAGTACTATTTCACTAGTAATGCCCTGTGCTAGGTGTATTGCAAAACCCATGATGGGATGAGTCATGGAATCTGCTACTGGCAAGTAAGATAAAATGGATACAAACTATTATTCTACAAAAAATTGTATTTTATATTTAGTAAGGACTACATATGAGAGTGGAGTAAAAGAGATTTTGGAATCAGGCAGACCCGGATTGTATCATTTGCTACCCATCTGGTTGTGGGCAGTTGTTGAAATTCTCAGAGTCTCCTTCACTTCTCATGGATAATGGGTGTTTTCACAGTACCTCTTTCATAGGGTGGCTGCAAGATAAAATGGCACATGCCGTGTGAAGCCTGACATGGAGTATGCACTCCATTCTCTCTTTTTGCATCCTTTTGCTTTATTATGCCCTTGTTAAGGCCAAATTACAAAGCACATAGCCCCAGCATTTGCCAGAAATGGTGGATGTCATTAACTGCTTTGTTTAATCTCTATTTGGGGGCCACTTTGACATGTGGCTCATTAGGATGAAATCTTCAAGGAGCGAGGCAGGCGTTAGGCCTCATTTCTTAGAGCCTATCATCTTATATTTCTAATTTGGATTGCTTTTCCCTTAAGCTCATCATCTCGCATTTAAGGACTCCAAGGAGCTTCTAAAGTATCTCTGCCTGTTCATGGCTTTGTGTGCTTACCCTGCTGTTTTTCCATGGGAAGTCTCACACACCACACACTTTCAGCTCTCACCTCTATGTGTGTGATTCCTTAATCTAGATAAGAATCCAGAGATCCACACCTATGTGTCAAATTGTTCACTGGATCTTTCTAAATGAGTATCAAGCTGTTATCTCCAAGAAAATATTAATTAAACACTGAATTCAGAGTCTATTCTCAGAGTCAGCACCTCGCCACTGTTCCTTATCTCAGCAAACAGCTTCATAATCCACAAAAGTTAAAACCTCATGGTTGCCTTTGATGTAGACTCCTCTCTTTCCATCCTAATTTATTTAGTAAGTATACTAGTCAAGATGATTTTGGATGTGTAGTAACACAAAACCCCAATATAAGCCCTCTTAAAACAAAAAAAACATAGCAATTAGTTCAGAGGTGAGCAGGAATCAGGATCAGGCTTCAGAATCACATGACCTCAGTTTTCTTGGCTTCACCCTTTGTGTGTGAACTTCATGGCCACACTGACCACAAATTGGTCATAGCAACCCTAGGCATCATTATCTATAAGACAATACTCAGAGCTTTCATTGGCAGAATTGTCTCTTTTACGAGTGAGGACACTCCCAACAGATGCCCGATCTTTCTCTGGTTCATAATTCCATTTCTAAAAATACCACCAGCAAAATGGATGGATTTATCATGCTTGGTGTAGACCAATGCACCAGTTACTCTTCATCCCATTTCTTTGACAATAAAATCTAAGGAGTCCTGCATATTTTACCTTCTCAACACCTTGAGTTTTTACCTGCCTCAGTTAAAACATTCAGCGCCTGTCAAGACAACTATTAATTTTTTCCTCGCTGATCTTCACACTTCTGAACTCTCCACAACTCCCCACCTCAGTCCTTTTTTATGAATTCAGCACAGATAGCTTTTTTTTTTTTTTGAGTTGGAGTCTCACTGTCGCCCAGACTGGAGTGCAATGGCCGCTCCCAGCCACCACAGCCTCAACCTGCTGGGCTCCGGCGATCCTTTCACCTCAGCCTTCCAGTAGCTGGAACTACAGGCGCACGCTACCATGCCCAGCTAATTTTTTGGATTTATTGTAGAGATGAGGTCTCGCCTGCCCAGGCGGGCCTCGAACCCACGGGCTCAGGCAATCTACTCACCTTAGCCTCCCAAAGGCGTGGGATTACAGGTTGAGCCACTGAGCCTGGCCAAAGATAGACTTGTAAGAGAGTTCACATTATGTCATGCCGTAGAAAACATTCATGTTTTCAGATGGATGGAGTTTGTACTATATAACTGGCCATTCAGAATTCATCAGAATTTGATGTGGTTTCTTTCTTGATGTTATTTTCTGCTAATCTTAACAATTTACCTCATGCCTAGATTAGTTTATAGCAGCAAAGCACTATCCTAACTCTTTTCTATGCATTATCTCAATTACTTTTCTCTGTGAAGTAGATACTATTGTCATTGACATTTTATGGAAGAGGTAGTTAAGATTCAGGCAGATCAAGTAATTTGTCCAAGGGCATCTAGAGAGTTACATGGCTCAAGTTAAGAGCTGAGGCTGTCTGACTCCAAAGCTTGTGCTCCTAGCCACCAAAACACATCATCTTCTTCTTGTTTCCATCTGAACCCCACATCCAAGTCATCCTCCACTTTTTAAAAATGCTTTTCAAGCAAGCCTAGTAAGGTTATGTCTCCCTGGCTTTAATAAAGTTGTTATTAACACCCAGATTGTTGACCGCTCTACCTCTGCCTTCAAAGTTCTACTTTTATGCCAACTCCAGTTAGAATCATTTATCACTTCCTCATGATTCCTACTTGATTGTCACACAGTTCTGTCTCTTCCACGAGAGTCTCTACTCTCTTAGGGCAGAGACCAGTTCTTTCTTTGACTGCTGTACTCTATACAGCATGGTAGCCCAGTAGTGTATACCCATCCAAAATTGTCTAGTGTTCTTTGAGAACATGCTCTGGGCAAGACAGTGCTAGTAACAATGCAATGAGGATACTGAAGGCACAGTTGCCACCCTCAAGAGGTTTGCATTCTAGTGGGAGAGATAGACATGCAAACACATGATTTCAATGATAAAGACATGTTCAGGATCCAAGGTGCTATATAAGTACATCTTTGATTGAATTCATTTCAGGAATGCATTCTGCAAATTTATGGCATTGACCATGCGCCGATTCCTCAGCAGTGAGCTAAGAGCTTTGCATGCACCTTTTCATATGAGTTAGGAGTGTTATTCCTCCACTCCTGATTCTTCCACATGGAGGGAAACCCACTAGGAAAATACTTCTGGATTTTCTCTATCCCCAAACTCAGTTACTCCCAGGGACAACGTGAGATTTGATATAATTTAATGGAGATGTCAGGCGTATTCAAGCTGGTTTCAGCCTCTCCTCTCCTTCTTGTGAACAAATTTGCCTGCGGAGAGTGTATGGTTTTTATGCTCTCAGTCATATAGGGACACTCATCCATTTCTCACACAGGCTGCATTGCTCATCAATTGTGCATCGTGAGTCTGTGTCATCTTTGACTCCGGGCCTTTTTGATGTTACAGGGGCCTTTTTGGATGGAAAGTGAGTGCAGCCCAGAAGTGTGAGGAACTTAAGGCCATCAGTGGGAAACTACAGTTAATCCAAGTTGGGATCCTGTGATTCTGTGCTGCAATCTCCTGCTGAACAAGTCTGGGGACTGGGGCATGATGATGTCCCAGCAGAATTGATTCCTCTTGATTATTTTGCTGAATTGTGAGCCACATTCTTAACATAGGCTTTTCTCCTTTCCTCTTTCTTACTCTTCCTACTTCCTCACTCCTTTCTGGAAGACCTCCTAAATAATCCACCCGAAGCCAAGTTTGCATCTCAGGTTCTGCTTTCTTTCTTTTTGGTTTTTACATTTGTTATTTTAAAGATGTGGGGTACCATTCAGGGTTATGTATACAAATGTTCATTATGCAGGCACCCTTGTTGATAAGGTGTGCCCCCTGCCTCCTGTCAGTTTCCCACTACTGCCAATTCCTTTCTTATAGTATTATGGTAATCGTTTAGAGTCTGCTTATGAGTGAAAATATATGGTACACAGTTCTTTGTTTCTGTGATAGATCACTCAGTATTATAGATTCTAAGTCCATCCAAGCTGCTGTGAAGTTCATAACTGTGTCCTTCTTTATGGCTGTATAATATTCCATCATGTATATGTGTTATGATCAAAGTGCGAGAAGGAGTCACACCAGCACGCCAAGTCCAAATTAACATTAAGAGTCCTTTATTAGTGTGCGGTCAAGAGTAGGCTCTTGCCACAAAGCTCTTGATGCAGAATATAATCAGCAAAAAGTTTATATAGGTAAAATCTGCAGGTTGGTTACGTAGCAGGGAGTGAGGGTATAAGGAACTAAAAACAAAAGGAACAAAATATAAGAACAACCTATAGGGATGTGGCAGGGGGAATTTTGTAAGTAATAATTCCGTAACAATTTCCTGGTGCAACATCTGATTTCAGCTAACAAAGCATACAATTACATGGAATTTGTAGCTAGGGAGTATTGCAAACGGTCAGCATGATCAGTCAGCGTAAACAACTTGGAGGAACAAAGTTGTGGATCTGTAGTCATGGGAACGTTACATTAATCACACATATACACTAGGTGGTCATTTTAAGGTTAGGCAGGCAACTAAGATGGAGAATTTCAACAAAATGGAGTTACTTACATCAAACAAGTTATTGCAAATATTTTATGTATGTCATTAGCTATTTCATATGTACCACTTTTTTTTAATCCAGTCCTCTTTCGATGGGCAGCATGATTGGTTCCATGTTTTTGCTATTGTGACCAATGTTGCAATAAACATGTGTGTGCAGGTATCTTTTTCATAGAGTGATTTAAGTTCCTCTAGGTATATTCCCAGTAGGGAGATTGCAGGGATCATATGAAAGGTAAATTTTTAGATCTTGTAGGAATCACCAAACTGTTTTCCACAGAGATCTACTAGTTTAAACTCCCATCAGCAGTGGAGAAGTGTTCCCTTTTCCCCACATCCTCTCCAGCATCAGTTGATGTTTGAGTTATTGATGATGGTCATCCTGACTGGAGTCAAGTGGTGTCTCAGTGTGGTTTTTAATTTTCATTTATTTGATGACTAGTGAAGCTGAGCTTTTTCCATGTATCTGTTGGCTGCTCTTATGTCTTTTTTTTTTTGAGTTGGAGTCTCACTCTGTCGCCCAGACTGGAGTGCAGTGGCTGCTCCCGGCCACCTCAGCCTTGACCTGCTGTGCTCCGGCGATCCTTCCGCCTCAGCTTTCCAAGTAGCCGGCTGATTTTTTGATTTATTGTAGAGATGAGGTCTTGCTGCCCAGGCGGGTCTCGAACCCGCGGGCTCAGGCAATCCACTCACCGCAGCCTCCCAAAGGCGCGGGATTACAGGCTGAGACACCGAGCCCGGCCTGCTCTTATGTCTTATTTTGAGAAGTGTCTACTCATATCTTTTGCCCACTTTGCAATGGGACTGTCTGTTTTTTACTTTTCAGCACATTTGAGTTCTTTGTAGATCTTAGATGTTAAGCCTTTGTCAGATATACAGTTGACAAATATTTTTTTTCCCAGTCTGTGGGCTGTCTCCCTGATCTCACACTCTGCTTTCAAGATAATTCAAATAAAGACAAATGACTTACAGGCATGATTGATTTATTTATTTAGAGTCAATGTCTCATTTTTTTGCCCAGGTAAGAGTGCAATAGCACAATCATGGCTCACTAAAGCTTCAACCTCCTGATCAAAGACGATTCTTTCTTGTCAGCCTCCCAAGTAGCTGAGACTACTGGTGTGCACCACCACACCTGACTTTTTTTTTTTTTTTGTAGAGACAAAGTTTTGCTATGTTGCCTAGGCAAGTCTCGAACTCCTGGACTCAAACAATCCACCTCCCTTAGCTCCTGAAAGTACTGGAATTACAGGTATCAGTCAAGCATCCTTCATGACATAGCTTATAATCCATCTCTCACTCTACAGTGTCAGTATTGGTTCCATTCCAAGACATGTCCACTGGGAACCACATGAAAAATAGTATGAGTCACTCTGATTGGTTCTTGCCCATCTTGAATTAAATCTTGTGGCCTGAGGATTGGAATGTACCAGTTAGCTGAGACTGAGCCACATGATCAACCCAGGGCCACAAGCTGTGGTCAGCCCCACCAATGTCATATGTGCTGATAGTTGGAGTATGCTTCCATAGTAAATCGGAGTCGGATTACTAAAAGGAAGAAGAGGAAATGTTAGGGAGATTAAACCAGAGATGCTCATTAAGAAAGTCACCAAAACGTCCCTTTATCTTTAGGTAGCACAGGTGACTCTGACAGCAGAAATGAGCCAGAAACATCACAGCATCTTTGCCAGGGGTGTGATATCATTGTCCATTAGGATTCCAAGTGATCCGGGAAGTGGTTTCACCCAAACTTCTCAGGTAATTAGAGAAAAGTTCAGAGAGAGATAAAGCCCATTTGCTTGCGGTTGTGCAGACAAAAATTGGTGGTTCTGGATTAGAAACCCAAGACTCCAACCTTCCAGTGCTGGGCTAGATATACTACAAAAGTTAAGGTGGTTCTGCTTATCATCCCTTCCTAACATTGACTGCTTCCTCAAAGAGCCTGGCAGCTCTGAATTGTAAGGACTATAGAATGATGCTTTAAAAACATCACATTGTTATAAAAATGATAGACTTGGCTCCAAGACAGGTCCCTTTCTAGATTTACTAATTCAGCCCATTAAGTCTAATCTGTGTCTACAAAGAAAAATGTTGACTCTTGATTTACTTAGCTTCAAAGACCATATTTCTTGGTATACACAGAGTGCCTGGGACAGTCCCTGAGTCAGCTTCTCTGCTTTCATGATGATTTAGGAAACGGCAAAGAAAAGAGACTTGAAGGGAGGGAAAAACAGATTTAGCTGGAAGCCTTCCCAGCAGAAAAGGGTTTTTATTTGGTTTTGAAGGACAGGCCAGACACAGACTGGCTGAGAAGGAGGTGTGGATGGGGGTGAGGAAATGGAGACAAGAGTGCTTGAGGGAGGGGTGTCATGTTTTGGAGTAAGGACAAAGGAATTGAGTTTGAACACATACATAAATCACAGACGACTTGATTAGGGTGAAAACAGTATGTAAATATAAACATCCTTGATAGAAAAAGTGTTGCCTACAGAATGAGGCTATGGAGATGGTGGGGAAGAGGAGTAGAGGAAGGATAGCTTATATCCAACCGACACTATTGAATGGAGTAAAAAGTTTAAGCTTATTATTACAAGGACAACTGACGGAGCTTAAAGCATAACAACAGTACCATCCAATACTGGGAAGAGGACAGAGTGAGACGGGACAAAAACATCAAATCAAGAAATATGGTCTCAAGTGCAGGATGTAGAATAGTCAAGGTCAACATAGGCAAATATTGTAGCAGAAATGGTTTGAACAAGAGGCTGTCTCAGGAGTGGCCTTAAGAGTGAAGAAGGGGACATTTCGAATTACCCCATGAGCTTTTCTGTACTTTGCCATTTGAAAAAGAAATCCCAAAATACAGCAATGACCCCCTTTAGCTTGAACTGCGTACCTATTCTGTACCAGGCCCTGCACTAAGGCTTGGGAATTCGAAAACAAGTAAGACATAGCAAAGCTTTAAGTGTTAGAATGGATGAGTCCTCCTGGTTCGGAGATATGCAAGAAGGACATTGGGGAGATTTCTCAAAGAAGTAAAACAGAAGATGGACATTGAAAAATGAAGACGTGCCCACCAAACAATACAGCCAGTGTACTGGGATGGAGACCAAAATATCTAAAACAACAGAGGCATGGAGTGTAGTGAAATTATTGAGCAACTGCAGGTTGTGCAATATTGCTTGTGCATAGGGTGCTAGACTGTAAGACTGCAGGGACTAATCAGCCCAAATCAGGAAAGACCTATTTGCCACATAGAGGAGTGGTGGATTGTCTTCTGCAGACCAAGGATCACAAGCTCAAATACACAGAACAGTCAGGCAGGTTGCAAAAGTAAGAGAAGAAAGCAGGAAAGATAGCGGTAAGTGACAGAGCACATTCCTGAATTGGGCAGAATGTACAATCAGGACATCTGATCACTGCCATCCATGTGCTCAAATCCGGGATCAGAAATTTTTTAATTTTTCAAATAAGGGTAGGAACCAATGTTTTAGGTATAAGCTCTTAATTTTAAGATGTTTGTAATTTTATTAGTTAGACTATGCTATGCTTTGCCATGATAACAAAGAAGCCCCCAATGCTCAGTGGTGTAACATTAAAAAATGTTGATTAGTCACTGGTACAAAGTCCAGTACAGGTAAAACAGTTATCTTTCATGTTATAGCTATGTCAGCAGAAACCCAGGGTCTTCAAGGTGGTTGAAGCGGGAGCAGATGAGCACATTGCATCTTACCAGCATTGTCCGGGTATCTACTGGCGGGACTGAGTCATTTGCTCTCAAGCTAACTTAAAGAGAGACTAGGAAATATCACAGCACACTTTGTATTTAAAAAGTATTCAACTGTGGTGCCACAGCAACTAATGTACACTCATTTTTTTCTAACTATCACATGATCCTAATGGATGGTTTAGGCAGAAAGATGGCAGTTTACAATCTCTGCCATAGTCAAAGATTGAAGATTACTTTTGAAAAGATCACATTTTCATTTTGCAGTGTGGAAGATTGACTAGAGAGGGCAGGATAGTTGTTGGTATTGTTTTTAGAAGCTATATTGAGGACCTGAAACATCACAGGAACAGCCAGGATAGAAGTGAAGGCATGCTCCTATAATTGGTATTAACTCATTTGGGTTACAGATGAAGATGTCCACAAGTGCACGTGAATTGGCCAAGGTTGCAGAGTTAATAAGAGAAGTTCAGAGCCTCTCTCCTAGTCCGCACACTTCTCATTCCATTGGTAGATTGGTAGAAGGAAAACTAATGGAAATATAAAATCTTTGACTTTGAGAATTAGGCTTTGGGGAGCTTATCTAGTGCAAACACTCGATGCCATCAGATTTTGCTCATAACTGATTTTAAATGTGAACCTCCTCAAAGATATTACTTTCTTCTTAACTTATAAGACCTACCAATGGGTAAACATCAAACAGATAATGTATTCATTTTTTAACCTTGATTTAGACTCTTTTTCTATTACCTTCTGGGAAATCCTCAGCTTAGGAAAGAAATATTTTTATCTTTCTCACCTCTAAACATGTCCTAGTGCTGGAACAGTAAGCATTCTAATCAGCATGGCTCCCGACCATCTGTGATGAGATTTCTTCGAGAGGATTCATCTCAGTCTCTAATGCTCAAAAGTAGTTAATCCACTTGAGCCTAAAGCAGAAAGAAAATAGAGACAAGAAAAATGTTGGGAGGTAGAGAAGAGTAGTGAGAAGGGTTCGGGGGGAGATGAAATAAATAGAACAGTGATTTTTTTTTTGCCCCAAAGCTTCAGAAAATAGGAACATAATACATCTGTATAAGAGCACATAAAAAATTAATGTAAAGCCAAAAGTTCTCATATTAATTATATGGAGGTTTTATAGCAGGCAGTGGGCTGGTCATTTTTACATGATAATTTTGATTAATCTGCCCTATTTCCCTGTGTGTTGGTTAATGTTATCTCTATTTTGCAAATAAGAAAACCTAAGACTCAAAAATATACCAGATCACAAGCAACCAGAGAATCCTTGTTATTTAAACTGAAAGTCTGAACCCTTTTTTTAAACATTTAAATACCTTTAGTAGCAGTCACATATTAACAGTCAACAGATATTTATCAAGTATTGCCATGAATCTTAAATTATGATCCAATTCACTCATTTCATTTTTAAAATGATTGGTATTATTCCAAATTATTACAACAAAGGGAACTGAAGTGCAAAATAATGACAATGAAATGCCTGAAGTTTATTCCAGATTAAAAGTTCAGAGGAGATTAAGGACAGGAGATCAAGTTTCCAAGAAGTTGGGCTTCTTCAAATTGACCTTTTTCTATTCTTTGTGGAAAAATCTTTCTGATAATAAAAACTCTCCAGTTTTCCTGGTCTTTTCTAATATTTCTCTTCATATTGGGAGGAATTCTTGAAATATATATTTGGGGAGAAATTATTACAATCATTTGGGGACATATACGTTATCAATGTGTATTTTTCCAACAACAACATAGGGCCTATGTTAACAGAATAGCCAATATAATTATATCCTTAAGGGCAATTAATTTGGTGAAAAGATAAAAAGATCTGGGTGTAAAGTGGGTCTCTGGGGCATCTTTGTTACAAGGGTTTGAGCAAATATCTAAAACTTTATTATTCTTATATACAAAATGCTATTGTTGGAACATAATGAATTATGTTCATAATTATTAGTATAATTCATAAATGAATTATACTCCTGGAGCATATATTCACAAATTTCAGCATACAATAAAAATGTATATATTAGAAATGCAAAGAAAGGGAAATGTGACCTATATCAAGACATAAAATAGTCAATAGGAGAAGTTCCTGTAGTGATTCAGATGATGGGATTAGCCAACAATAAACTTTCAAATAGTTATTGAAATTATGTTCAAGGAAAGGATAGACACATGAGTAAATAGATGGGAATTTCAGAAGAGAAATGAAACTATAGAAAAAAAAAACAATTGGAAACATCTAGAACCGAAAAGCACACTGCCAATAGTAAAAACTTCACTGAATTTTGAGACTTTTGTTCAGCTTATTGTACCAAATACTGAGAAAAGAATGAAAAGATCTCCAACTAAGATTGTGGATATGTATACATTGAACTTTAGTATTGTCATTTTTTTGCGTTACCAAGTTTGAAATTCAGTTATTAGATGTACAACACTAATGGTTAATTTTATGTGTCAAATTGACTAGGCCATGGGGCACCCAGATATTTGGTCCAACAATTTTCTGGGTGTGTCTGTAAGGGTGTCAATGGATGAAATTAACATTTTAACAGGTAGATTCAGTGTATTGGTCAGGATTCTCCAGAGGGTCAGAATCACTAGGATATATGTGTGTATAAAAAGGAATTTATTAGAGAGAATTGGCTCACACAATTATAAAGTGGAGTCCCACAACAAGCTGTGCAATGAAAAAAGCTGACAGTGCATCTCAATCCAAAAGTCTCAAAACCAGGTAAGTTGGCAGTGCAGCTCTCTGCCTGAGTCTGAAGGTCTGAGAGGCTGCTGGTGTAAGTCCTAGTGTCCAAAGAATCTGGAGTCTGATGTCCAAGGTTAGGAGGAGAGGAAGCAAAATGTCCTACCAGGGAAATGAGAGAGACAGAAAGAAAGAGTGAGAGCACAGAAGGAAACTCAGTAAGCGGCTTTACCCCCTTTTGCTGCACTGACAGCCTATGGGACAAGCTCATGTTGAAGATAGGTCTTCCTCTCACAGTTCACTAACTCACATGTCAATCTCCTCTGGAAACACCCTCACAGACACACCCAGAAATGATGTTTGACCAGCCACCCAGCCATCTAGCCATCCCTCAATCTAGTCTAGTTGACACCTAATATTAACCATCACACTGAGTAAAGCAGATTGCCCTCCCTATTGTAAGTAGAGTTCATTCAATAAGGCCGATGCCCCTAAGAGTAAGAGGAAACCTCACCTACTTAATGCCTTGAGCTAGAACATCAGCTATCTTCCCACCTTTTAAACTAGAAATGAAACATCGGTTCTTCCTATGTCTTTTGGCCCTCAAACTGGAACTGCATCATTGGCTCTCCTGGATCTCAAACTTGCAAACTGCAGACCTGGGAACTCCTCAGCCTCCATTATTACATGA
The DNA here is from genome assembly GCF_000164805.1 of Carlito syrichta. Classification (NCBI taxonomy): domain Eukaryota; kingdom Metazoa; phylum Chordata; class Mammalia; order Primates; family Tarsiidae; genus Carlito; species Carlito syrichta. The sequence goes on along the minus strand of NW_007245653.1, from coordinate 380,237 downwards.
ACTAATTCCTATAGCAAATCTCTCTCTCTCTCTCTCTAGTGTGTGTGTGTGTTTGTGTGTGTGTGTGTATGTAAATGTGTGTGTATATGTATATGTATGTGTGTGCATGTGTATGTGTTTTGTTTTTCTGGAGAACTCTAATACAATAACACATTTGTATTGTAATGGCTTCCTGGACAATTGATTTCTTTGTCATAAAATATTGCTCTTTGTCTCTTACAATATCCTTTGACATGTATCTAAATACCTTAATATAATCTCATCACCTTTCTTATTCATACTGCTTGTATGTTAAATCTTTTTTTATCTTTACTTTTAACCTAACAATGTTTTTATAACCTGAATTTCTCTCACAGTTTGAGTATAGTTATGTCTTACTTTTGTATTTGATTGACAATATCTGTATTTTAATTGAAATGTTTAGTCAATTTATATTTAATGAAACTCTTAGTAAGATTGGGTTTTACTCTACTGTCTTTATATTTGTTTTTCATTTGTCTTTCCTGTTTTTGTTTTTTTCTGTTATTCCTTTTGTCATTCTTTCAAGGTAATACAATATTTATTTTACTAGTTTGAAGCTTATGCTTTTTATTTATTTTCTAAATCTCAATCTAGAAATAACAATAAACATCCTAAATGTATCAAAGTCTACTTTAAAATACTATAGCATCACTGCATAGTTCCCACTTCACAAATACATTAATTTTATTAAAAAAATTTCATGAACCTATTCTGCATTTTTGTGCTATTTTTCTATATAATTTATATATGTATATATTAAGCTACTCATTACAATTTTTTTCTTAGTTGTTACTAAGTTTTTTTCTTAGTTGTCACTAAGAAAATTACAGAAAATATTATATGTTTACCCTTTTATTTAGCATTTCTGGTGGTTTTTATTTCTTCAGGTATATATACATTTCCATCTCCTATCATTTCTCTCTAATCTAAAAAAAATGTTTTAGCCTTTACTTCTTGTAGCTCTATTGGTTAAGCATTCAATAAACTATTTTTATCTGATATTGTCTTAATTTCAATCCAGCTTTTGCTGGGTATGCAATTGTAGGTGGAGACTTTTTCACCTTAAAGACATTGTCTCTATTATTTTCTGGACCCTGCTGACTGGATAAAAATGCAGCTATATCATTTGATTCTTATCACCGTTTGCCTATATGGAATGTGTTTTTTAACCTCTGGATAAAGTCAAAGTTGCTTTTTAAAAATATATCCTAGATTTTAAACTGATTATTATAATTAGTTAAGTAATTTTTTTAAAACTTAGTTTGCTCCTTTTTTTGTCTTTGTTTTGTTTTATTTTGTTTTGTATTTATCCTACTTGAAGTTTGCTCCAATAATTGGATGTTCATTTTGCAGTTTCCATTAAATTTGAAAAAAAATTTGCTCTTATTTCTAAATATATTTTTTTCTTCCATAACCTCACTCTTTTCCTTCTGCAAATAAGATAATTCAAACAAAAAAAAAGAAAATGCTATAGTGAACAACAGATTAAAAAAAATAATAAAATAATTCAAACATGAGACCATGTTGTTTATTGTGTCAAAAGTTTCAATGGTTGCTTATTTTTTATTTTCTGTTCTAATATTGGAATTAGGTGACAGTCGTCCCAATTTGGTACTTTTTTAGTTAAAAGATTAAAAATAAATTTAAAATTATTATTTTAATTTTTCTATAATAGAAACTGACAGATAAAATATTGAAGAACTAGAAAAATTTCAAAATAAAATACTTGAAGTAGAAAATTAACATGAAAAATTCTGCACCCAGCAAATACAGCAATAAATAAACTCCTTAGAAAAATTGATCAGAGCTTCCCATCCCGAGAGCTGCAGTCTCAGCCATGGAAAGAAAGAACCACAGTGCCATGGACTGCGGTCCAGTGGCAGAGGCAGAAGCAGCCTGGGCAGGTCATGGGGTCTCCCAGTGCAGGAAAGTGAGGAGAGGTCGCTAGTTTTCATGAGGTCATGAGGAAGAAGATGAGATAGAAGCCCCTCCCCCATGCTAGATCAGACAGAGGTCAGATCTGAGTGGCAGATTTGACAGGTAGCAAGCTGACTGAGTCCAATTCTGATCCACTCTCCTTCCACAGGTCATGAGGCAATACAGGCTATCTATGGAGCCTATGTTGGCAAGAAACCAAATCCTGCCAACAACCGCATGGGTGAGATTGAAAAAGCCCCCTGCCACACACAGTTGAGCCTTCAGTTCTGCAGGCTGAGAAGTCCAAGATCAAGGCACCAGCAGATTCAAGATTTGGCATTTACTATAAGAAACGTTTCTCTTAGAACTGATTTTGGAGACTTCTGGCAAGATGACGATGGGACAGGTTGGACTATGAAAGTCTCCGCAAAAGTGAGTGTTCTTTCTCTCACTTTTCCCATGGGAAGACCCCAGACCCACACACTCACTGTTTGGCCACCATCACCGCTGCCAGTCACTGCCACCACCGCCAGCCAGGCCAGTCCACAGGCTGGAGGCCCTCGGTCCCATGTACCGCTCTGCCATTGCAACTGTCACCACCACCACCACAGCTACCCCGCCTGGGGCATCCCTCGGCTCTCAGCCCCGTGGAGCTCTAGGCTCCCTCGCCAGCTGCACTGCCCCGAGCTGCCCACACCACACAGACCTGCAGCTTCCAGCTGCCTTGCACTCCACCTGCCCTGGCTGGAACCAGAAATCAGCTGGAGCCCGAAGACCAGGTAGAGACCTGCATTGCCCTTCCCAACTCTGACCAGCTCTGCCCCGTCTCCAACTTGGGACCTAAGGTAATTACGTCAAACTGGGAGAGATAGAAGCCCCTCTCCCATGCTAGATCAGACATAGGTCAGATATGAGTGGCAGACTTGACAGGCAGCAAGTCAACTGAGTCCAGATCTGATCCACCCTCCTTCCACAGCAGGCCTGAGGCATCTGACCCTAACTGTGAGCAACCCTACCAGCCTGCAATGAGAACTAGAGATCAGAGCTGAAAGGATGTTGGACTTACAGGAATGATCTCAGAGTGAGTCTGGTTCCTTGTTTTTATTTTTAGAATTTTTATTCTTTGGGTGTTTTACTCATTTTTGCCCCTCTTTTCTCTCTTTTCTTACTGTTATTGATAATGTTTTTGTACTGCTTTGTTTTCGTTATTTTACTGATTTTTTTAATTTTAATTTTTGTTTTTTTCTTTAGACTTCCTGTTTGTGTAGGGGAATCATACATCAATAGGGAGGTTGGTTGGCTTGTGTGTTTGTAAGTTTGTCTGTATGTTTTAGTATTTTTTATACTCTTCTGTCTTTGTGTCTCATTTCATTTGTTATTCAGTACGTTTGTCTGTTTTCTCTCTTATTCTTCTCTCTCTCCACCCTCCTCTTCCCCTCCCCTCCTTCTCTGTTCCATTCTTTTACCTCATTTTGCTTTCAGGGAGCAAACATATACTCCCACTGCATGGACAGATTGCAGGGTAGTGGAAAGTGGGCTCCAGGGTACTAATACACCTCTCAGTGGATACTGGGATCTACAGATAAGTTTTTAATCACAGCTCCCTCCTCAATTAAATCTCAAAATTGCAAAAAAGTAAAAGTGTATCCATAAAGGAAAAGAGGAAGTCAAGTTATCATTCTTTGCAGACAACATGATTCTATACCTTGAATACCCAAGAGAATCTGTCAAAAAACCTCCTTGCACTGATAAAGGACTTTGACAAAATCTCAGGGTATAAAATAAATGTGCAAAAGACAATAGCATTTCTATATACCAATAATAAACAAACAGAAACCCCCCCAAAAAACACAATTCCATCCACAATAGCCAAACACACACACACACACACACACACACACACACACACACACACACACACAAATGAAATACCTTGGCATCTTCCTAACCAGAGATGTGAAAGACCTTTGCAATGAAACCTACAAAACACTGTTCAAAGAAATCAAAGATGACACAAGTGGAAAAATATTCCATGCCCGTGGATTGGAAAAACCAACATTGTTAAGATGACCCTTCTACCTAAGGCAATCTACAGATTTAATGCAATACTTATCAAATTACCACCAACATTCTTCTCAGAACTAGAAGCAATAATACAGGAATTCATATGGAAACATAAATGACCAAGAATAGCCAAAACAATCCTCAGCAAAAAAAAAAAAAAAAGCAGGAAGTATCACACTCCCAGACTTTAAACTTTATTATAAAGCTACAATAATCAAAACAGCCTGGTATTGGTACAAGAACAGGCATTATAGACCAATGGAATAGAATTAAGATTCCAGAAGCAAAACCTCAATTTCTCAACCAACTCATCTTTTACAAAGCCTCCACCACCAACTGCTGGGGAGACAAGAGCCTATTCAGTAAATGGTCCTGGAAAAACTGGCTGACCACATGCAGAAGATTGAAACAGGACCCCTACCTATCCCTGTACACAAAAATTGACTCTAAATGGATCAGAGACCTAAAAATAAAACCTCAAAGTATAAGAACCTTAGAAAATGCAGGAGATACCCTTATTGAAGTTGGAACTGAAGCCAATTCCTGACTAAAACTCGAAATGCCCAGGCCATAAGAGATAAGATACACAAGTGGGACCTCATTAAACTGTCAAACTTCTGCAAAGCCAAAGAAACCATCAAGAGAGCAGGGAGATAACACACAGACTGGGAAAAAATATTTGCCAACTCCATGTCTGACAAAGGCCTAACATCTAGATTCTACAAGGAACTCAAACGTCCTGAAAATAAAAAACAAACAACTCCCTTGCAAAGTGGGCAAAATGTATGAATAGACAGTTCTCAAAAGAAGACATACGTGCAGCCAACAGATACATGAAAAAATGTTCAGCTTCACTAGTTATCAAGGAGATGCAAATTAAAATTACACTGAGATACCACCTAACTCCAGTCAGAATGGCCATCATCAATAACAAAAAATAGCAGATGCTGGAGAGGATGTGGCGAAAAGGGGACACTTCTACACTGTGGATGGGAGTGTAAACTAGCACAGCTTCTGTGGAAATCAGTGTGACAATTCCTAAAAGCTCTAAAAATTGGCTCCATATGACCCCACAATCCTGCTACTGGGAATATACCCGGAAGAACTCAAATCACTATAAAAAAGATTTCCAAACATGTATGTTTATTGCAACCTTGTTCACAATAGCAAGAACATGAAACCAACCGTGCTACCCATCAAAAGAGGACTGGATTTTTAAAGTGGTATATATACCCAATGTAATATTATGCAGCCATAAACAAGAACAAAATCATGAACTTCACAGCAACCTGGATGTAATTAGAGTCTATAATACTGAGTGATCTTTCACAGGAACAGAGAACTGAGTATCACGTGTTCTCACTCATAAGTGGATCGTGAACAACTACCGTAATATTATAAGAAAAGGATTGACAGTAGTGGAAACTTCAGGGGAAGGGGAGGTGGGGATGTAGGATTGACAGTAGTTGAACTCCGGGGAAGGGGTGGCACACCTCATCAACAAGGGTACCTGCACAATGAATATTTGTATAGCTAACTCTGAATTGTACCTCACAATTTTAAAATAAAAACAATTTAAAAGTTTTAAAAAAAGCAAAGATTGGGCTCGGTGGCTCAGCCTGTAATCCCGCACCTGTGGGAGGCTGAGGTGAGTGGATTGCCCGAGTCCATGGGTTCAAGACCCGCCTGGGCAACTTAGCAAGACCTCATCTCTACAATAAATCAAAATGAACCAGGCATGGTAGAACATGCCTATAGTTTCAGCTACTTGGAAGGCTGAGATGGAAGGATCGCCGGAGCCCAGCAAGGCCCGGCCATTGCACTCCAGTCTGGGCGACAGAGAGAGACTCCAACTCAAAAAAAATAAATAAATAAAAAAGAAAAAGAAAAAAGGAAACGAAAATTTGATCATATACTAAGCCATGAAAGAAGTCTTAAGAAATTCAAATATTCAATTTTTATATGTCAGTACCTCTCAAACTTTATTGTGCATAAGACTCACCTAATGAGCTTGTTAAAATATAAGATGCTTGAACATGATCCCTGGAAATCCCAATTCAGTAAATCTGGGGTGAAACTTAAAAACTGATATTTCTGGTTCCCAAGTGATGGCAATGGTTCTAGTCTCTGGACCATTCTTTGACAACACATTCTCTGACAACATTTTAAATTACTTTAAAATCAACACTAAAAAGATATCAAGAAAACGAGCAAAAATATGTGTTCAAAAATGTTTCTTAAAAATACTCTCCTTTAATTACTCATAGGTTAAGAAAAATATCACAATAAAAACTATAGGCCAAGTTCAGTAGCTCACATCCGTAATCCTAGTACTTGGCAAGGCTGAAGTGATAGGATTGCTTGAACCCAAGAGTTTGAGAAAAGCCTAAGCAAAATATCAAGATCTGGTCTCTACAAAAAAATTAAAAATATTAGCCAGACATAGTGTGCACTTTGGTAGTTCCAGCTACTTAAAAGCCTGGAACAAAAGGATCACCTGAGCCCAGAAGGTTGAGCCTATAGTGAGCTGTGATCATTCCATGGTCCCCCCCATCCTGGATGACAGAGTGAGACCCCAACTCAAAAAAAAAAAAAAGAAAAAGAAAAACATTACAAAATAGTCTGAAATAAACTGTGAAAATATTGGCTAAGTCTTCTTTCATGGTTTAGTATATGGTCAAATGTTCTTTTCTTTTTTTAAAACTTTTAAATTGTTTTTATTTTAAAATTGTGGGGTACAATTCAGGGTTAGGTACACAAATATTCATTGTGCAGGTACCCTTGCTGACGAGGTGTGCCACGACTTCCCCAGATGATTAAGTTAATACAATATTTAGAGGCAAATATATAGCTACTATGTATTGTGAAAACATGGAAATTAAATGAGTTACAGGTTCAATTCAAAAAGCTAGAAACAAGCAAACAAAAAATAGTTCTATTTCTGGTGATGAAAAATTAGCTTACAGCAGTCTAAAACTCCTCCTGCTAAGAACATAGATAATAAATGGATACATTATAAAAGTAAATAATCTGACTATTTCAAAGAGTTACCAAGGGAACCAGAACTTGGACCCTCAAGAGGAGGGAAATGCACTGCAGCGAGTCCTTCTAGGTCATGTTTTCCTGAAAAGTATTGACAGATTGCTAAGTATTCCAGGTAAAGAAGCTGAGAAGTTGAATAAAAAGAGGATGATAAGGAATAGAGACACTGATCAAAACTAGATCACTCTCTCAGGGCCGTAGAGAATAAAAGGGGCTTGGTGGCTGCTGAGATACCCAACACTTGAGAATAAAAGATGCCACTATTAAGAAAAGGTAGAGTAAAGAGCCTGGCAGCCTCAGTCACTTATCATCCAAGACATTTGCTTATTTATAAAAGAAGAAGCGGAGGAAACATAAACAAGCGATTGCATCCAGGTGACTGAGGACCTAACTAGAACTAAACAGAGTATTATGCTGAGAATATATAATTTAGATTCTTTGTAGTCAAGGAACTTTGATAAGTAGTTCTGGCATTATCCAAGGACCCCCTAATATTAGGGGGTCCTTGGATAACGCCAGAACTTTCATTTCTATATATGTTATATATATAGAGAGAGAGAAATATAAGCAAAGAAAAAATTAGTTATTATAAAGAGTACAATCCTTAATTACTAATATGACTATGGTAAGTTCAGAAATGAGCCTAATTTACATGTATAGAACTCTATACCCAGAACTTGCAAAAAAACACAGTCTTTTCAAGTATGTACTTATTTAATGTTTACCAAAGTTTACCAAAATGATAGTCAACAAGTCAATCTCAAAGAATTTCAAAGATTAAAATAGTTTCTATTTATTTTCTGATCATATTGGAGATAAGCTAGAACACAATAACAAAAAGATTAATAAAAAATCTTGTGAATTTAGAAATTAAGACATAAGTTTATAAATGATACATGGAGCAATAAAATAGTCTTAAAGGAAATTAGAAAGTATATTGAAGTGGATGACAATGAAAATATGGTTGTCAAAACTTGTGAGATATACTTAAGTTGTAGTTATAGCTAAATCTACAACCTTAAATACATACATTAGAAAAGAAGAAAGGTAGAAATTCAAGAATCTAAGTGTTCATCTCAAAAAATTTGAAAAAGAATGGAAGATTAAAACTTTCTCATTTAAGGAATACAAAGGAGATAAGAGTAGAAACTAACAAAATAAGAACAAATATATAAGAGATAAAACTAACAAATGCATAAGCAAATTTTTTTAAATTAAGAATGAAATTGATAAGCATTTTGAAAAACTGATCAAGAATAGAATTATGAAGGTACAAATTACATATATCAGGAACATAAAAGGTGATTTTGCTACAGATCCGACAGACATCATTAAGATAAGAAGCGGATATTATAAATAATATTTTGCAAAAATATTTGAAAATTGATATTAAACAAATTCCTAAATAGTTTTCAAAACTATTTAGAAAAGAAAAAACAGAAAACATAAATAATCTTAAATCAGGTATAGTGATGTTATAATCTAACAATCTTCCTAAAAGAAAATTACATGATAGGATGCTTTGGTCAATGAATTCTTCCAAATGCTTACTGGAAAAAGATTAACAAATTCTCCTAGATAACAGTAAAATAAGGAATTTTTCTCACCTCATTTAATTCTACCAGTGTAACCATGTATATAGACATTTTCAGAAAAGAAATAGCAAATCAACCTGCCTAGAATTCATGGCAATTTCATATTTTATGACAATATAATTATTGATAAATTGATGATATTGTAACCATATTAAGAATAGGAAAATTTGGTAAAGATGATACATAAAATCCACATTAAAATACACACATGCACTTCAGACAACAGTATTGTTAATAATAAAATATTAATTTTTTTTTTCATGAAACTAGAAAAAAGACAAAGATGCACAAAGTCATTTCTATTAAATATTCTACAGAAAGTCCTACAACTTCAACAAATAAGCATATAAGAATATGCTCAGCCGGGCTCGGTGGCTCAGTCTGTAATCCCGTGCCTTTGGAAGTCTGAGGTGAGTGGATTGCCTGAGCCCGCAGGTTCGAGACCCGCCTGGGCAACTTGGCAAGACCTCATCTCTACAATAAATCAAAAATCAGCCAGGCATGGTAGCGCACGCCTGCAGTTCTAGCTACTTGGAAGGCTGAGGCGGAAGGATCGCCGGAGCCCAGCAGGTCGAGGCTGCGGTGGCCGGGAGCGGCCACTGCACTCCAGTCTGGGTGACAGAGTGAGACTACAACTCAAAAAAAAAAAAAAAGAATATGCACAAAATAATTTATCATTCGCAATTGCAAGTTAAAAGAAAAATGAGCTACCACTATGCATCTACTAAAATGACTAAAATTTTTAAAATGCTGACAATACCAGATGCCAGCAAGGATGCAGGGATAAAGGAAATCTCATTCATTGCTGGTGATGATGAAAAATAATATATTCATTTTGAAAGACAGCTTTCAGGTTCTTGGAAAGCCAAAATAATTACCTTGTAATTCACCAATCATACACCTAGATGTTTATCCAACTGTTTTGAAAATATGTATGTACACAAAAACTTGCGTGTTAATGTTTATAGGAGATTTAATCATCACCAATAACTAAAACCACTTCAATGTCTGTCAATGGGTTAATGAATAAACAAAGTTATAAATACATACAAAGGATTGTTATTCAGCGATAAAAAAGCAACGAGACCATGTAAAAGACATAAATGAAACTTAAATGCACAATCCTAAGTGAAATAAGTCAGAATAGAAAGACTACATAGCATATGATTGCAACTCTATGGCACTCGAAATTGACAAAACTCTGAAGACAGTTAAAACTATCAGTGGTTGCCAGAGTCTTAGGAAGAATGGGGCATGGTTGAACAGGAGAAGCACAAAGGATTCTGTATAATAGTGTGTTAGCTCCATGACATTTTTGACCATGTATTTATCAAAACCCATGGAACGTATTAGCACAAAGAGTGAATTTTAATTTTGTAGATTAAAAACAAATTAGAAATTTGTGGTATCTCAAGGAGCAATCTAATGAAGTCTGTGACAGGAATAATATAACTCTGCTGCAAATGTATGAAGCAACCTCAGTGAAGGAGCTCAAGGGAGAAGGTACTGACATAAATAACTTTGAAGATGAGTAGAGTTTGTAAGACTAAGGGCTCAAAAATTGTACAGATCACTTACTGTTCTTTCTTGTGGAAGACAGTTTAACAATCTGATTTTGCTATACTGGATTGGACAATTAGTAAATTGGTAGATGATGAGGGCCAAATTTATCACTGTTGGAGTTAGGATATAAAGATAAACAAGGAATGAATGCTAGAAGGATCCATGTGGTGACGGATTAGAGTTGGGAATATCTTATGAACACATGTTTATACATGCACACAAGCACACAGTTTATATATAGAAATATTTATAGATATCTCAATATACAAGATTAGTATACGCACATCTTTTCAGAGCAAGAAATATACAAGATGAAACTGGACTAAGAGAGTTAGCCAGAGAGTAAGAAAGTGATCCAACAAATAACCCTCCCCCCAAATAATTAAAAACCCACCTTTGTAAAGATATGCCAAAGAGTCATAGGGGCCAACCAAAAACTCTCCAATGGGTGAAGCTGAGACAATTTTAACAACAAAATAAATCAAATAATTGGATTGTGACCCAAATTATAAAATAAATATCCATAAGTCCATATTTGTATAAATATATAATTCAGTAAATAAATAAATGGGGAGAAAAGAAAAATCCCCAAAGCAGAAGAATTGCAATAAATTACGCACCTAACTCTAACCCCAGGGGGTGGGGGGTGACACTTGAGTATGACTTCTCATAGAGAAGTGACTTAATTCCAAAAAGTGAAATATAGAACAAAGTAATTTTACAGTGGAGAAACCTGACAGCCATTACTTCAATTATATGAACAAGATAAACATCAGCAGTGATACATCACATTAAAAGTATGTACACTTAACATGATGTCAAGGAATGACATTTTCCCTTTGTGCTCTGCTTCCCTAATACCCATCATTTCAGTCTAATCATGAGTAAGAAAAAAATCATCCAAATCTTAAATGGGGTTTTTATAAAAAGACTTTGCCAGTATTCCTCAAAAATGCCAAAGCTATAAAACACAAGTGAAGTCTGAAATCACCACAACCCAGAGAAGCCTAAGAAGACATGACAACTAAATGTAATATAGTACCCTGGAACAGAAAAAACAGTTTTGGTAGAAACTGAGGAAATTTTAATAAACTTCAGACTTTAATTAATAATAAATCAATACTGTTTCATTGATTATGACAAATGCACCTTACTAATGTAAGGTGGCACTAACAGAAGAAACTGTGTGATTGGGTATATGAGAACTTTATGTTCTATGATCTCAATTTTTCTGTAAATCTAAAATTTTCCTAAGAATAAAGTTCATGAGAGTCTTAATCAATGGTATCTGCATTCCCCATTCTAAACAAATGAAATTTACTTCTTAAATACATCATTTAGAATATGAAATTTTAAATATCCCCCTAAAAGTATAATACATATATATTCAACTTTCACATAAAAAAGTTTAAAACATTTAAAACAAACTAAATGATAACTAAATAAATAAAGATATAAAACCTGTTCCAATATTAGGAATTTCAGTGCTATAAAGATGGAAATTCCCTAAATTGATCTGTAGAGTGAAGGTAAATTCCAATCAGTATTGCAGAAGATATTTTTGTAAAAATTTAAGAAATCATTTTAAAAACTTGTGTGGAAGTGAAAAGAACTAGGATTAGTGCCAAAACAATTTGAGAAAACAAACTAAAATCATAGGACTTATGCTACCAGATAGTACAAGATATTATAATGCTAAAGAAATTAAAAGAGTACATATTGGTGCAGGACTAATCAATGCAGCGGAATAAAGTCTCGAAAAGGACATTCTGTTTCATCAATGGTGCTGAGTCAATTTAGCAGCTATATCAAAACAAAACCAAGCAGTCAAAATGAAAAACAAAAAAACCCTTGACTCCTACCTGACACTATACAAAAATCTAACTCCAAGTGGATAGTAAATGTATATGTAGATTATGAAAGATAAAATAATAAAGTTCTATTAGACAACATAGGAGTAATTTGATCACCTTTGGATATGAAAGTTCTTAAACAGGATCTAAACTAATTAATTTTATAGAAGCAGATTGAAAAATTAGATTGCATTAAAATTAAGAACACTGATTTACACCAGTAAACACGGTTAAGAGAACAAAAAGAAAAACCAGTAGGTGAGGGAAGATAATTACAAGATTTGTATATGACAAAACTCTAATCTGGAATATGAAGACATGGCTTGCAAATTGATAAGTAAAAGCTAAACAATTAGATAAACAAGTAGTTTTTAAAACTTGATACTTGAAAGACAAAACAAGGATTAAAAAGGCACTCAGTAAATGATCAGAGGCATGGAAATTTATGCCAAATGAAATATCACTACCCACCACCAAAATGAACAGCACTTAAAAAAAAAAGCCTATCTGACATTGTTAACATGTGCATTAAGTCTCATTAAAACAAAATATATGAAATTCAAAGTCCTCCAAGGGGGTTGGGGGAACAAGATCAAGGTGTGATTTTTTTTTTTTCTTTTGAGTTGGAGTCTCACTCGGTCACCCAGACTGGAGTGCAGTGGCCGCTCCTGTAGCCGAAATTACAGGCATGCATTACCATGCCCGGCTGATTTTTTTGATTTATTGTAGAGATGAAGTCTCGCTGCCCAGGCGGGTCTCAAACCCGTGGGCTCAGGCAATCCACTCACCTCATCCTCCCAAAGGCGTGGGATTACAGGCTGAGACACCGAGCCCGGCTGTGATTTTTTTTTAAAAGTCTATCTATAACAAAAATATTCTTAAGTTATGTGAAACAATTGCAACTCTTATTTCACTCTGAAAAACTGTTTGGCAGTATCTACATAAACATAAACTATTACTCAACGTTTTTCTACTTCTCAATATATATCCAATAAGCAACAAAGTCAAATGCAAGAATATCTATAGCAATGTTTTATTTCTAATATTGAGAAATGGGACTTTCTATAAAAAATAATGGAAAAAGAAGTCACAATATATTTATTATTTACCAAAAGAAATATTATATATCAATGAAAATGAATGCATTGCACATACATCACTAACAGCATGACTTTAAATCTCAACATAGTGTTGGATTTGAAAATCCAGATATGAAAGAGTAAACAATCTGGATTCCATCAAAATATCTGCAAAAACAGGCAAAACTAATTTGTGCTGCTAGAAGTCAAGATGAAGGTTGCTTTTACAGAGGAGGCGAAAATAGGATTGGGAAGGGGTTAAGGGTCATTTCCAAGCCAGGCGATAGGATTGTTCTATATTCTGATCTGTGTTGTTATAACATGCATGTACCCATTTCTTAAAAATTTATCAAATTTACACTTATAATTTATGTACTTTTTTGTATATATGATACAATTCACTAGAAAAAAATAACAAGTGCTAGAGAAAAGAACCCCCAAAATAGAGGCAGAAAATGATAAAGATATGAGTGAAAATTTATTTGAGAAAAACAAAAAGGATAATGAAAGTTAATAAATCAATAGCTAGTCTTGAGGAAAAAATAATAAAAAGGAAAAAATAAAAAGGCAAAACTGTAGCAAATCTATTCAAGAAATAAAGGGAAATAATTTTTATTTTTTTATTTATTTTTATTTTTAGTTTTTTGAGTTGGAGTCTCACTCTGTCGCCCAGACTGGAGTGCAGCGGCCGCTCCCGGTCACCGCAGCCTCGACCTGCTGTGCTCCAGCAATCCTTCCGTCTCAGCCTTTCAAGTAAGCTGGAACTACAGGTGCGTGCTACCACGCTCGGTTAATTTTTGATTTATTGTAGAGACGAGATCTCGCCAAGTTGGCCAGGCGGATCTCAAACCTGCGGGCTCAGGCAATTCACTCACCTCAGCCTCCCAAAGCGCTGGAATTACAGGCTGAGCCACCCAGCCCGGCTGGGAAATAATTTTTAAAAGATAATTTTTATTATTATTTTAAATTATAATTATATAATTACATACATTTATTTGCTAAGTAAATAATATAGAAAACAATTATCTTTTTAAAAGAAGTAATTTTTCCTTCCAGAAATAAAGGGAAATTTAAAGAAGAATACTTTCTTGGTTCTTTCCTGTTTGTGCTGTAGCTGTGTTTGAGAAATCAATTTCCAAGTGCTTTTTATACCAGACCTAAGGTTTATTTTCATCTTTCTTTTCATTAATCTAAAAGGCAAGGATCTATTGTTTATGACTCAACATTCTGAATTTGCATAATAGAAAACATGCAATTTGTTTCAAAACCGCAGAAATATATTTCAACACATTTGTCTTTCTCAGCATCATTACCAGTGATGACACCGACATCATGAAAAAATGCTAATTCTAAAATAGTCACAAATATTTAATTTAACGTGCAATACATTCGCTTCTACTCAATAATAGCTATGTACTTAGCTCTTGATTCTCATTTGCAATTTATTTTATTCCATCAGCATACACTGAGCTTCCAGTAAGTGCTGCTCACAGGGCTTGACCCTACCACACAGCCATGAGTTAAACATGATTCTTTTCCTTAAGGAGGTCTAATTCTGTGGGGCCAAGATATAGACATACATAAACTATTATATTACAGAGTATTATATGCTGCAATAGAAATATGTCAAGTCAGAGGGTGGATCAGAGGAGAAAACAATTTAAGCTTCTTTTGAGGATAGTAGAGGACTCAGGGAAGGAAGATTTCGCACAATCTGAGCACTGAAGTACATGTGGGTTTTGTCTGATGAGAAACGGGGATGAGCTGAAAGTCCTGCAGGAAGAATTATTAGCATGCAATCCTAGGTGGTTATATGGTGTGTAGGAAGGCTCAGAGATAATTATGGGGATGTTCAAAGGACACCCTTTGTGAAGTACCTGGCAGGCCACTCTAAGATGCTCAGTTGCAGTCTGAAGAGGCTAACCCTACAGACCACCTACATAGAACGATGAGAAGGTCCAGTGTGATTCTGAAGGACAACATTCTGCTCACTCCGTTCGCCAAGCTTTGTGAGTATCTCACCATCACTAGGCTACACCATAACTGTTCTTTCAAATCTTCCTGCTTTTGGCAAGGCAACGCGCACTATTCTTAGTCTGTTTTTAAAGCATTGCCTGCCAGCATAAAAGTCACATGTCCTTGGAACTATTTCTGAGCCTCTTAGCATAGTTAGTTTCTCCCCCCACAGTATTTGTATGTTGCTTTGTACATATGCTATTACAAGTTTCACCTCACTGAAGGATAATTATGTTTCCAATCCTTCACTGAATTTTGGGATCTCTGGTGATTGTGGGCCTAGCCTTTGTATTTATAGCCTTAGTGCCTTAAAGAGCTCTAAGCACATGATGGATGTTAAATCAATGTTGTCAAACATACCTCTCAATCATATGGCTAATTGTGTTTAAGCAAATGGCCTATGGAATAACCACAACAGTCCAGAAGAATTATTGTATTGTGAAAAACTACTCCACAATATTTTTGTTTGATGATTTTGAATTTTTAAAATTGGATGTCTGCTATGACAGAAATTCATCACTGCTTTGAAAAGAAAGTCAGGAAAAGATTCTAACATTTACTGGACATTTACTAGACACTAGCACTATGCTAAGAATATTGTATGCATGTGTCATGGTTAATTGAGGATGTCAAGTTGGTGAGGTCATGGTAACCAGTTGTTTGGTGAAGCACTAGTCTTGATGTTGCTTTAAAGTTGTTTTTTAAGATGCTGTTAACACTTAAATTAGTAAACTTTGAGTAAAACAGATTATCCCTCGACTTTAATAATGTGGGTGGAACTCAACCAGTAAGTTGAAGGCCTTAAAATACTGCATTCCCCCTCAAAAGGAAGTAATTCTGCCTCCAAATTGCCTTCAGAATTTCCAACCTAT
Source organism: Carlito syrichta (assembly GCF_000164805.1). NCBI lineage: Eukaryota > Metazoa > Chordata > Mammalia > Primates > Tarsiidae > Carlito > Carlito syrichta. Next base: position 364,215 of record NW_007245653.1, on the reverse strand, counting down.
CAGCCAGTCATGTAAATTTTTGGACTTGCCAGCTTCCACAATCATGTGAGCCAATTCTTCAGAATTAATAAATCCTCCCCCAGTCAAATAATACAACGTGACATCATTTATGCGTCACAAAAAGCTTATAAGTCATTATTGTACCGACTTTTTGCACAAAGTTGCTGAGACTCAGAAAGTTTAGGTATTCTGCATAATGGATGTGGCAGTCAGTACTACCATTCACCAATTATCCACTTCCCCCAGGGTGAGTAACTGCTGCAATTTGCATGAAACTGTCTTGCTTTTATGATGTAGAAAATGCTTAGTCCTAGGCATACCAAGTCAATTGGTCACCCTTATCCCTTTTAACCCCATCTGGCCATCTGGGGGGAAAGGATCAGGCATTGAACAGAAGTAGGCTGGAAGTCTCTTTTGAGTAGGAGTAATCAGTGTGAACTCTCCAGCTTTCTCTTGTACTGTGGTAGTGATGGCTGGTGGCTGTGCTGGAATGAAGGTGGAAACTCTCCACCACAGGGGAGCTTTGCCCCGGAATACCTTCCAGGTCTCTAGCAGACTCTGATGTTGGTGTTCTTACTTCAAACTGTCCTGATCTGTCTTGAATAGTATTGTGGAAGTCTGAATAACTTTTCCATAGTATCCCTGTAATTTGAAAGAGAAGTTTTTGTTTATTTCAAGTAGATTTGTTGAAGGAGGAAACTTGTATATTTTTAAGTGTGGAGCTCCTGGAGAAAAATAAACCAAAGATGCCAGAGAAAGAAAGTTTTGGAGAGCAGGCACTTTTGATTAGAGGATGTGATTAGTGAAGGAAGCATGGAGAAATCCTAGACTTATGCCTGGAACCAAGGGATGACAGCTCTTTCTCCGAGAATTTGAGAGGGACACCCTTTTAGGAGAGGGAAAGAGAATTTTCCCTAGATGCTATTGTACTCAGGAGAGCACTGGATAGAAAATTCTTGGTTAGAAACCTTGAATACCTCTTTTCTCTCTGGAAGCCTCAAGTTATCCACCTCTGAAGTAAAGGTGCAGGCCACATACAGAGATTTCTTTCAGCTCTGACATTTCGTGATTGTGGAAATCCTCATCAGTATCATCACAGATACTTCCCCTAGATTTCTTTTATCACTAGAAGGCAAAGGAGAAAGTCTAAGATAAACTGAAAGTGCAGACACAATAAAGATGACACTATCAAGTCTGTTAAGGCTTTTTAATCTGCAGAATTCATTATGGTAAATGTGAATGGCTTTGTAGAGTTTCTAATTTCCTGCTTATCTCATTAACTATATTTGTATCATAAATGATTTGACTTTTAGTTTGTCGGCAAGAATAGACAAGGGTAATTAAATAATCACAGACAGTAAATGTTCTTTATTGCAAGTGAGCCAGACACAAGCCAAAACAATGTGAACACAATCCAAGTCCAACCATAGCTTTTTCCTTGTGGACTTCTCACCTGACAGTCAGGGAGTAGATGACTCATGCCTTTCACGGTTCTCCTGGCCCTAATCAGAGAGCCACCATCTAGGTGCAGGTGGTCTTTAGCATTCCTTTTCTATTGAGTTTCTTCTGTTGTAAAGTGTGTGCATCTTGACAGCTTTTTAAATTGAACAACTCTCCAAAAATGCAGTTAAAGTTTTCACATTATATGCTCTAGTTTTCAGACGCAAAGATGTATTTATATTGAATTTCTGGATGTTGGAATTGAAAAAGTTTTTTTGAAAAATGAGTCAAAAGACACAGAAAGCAGAACTAATTTATCAAAAGTCAAATAACGATGTATTTGCTAATGCTTGGGGGCATGCAGAGGTGTATATGAGGGGCCAGGGATGGAAGAGATGTTTAGTGTGTTTTCTACCTTCTGTGAGGCTAATGCTGTATCTAAACTCTGGACTGGTTCTTTACGTCAGGGAAGATAAAGCAAATTCTGCCTGAAATATGTGGTGAAGGTGTCAAAAAGGAAATTTGGAGAAAGAAAAAAAATCTCTATTGCAAGCAGAGAGGGAGCACATGCCAAGGCCTACGGGTTGCAAAAAGCATATTCTTAGAAGGCAGAGAATTTTTAGTGTGTGGTTTAGAACCTTGCCTAAACATTATAATATCCTGGAGAGCTATAAAAATATGGATTCTGAGCGCCATCCCCAGACCTCCTCTTTTAAATGAAGCTGGATTGAGATTTAAACTGCCTTATACTTCTCAAAATTTTAGAATTCAGTATATCAATTTCTCATAAAATGGAAAAGAATCAACCTCCCAAAAGTCCCAAACATGAAGAAAACCTTGGGGGCCTTGTTATCCTCTCCCATGATTTTACAAAGAAGATGAGCCCTTAAGATAATTATCTTCCCACAAACTTATTTCCATTGAGCCTGCATACTCTCAAAAACATTTGTGCACTGTTTCATACAAGACTGATTGAGCAAACTTGGGCTGCACAGATATATGCGGAATGGCAATATTTATTTTAGGGCGTGAATGTAGGTTGTCTTATCATCACCCATACTCAGCCAGTATCTATGTTAACTAAGGTTGGTATGTTCAGTAGACTCTACTAGGCTTCCCTTGAATAAAGCTGTTTAGACTGTGTACTAATCAGCTCTGGCTGCCATAACAAAATACTACGCATTGGGTAGCTTAAATAACAGACATTAATTTTCTCACAGTTGTGGTGACTGCAAGTCCAAGATCAGGGTGCCAGCAGGGTTGTTTTCAGTTTCTGATGAGGGCTCTTTTCCAAGCTTGCAGACTGCTACCTCCATGCTCTGCCCTCACAGGGCCTTACCTTGGTGTGTGTACATTGAGAGAAAAAGAGAGATAGAATGACATCTCAGGTTATCTCTTCTAATAAGACACTGTTCCTACTGAATCAGGGCCCTACCCTTATAGTCTCATTTATTGTTAGATACTTCCTTAAATGGCCCATTTCCAAATATACCTACATGGGGATTAGGGTTTCAATATATGAATTTTGGAGGCACACAAGCATCCAAACCAAAACAAATCATATATAATATTTTTCTGGCTTGTGCTTTTTATTCTGCATACATGCAAATCCTAAAGCCCAAAATTTTAAAAGGAGGTGAGGGTTAGGTCTGTTTTGATTATTAAGTCTGTGATTTTCCACTTGTCTATGAATGCCTCCTACTTCATTTATTAGAGTGCATTTTTCTTGATCAGATCTTGAGTGTTTTGCTCTTGCCTGACTGGCAGGTGGTAATACATGAACTAGGCTCTATGCACAGATTCATCTTTTCTTTCCTGTATGATGTAAAGTTTAAAAATAAGACTTGAGTTATAAAATATCCCACGTATTCAATACCAGACTGTTTAAAAAATTAAAGATTCATAGCTGGCAACACAAAAGAGAGAAACCATTTGGGTTTTGGAATAGACAAAACAGATTTCAAATCCTGGTTTCCTTCCACACTCAGAAAGAATGTGGAAGTTGCATAAGTCCTCTCTGAGCATCCGTTTCCTTGTCTGCACATTGAAGTAATAATATATACATATTTTAGATTGGAAAATGTAGTTTACTTAGAAAATAAATTGGAGAGATAGAGAGAGGAGATTCACCTCCCCAAGGCAGGGAAAGGGTCCAAAGCTTATGAAAACATGGTCAGGCCATAGCTCAAAGCACATGGCCACTCCACAGCTTAGCAAGGCAATGGCGGCGATAGTCAGGCAATGGCTGAAGTAATAATATTGATTTCATGATTACTGTAAGAATAAAATGCATTCATTCTAACTGAATATCTAACTAATATCAATAGCTAAACTATTTAACAACCAATAAGATATGGACACCGCCCAATCAGAATAGATCTGTGCATCAGAAAAGAAAAACAAGAAAAAATAGATAAACAAAGCAAAACAAAAAGCAATCAAGAAAAACTATAGATACATTTCAGCGGAATGCATCATTGACCTGAAGGAGCATAGATGTAGGTGCTGGAAATCCAAAAATTAAAGGACAATGCCTATACTTTAAAAGCTCAAAGTTGTCTGAGGGAGCATAATACCCATAAGCAGAACACGTGTAGCACAGTGTTGTAGATAATATGATAGTGCTATAGTACAGATGTTTGTGTCCCCTGCAAATTCAAGGAATACTAACCTTCAAGGTGAAGGAATTAGAAGCGGGACCTTTGGGAGGTGACTAGGCCATAAGGATGAAGCCCTCATGCATGGGATTAATGTCTTTATAAATGAGAGCCCAGAGAGCTGCCTTGTCCTTTTCACCATGTGATGACCCAGCGAGAAGATGCCATCTGTGAATCAGGAAGTGGCTCTCACCGGACACTGAATCTGACAGCACCTTGATCTTCCACATCTAGCTTCCAGGATTATGAGACATAAAGTTCTGCTGTTTATTCATTTATTTATTTTATTTATTTATTTTTTGAGTTGGAGTCTCACTCTGTCGCCCAGACTGGAGTGCAGTGGCCGCTCCCGGCCACTGCAGCCTTGACCTGCTGGGCTCCGGCGATTCTTCCGCCTCAGTCTTCCAAGTAGCCGGAATTACAGGCATGCACTACCACGCCCGGCTGATTTTTTCATTTACTGTAGAGATGAGGTCTCGCTGCCCAGACGGGTCTCGAACCCGCGGGCTCAGGCAATCCACTCACTTCAGCCCCCAAAGGCGCGGTATTCCAGGCTGAGCCACTGAGCCCGGCTAGTTCTGTTGTTTATAAGCTACCCTTATATGCATTGCCTTATAGGCATTGTCCTTTAATTTTTGGATTTCCAGCACCTACATCTATGCTCCTTCAGGTCAATGATGGACTAAGACAGCTAGTGTGGTACAGGTCAAGGTGACAAGTGCAAAGTAGGAAAAGCAATCATTTGCATTATCCGGAGATTAAGTAGCAACTTGTTTAACATAAGTGGGAAGGAGAGAAAAATCAGGAGAAAATGGAAAATAGTTATATTAGGAATAAAAGGCAACCACTTAAAAACATCAAACTCATCCAAGTCTTTATCTTGCACCATGGCGCTTTGGTTTAGTACGTGCCCTCCAAACATATGTAATTTGTCACTGTTACCCAAAGACACACACAATCTTAATAATCTAAAAATATTAATTTCTTTGTGTTTCCAGTGCACCAAGCATTGCAGTAACCATGTTATATATGTCACCTCATTTAATACTCTTTGCACCTGCTTAGAAGGCAATATTATTTCTACTTTATCAGTGCAAAATGAAGGTCACAGAGTTGGAGTGAATGGTCAAGGTTACTGATACATGCTCATTCATTTCTTAGAGATGGTTCCAACTCACTATCCCGGATAGACCCAATGGCTTCCTACAGGCTGTGGAGAAGCTCGATTCCTTGCCTTTTTCTCATGTCATGTGATTCACTGAAACAAAAGACAACAATCTTTTTTTTTCTTTATTTTTGTTTTGAAGATGTGGGGTACAATTCAGGGTTAGGTATGCAAGTGTTGATTATGCAGTTACCCTTGTTTATGAGGTGTGCCCCTCCCTCCCTGACAGTTTCCCTCAACTGTCAATCTCACCCCAGTCCCCTGGCTGTGTCCCACTACTGCCAATCCCTTTCTTATAGTATTACGATAATTGCTCAAGGTCCGTTTATGAGTGAAAACATATGGTACTCTTTCTTTGTTTCTGTGATAGATCACTGAATATGATTGACTCCAAATCCATCCAAGTTGCTGCAAAGTCCATATGCTTGTCCTTCTTTATGGCTGCATAATATGCCATTGTGTATATGTAACACAGTTTTTGTATCCAGTCCAGCTTTGATGGGCAGCATGGTTGGTTCCATGTTTTTGCTATTGTGAGTGGAGTTACAACAAACATGCGTGTACAGGTATCTTTTTTGTAGAATGATTTGAATTCCTCTGGGTATATTCCCAATAGGGGAATTGCTGGATCATATGGAAGGTCAATTTCTAGTTCTTTCAGAAATCACCACACTGTCTTCCAAAGTGGATGCAATAGTCTGCATTCCCACCAGCAGTGTAGAAGCATTCCTTTTTCTCTGCACCCTCGCCAGCATCTGTTGTTATTTGTTTTATTAATGATGGCCATTCTTACTGGGGTTAGGTGGTATCTCAATGTGGTTTAGATTTGCATTTCTCTGATGGTTAGTGAGGCTTAGCACTTTTTTGTGTCTGTTAAGTGCTTGTATATCTTCTTTCGAGAAGTGTCGATTCATGTTTTTGGTCCACTTTTTAATGGAGTTTTTTTTTTTTTTTCTCTTTGGCACATTTGAGTTCCTTGTAGATCCTAGATGTTAGGTCTTTGTCAGATATACAGTTGGTAAATATTTTTTTCCCATTCTGTCAGCTGTCTCCCTGCTCTCTTGAAGTTTCTTTTGCTTTGCAGAAGCTCATCAGTTTGATGAGGTCCCACTTGTCTATCTTATTTCTTATGGAAACGATAATACAGGAATTCATATGGAAACATAAACGATCACAAATAACCAAAACAATCCTCAGTAAAAAAAAAAAAGCAGGCGGGTATCACACTCCCAGACTTTAAGCTTTATTATAAAGCTACAATAATCAAAACAGCCTGGTATTGGTACAAGAACAGGTATATAGACCAATGGAAAAGGATAAAGATTCCAGAAGCAAAACCTCAATTTCTCAACCAACTCATCTGCGACAAAGCCTCCACCAACAACCCCTGGGGAGAGGAGAACCTATTCAGTAAATGGTACTGGGAAAACTGGCTGACTACATGCAGAAGATTAAGTCATTCTTTTTTTCTTTTAATTGTTCATTCTAATCCTGGAAGTAAAACCAAAATTCAGGGGCCAGACCCAAGACCATTGTTACGCAACACGACAGAAGTCGGAAAGAGCCAAGCTGAGTTAAATTTGACACGATGGACAGCAGCTAGAAGAAATGGAAATTAGAAAAATGATGGGGGAGAATTCAAGCAGAATTCAGCTTGACTGAGCATGTGGTCATGCCATGTGAGACTGCTTCCTGCAAAGGCCCAGAGTCATCTTGTCCACACACGCCATGGGCTTTGTCAAACCTGCAGCCAATTAGCAAAAGGGAAGTCACCACAGCCATGCTCAGCTGACTCCTCTCTTCAAGGAAATGATGGTGACACTCTGCCTTTTGGTCAGATTGTGTACAATTAAAATAAGTTTATTTCTATTATTATTAACTAATAATAGAGATTAATTCATAACCATGAGCACTTACATTCACACACATGATTTCATACAATGCCCATTCTTAAAAGCAATATGAAGCTGCTTATAGTAAACATTGCAGCCACAATAAGTCTATAAAATGAGATGAAAATGAACACACACGTGTAACGGAGTAGCAATAGAGACATAGGCTAATGAAACATGAGTTTCAGACATGAGCTTTCTGGAAGCACCCATAGAAAGGATGATGGGTGTAACTGTCAGGGGGAACTTATCACTATGCCTGGCAAAAGGAACCCTCTTGGATGGAAGAATCGCTATGCGCCAGAAACTGATTACTTTACGCAATCATCTCATCAGCCCCATATTTTAAAAAGGATGAAGACAGACAGTGTGTCCCTTGTCAGAGCAGCAGTGGAGGAAGAGCTCGATTTGAGAAAAGGGCATCCCCCCTCTAATCTCTTTCTGTTTTACTCTAAACAGGCTGCTTTTCCTTGGGGATATAATCAGGCTTTTACAAAGCTTACAAAGGTTGCTTTAGTTATCCTAATTGTTTTAATCTCGTTGACTTTCAAAAGTCCATGTGTTAATTCACTTAACATATTCAGTTTCTGTTGTGTGTGCAAAGAATACACAGTTGATGAGACAGTTTTACCCTCTGCCCTCAAGAAACTTACTAAACTAGCAGAGAGAATGAGACATGAATAAATTATTAGAGCAAATGCACAGTGTACACATTTTACGATGATGAAGATGATAAAGATGAAGATGTAGGAAAAGGAGGAGGAGAAAGAGATAAGGAAAGGATAAAAAAAGGAAAGGTAAGGGAGATGGGAGGTAAAGGACAGAAGAAGAAAATAATCTATTTTTTAAGTGATGCACAGTGTTTTAGACGAGCACAGTGTTTCATCTCAGCATGCCTCCTGAGTCCTGGAGCCCCCCATTGTCTTAAGCTTTTTGTTTTGATTTCAGCAACTGAGATCCAAGCTCAAGCTCAAAAACCCATCTCAGTAGAGTTCACTAAGTGACTTCAGGTGAAACAACATTTTCAAATGCATTGTCACTGTGGCTTTTCTTAGTCTTGACAAAAAGCCATCAGAATCCTCTCTCATGCATTGGTTTTGAAGATGGACGCAGAGTCACAGCTAAAGAAGAGACCACAACAGATGACCAAGAGCTTCAGGTGAGGGTACACTGCCATCCCCTTTGCTTCTTGGAGCTGCTGTCGAGCTCTGGTGCACCAGACCCTCAGGGGATGGCGGTAGAGGGCAGGAGCAAGTGAACAAGCATGACTTTTGGAAGAAAAGGACCTAATTTCTTTTGGAGTCCATGCAACCACATCAGAACGGTAAAGGGAATGGATAACCAAGATTCATTTGCTACTTGAGAAAGTGTGTGCAGAATGGTCAACACGCTTGTTTGCTTTTAATAATGGATTAAATGCTACATGGGGAAAGTAAAACTCCTGAAGCTCCAAAGAAAACAGTTGACATTCTATCTGCTGTGAATTTCAAGTGTTTTATCTTAGTGATTTCTTCTGGAAAGAGCCCAAAAGTATGCTGGAAAGCAATGAGTTCTGAGTGTCCTGCACCTAGGGTGTCCCCTTCCCTAGGCCAACCAGAATGCTCCTATGTAGTGTCGTTCCTCTGAGCCTACTACAGGTCACCACCTGCACTGGAGAAAATGGCACCCAACTGCATCTTGAGTTGACAGAACAGCCTTTTGTTCGGTGGTCCACTTTCTACCAGCTCTGTGAACTTGTGCAAATTATTTGATCTCTCTGAACCTAAGATGAATTTAAAGTCAGTAGTAGCAGTGGCACTGGAAGAAAGAAAGAACATTCAATTAACTGTCTATCACTTGGCTTATTGCCTTCCATTTTATCAGTTATAACTAACGCTATAATGCAAGATGTCTTTAACTTTGTTTTAAAACGAAGAGACACTGAGATTCAAACAGGGTCAAGCAGTTGTCAAGATCACAGTGTGAGGAACTAACATGGCCAGGACTTTAACCCTAGTCAAAAATCTTTTCCTCTGCCTCAGCCATCATTATGCAATACTGCCACTTTATGGGACTCCCTTGAAAACTGACTGGATGTGAGTGAGAGTGGGGATCTCAGGGTCCTCTCAGAGCTCTGATGATGGTAGAGAAATTCTATGGAAGTGGGGAAGGGGAAATGCTAACTCAAAATGGGCACCCATGCTGTATTAGGGTGTCCAAAGGATGACCAAGCCCTTGATCTTCCATGCATTGCTATAGTTCACTGCCCTTCTCACCAGCCATCTCCAAATACTACTTAAACTTTTGGTCTTCACTTAATCACTTTCTACTCTTTTCTCAAATGGGCACAACCTGGTGCATGTCCTCATCATACTCACAAAAGTATACACTCTCCGTCTCCCTAATTATTGAAATACTACTTCTTTTCGAGTTGCCCAAATCACATGTTCCTTCTTTCTTTCCATCCCTTTGACTGCTCTGAGACGTCATCGCCTATAGCTCATCATCTGGATGATTTGATCGTATCTCTGGGTTTTTGTTCTAAGTCCTCTCCTCTCCTGTCCTCTCCCATCCTTTCCTCTTCTCTCTTCCTCTTTCCTGTCCTCCTCTCTCTTCTGTTCTCTTCCCGACTCTTCTCTCTATACACATGCTTCTACTGAATGATCTCACGTACTCCTGTGTCATCAACCATCACCCTGGATTGCTATTATTGCCTCCGCAATATCTGTCATGAAACAAGGGAGTCAATATCACTTGAAAGTTTGTAACAATAAATAGGTAAATATCGATGGGCAAATAGATTTAAATGTCCAACAGTTGGAAAAGTGCTCTCAATTAGTAACTTACATCTCGGAGTCATCTATATTGAGATGATGACCAAAGCCAGAGAAGTGGCTGGAATTATCCAGGGAATGTCTGTGAGGAGAACAAACATTCTAAGGAATACTAATAGTTCCTGGAAGAAGAGAGAATGATGCTCCCTTGAAGAACACTAAGTCACAGTTGCCAAGGCGATAGGAGTCAAGGGCAGAGAACACGCGGTTAGAAGCCAAGAAAAATAGGAGCCTCTGAAGCCCCAGGAGGGCTCAAAAACATGTCTTTTAGATTGATCAGTAGGAAGGTCACTGCTGCCTCAGGGTGGGGAATTTTAGAGTTGGTTCTTTCCCCAGTTGGGCCGGGTACCTTCATGCCTCCAAGCCTTTGCACATTCCTTACATCTAAAATACCTTTTCTTATTCTCCATTTTTTTTCTGGCGTACTGTCCTTCTACTCACCTTTCAATGCTTGTTTATTTAGTCAGCAAATATTTATTAAATGTCTACCATGTGACGAGCATTGTTTTAGAATCTCTAAAATGTCATTTTCTTCAGGGGAAATTTCTACACCAATCTTATGCAGACATAAAGGCTTTCTTTTCTGTGCAACTAAAGACCCTGTCCACCTCCCACCACAGCCCTCAAGCCCCACTCTGCCGAACTGTAGACAGCTGTCTATTCACTGTCTTTGGAAAAATTCTTTCCATTTATTTATTTATTTGAGTCGAAGTCTCACACTGTCGCCCAGGCTGGAGTGTGGAGTGCAGTGGCGTGGTCTCAGCTCACCTCACAGCTCACCGCATCCTCATGTTTCTGGGCCCAAGTGATCCTCCCACCTCATCAGGCCACGATGTCCAGTTCTTACTGTTTTTTTTAAAATGATCATCCTTAAATGCATGTATATCTCACATTTATTTCAATGTTTAATATTCAAAGTATTTTTATCCAAAAAATGTATTAGAAGTGTTTTGGTCTTTATTATTTTTTTTTTTTTTTTTGGAGACAGGGTTTCCCTCTGCCACCCAGGCTGGAGTAGAGTAGCCTGATCGTAGCTCACTACAGTCTGGAACCCCTGTGTTCAAGCAATTCTCCTGCCTTGGCCTCCTGAGTAGCTAGGACTACAAGCATTTGCTACCACATCTGGCTAATTTTTAACTTTTTTTTGTGGAGACGAAGGGGGACTCTATGTTGATCAGGGTGGTCTCAAACTTCCAGCCTCAAGCAATTCTTCCACCTTGGCCTCCCAAAGTGTTGGGATTGTAAGTGTGAGCCACTGTGCTCAACCTAGAACACATTCTTGAGAGCAGGAAGTTAGTTTTCTTAATCTCTATATTTATAACGTTATGTTGTATATTAAATAATTGACTAAATCTTTACAAAATTGTTTTGTTTTAGACCTCTTACTACATGACAGTCATTGAAAATACATTGATGACAGTTTATGGTCCTTGTTATAAAAGAGGTTACATTTGCTCTGGTTGGAAAAATGTCATGAATGTTGAAAATATAATTGAGTGAATTTGAATGAATGAATAAATGCGAGTGGACATGTATCGGGCAAGATACTTCTCTCCATCACTCTCTGGTTGGAATCTATGAGAAGAAAACCCAGTAGCCTCTTTTACAGTAAAAAAAGGTAGTCTCATTTTATATATACCAATTAATTAGTTGTTTATAAATAGTGCGTAGCTTCCTTATAAAATTCTGTACCAATTCTGCTCAATCTATAAAATGGTCACAACTTTACCTAATTCAACATCTACGTAGTCAGCACATCTTAAAATTTGATAATGGGGTAAAGTCATTCACCTGGAGGTATGAAATGGCTACCAAATTGCTCTTCAATTTTTAAGTTGCTTTGACATAAGCAGTAACTGTGATAAAGAAAAGCTTAGTATGTGTCAAACCACAAGTGCACTGCAAGATTTCAGAGAGGATTGTATGTATAACATGCCACAGTCTGACTCGAAGATGGAAAGCAGTCCCAAGCATACTAGGCATTAAAGGAAATTATTAAAACTCTATGATTTGAAATGAACGGTTTGCTTCCTTTTCCTTTTTTATTGCATATTCTGATGACCGATAATTTGAGTTCGTCCATTTATCCCATGTACCAGGGTAATGTTTCCTGAGGGAAATCTAAGCAGTTTCCAGCATGAAATATCATTCCTTGCTTCCTTCCTGCATGCTTCTCTTCATACTTATTAACTTTTAAGATACCTACCTTAAAGTACTCTCTGTGATAAGTTATGTGAACACAAAAGCAAATGTGACCTCACCTCTGACCTCCAGCATTTCATCATCTGAAAAGCAAAGGATTGAATTTTCTCCATTCTCTCCTTTATACTCTTATGACAACCCCTATATGATTGCATTATAACAAGCATCGAAGTGCATTGAAATTATTTCCATTACTAACTTTATTTGCCTAATACTCTTTGACTTCCTCTCCTGTTTCCAGACACGAATATTCTGATTGCAAGAATGAGTTTGTGACTAAGACCTAGCCAATCACAATAAAGCATCCCTTGGGTCACACAATTGATTCCCAATTGTCCACATAAGCCAAATTGCACGATCTGGAAGCCTTCTCTAGGAATTTTCTGCTAGAACTAAGAAGAGAAAAGGAATCTTTCATTTTTTTCTCTTGCATGTGGTAAGTTATGAGAATGTGACTCCACCTAAAGGCATATTTGCTGTCACATGGATAAACTCATGAGACTCAAGATGCTCTACAGAGAAAAAGTACTCATGAGAACTAGACAGAAAGATATACAGCAGCGTTAAGTTACTTGCTCCTGTCTCTGATATACCTGGATTTCTCTATATTCAATATTCATAAAATAAGAGGCTAATTTTTTTGTTTGTTTAGGTGTCTGTTTGCTTAAGTTATATCAGGTTGAGTTTTGGCATTTCATACTGAAAGAACCCCAACTAATAATGTGAACTGGTACCAGAAGTGGGGATGAAAGTTTTGTAAACTGAAATGTAGAAATGGTTTTGTCAAGATAGGATAGGGGAATCCACATCACTCACTCCCCACTCCCTCCATCATCCCCAGCTGAAATGTTGGAAATATTTTATTGCAAGGTAGTATAGCATCTAATTACATATTTCTTGGGATATCTTGAAACTTCAAACTTGTGTCCAAAACATCCAGAATACTAGTGACTGTAGAAAAATGGGAAGATATTGGATTGTAGGCTCTGTCCTTTATTCTTCAGTAGATGTCTATAACTGAATGGCAAACTGATCTATCTGAAAGCACAAATCCATCTGTATGCACTTTTATATTTGAAGCCCTTTTCAGATAGCCTCAGCAATGCTAAGCTGGAAAGGTGAGACAGTAAAGTGCTCTGCGGAGTTGGAAATCTCAGCAGTCTACACCATGATGAAGTGACTATGAGCAGAGACAAGGCAGTGAGACATGTGGAAGAAGATCGGACTCTTCCCTTCCCAGCAAAGGTAATCATTCCCTAAGCACCCTAAGCAATTTGGATACAGTTGTGAGGAGGGAAGAGGATTAGCCTTGCCTTATCATCCTATCTTGTCTTTCACTTTTCTTTAAGGTGGAAGTCAAGACAGAAACCATTAATCTGAGACTGAGAAGAAAGGTAGGAATGTCAGGCCTACTGATAAGCAATCAAAAGGGTAGAGTACTGATTCAAAGATAATGACCAGACAGGATTTCTGGCATCTGTCCTGCAGGCTTTAAAAAATGAAACTGTCAGACAGCTGACGGGGATTTTAAAGAATACTTACGGCTAGAGAAACATCAAATATCCCCCAAAAGATCCGCATTGTACATTTTCTAAAACAGTCGTCAGGCTCATTCAAGCATTTTTAAGTAAAGTTTCATCCATAGAATGGGATTTCTTCTCACTGCACAGCATCTCTTAAGAATGGTCCAGGGTGATGCCAGATAAGGGAATTCTCTCTGTAAGTAGATTCTGTGGCAACCATATTGATTGAACAAAGAGCTCAGTCTGTTGTTAACAAACAAGACAACAAATGGATGTACATTTCTGTTCCTATCAATTGAAGTTTCATATATCTAGCCAGAGGTGCTACATGTCACTTCTTTGTCATCCTTTCTTCATAGGAATTTTATGTTGACTAATAATTTGCCTTAAAACTATTTACTATAGAAAGCAAATAGTTATATTTATCATTAGTCCACAGCTTGCAGATTTCTTCTAAGCCCCAACTAAATCTTAGAGACAGGAAGCCATACATTTAAAAACTCTGGATTTGGGGATGGACATATGGGCACAATTTTCAGAGTAACATATGAACACAAGTTTCAAAGTAATCATTACACAGGGTAGCTACATTATGTTAGGTGGGAGTATTTCTCTGAATTTTATATATGTTAAATTTTTTTTGTGAATATACTAGAAAATTAAAGACTAGATTGTACATAGTAAGCAAGACTCCTTTCTTCTGGTAATTAGAAACCATCTCCTTTGGCCACCACGGATATGGGCAAATTCAAACTTAGGACTCTCAAATTATTCTATCTCCTGGTATTGTTTTAGGGTCAGTCTGTATCTTTGTTTGGAATTTTTCTGCCACAGCCATTGAAGAGAGGTCCCCTCTCTTCTCAAAAGTTTTGGAGTTTCAGTGATAAATCCCTGAATCATTTGGTGGCTGATGTATCTTTTTGAGGAAGACAAAATTGAGGGAGATGTAGAGACAAGGTGAGTTCTACACAGAGTTTCCAGTTTTGGTCTCTGATGTCTTCAGTACCTTATAGGCTCTTTTGGATCCCCCTGCAATTATTTGAACCAAGCTAGTATCTTTCTAGTTGATTCTTTTTTTCATTATGCTTGCTAAAAATGGATTTCTGTCAGTTCTAAATGAAGGCGTACTGAAAGGTACTCTCATCTTCTTTATGTTGTCATTGAACATTCATGATACATTACAGATTTTTTTTAGAACTATTAGGCAAATCCAACCCAAGTTCATAACTCACTCCCCACTGTTAATTCAAAAGGAATCATTACAAAAGGAAGAACTCATATAAATCACGATTAATAATCTTCCAACTTAAACCTTGTTCTCAAAAACCATATGACTCAGTCAGGTGTCACAAATGTTCACGCAACAAATGCTATATAAATAAAAAGGCAGGTACTGCACTGTGGCTCATGCCTTAATCCTAGCACTTTGGAAGGCCAAGGCGGGAGGATTGCCAGATCCTAGAAGTTTGAGACCAGCCTAGGTAACATAGCAAGACTTCATCTCCCCCCCAAAAGTTAAAAACTTAGCCAGGCATGGTGGTGTGTGCCTGTAGTCCCAACTGCTCAAGGTGGCTGAGATGGAAGGATCTCCTGAGCTCAGGAGGTAGAGACTGCAGTGAGCCATGATCATATTATTGCACAACATCCTGGGTGACAGGGTGAGACTTCAGTTGAAAAAAGGAAAGAAAAGAAACAAAAGGTAGCAGAACAGAGTAGGTAAAACCCTGGGCTTCATAGTAAACAAAGCCCAGGCTGGACACTCACTATCGTCGACTGATGGAGTGGCTTTGAACAACTTAATTACCCTTCCAGTCTAATTCTCTTCATCTTTAAAATTAGCATGATACTATGCAGGTTGTAAGGGTTCACTGAGTATATAAGTATTACTCTCAGGACACAGTTCATGATCAATACGTGGTAGTCTCAGTCATTTATTCAGGTGTTACTAACATGGCGAGAGATTAACATGTGTATCAACAGTCACACAGAGTCAGAAACACTTATTTTTACCCACAATGCTGTCTGGTCATTATCTCAAATTGTATAAGTGTCTTGGTACCAATCAATAATACAGCCAATGCAGACCTTCTGTGCAATGCCCAGTCCTGAGTGCTACAAGACATCTTGAATAATGCAAGAAAAGGCCTAAAATACAGCACAGAGAAACAAATAATTTATGTACTCAAGTGCTCACTTCCTTCCATTCCCCTTTTCCATTTCATATGTAACCAGTGGAACACAATTGTGAAAAACTCAATTAAGATAAGCTTGTCTTAAAAAAATAAACACACATTCAGTTTATATCATTTCTTAGAATTAGTTTGGTAGGAGAAAAAATTCTCATAATACTATTAAGTTTCCCATTCAACTCTCAGCCAGAGAACAAGGGCTTCTGGCAATAATTGCTTTTTTTAATGACTCGCTGCAACTCAGGGTAAACCCTGCTGTAATTATAATCTTGTAGTGGAAGTACCTTATGATGAGATTTCGGGCAGATCCAAAATATTATTTTGTTCTTTCTGCCTCTTTTCATGAAAGCTTTTCAATCTTTCATTTCTGACACTTATCTAGTCAGTCCATTTAGAGAAATTATCATTTTCCCTTGAAAAGCTAAGTAGGCAAGTGTTTAGGTAATAGAGCCACAGAATTGTCCTTCAAATTGGCTTAGAGAGCTCATTCAGCTATAACTCTTGACCCTGCCATGCTGTTGGTATCTGCTTCATTGATCTCACTCGGCAAATCTGCTTTTTCTGCTTCTCTGGGCATATGACAAGTAAGTGACCTTTAAGCTCAGACATGGAACAGGCTCTGCTTTCAGTTAGGCACCACACCCAGCTACGTGGCTTCTCAATGCAATGTGCCAATTCTAAATTTCAGGGAAAGAGAATCTAATTAGCCCAGCGCAGGCCAAGGACCATGTCTATTTACTAAGTTCTGGCCAGGGAGAAAGCTCATGGAGCACAGATACCTCTCCTCTGAGTGGGCAGGAAAAGCTGTTGGATAAAAGACTGTTAGTTAAACAGATTCTCCAAAAGGGCCTACCGCACAAATGGTATCTCGAAGTTTACTGAAGAGAAAGTTGAAATCCAGTAGACTGCAGTTAATTGAATAATCCAGGTTAGGAGTCCCAACTCCCAGGCCACAGATCCCAGGGCTGCACAGAAGGAGGTGAATGGTGAGCTAGTGAGTGAAGCTTCATCTGTATTTACAGCTGCTCTCCCTTGCTCACATTACTGCCTGAGCTCCACCTCCGGTCAGATCAGCAGTGACATTAGATTCTTATAGGAGTCTGAACCTTATTGGAAACCACGCATGCAAGTGATCTAGGTTGCGTTCTCCTTATGAGAAGCGAATGCCTGATGATGCAAGCGCCGGGGAGCGGCTGTAAATACAGATGAACATGCGGGGTGAGGTTTGACTGCACAGAGACCATCATCAATCAATTGCTGGCAGACTCGTATCAAAACCCTATCCGTGAGTGGCATGTGAGTTGATGTATTTCAATTGTACAGCTGTATCTGGTGGGAGGCTTTAAGTCAGAATCCAGCACTTATTTTAATCCACACATGGCCAGCCCATTCTTTTATTTACCACTTCTATCTGTGCCTCTTTTTTTTTTTTTTACGGTGAATTGTATAATTATTTCATTATATATCACAATGTAATCTTCATAGAAATAAAGTGCACTATACACGTTATATGCACTTGAATCATTCTGAAACCATCCCCTCCGGCCCTAGTCCGTGGAAAAATTGCCTTCCACAAAACTAGTCCCTGACGCCAAAACAGTTGGGGACTGCTGATACAGATGGTGAATGTGCAGTTTCAAATTCATATGGTTTTGACTATGAGGCTTATAATTTAGACTAAATTTGTAGTTTTAATACTGGGGTACACAATATAGTCCTTTGGGCTTAAGAAGAAAATGTTAGTAAGTGTATAATCCAATTCAGAATTCTAAATGGTGGTTAGTAAGTTACTCACATGTTCAGTATAAAGGTTAAAAGGCAAAAAAATTAAAAATAACTGTAACTATAATAATTTGCGGAGAGTGTACAATGTCAAAGGATGCAAATTGTCACGTTAAAAACAAATATGGAGGGGAGCAAAACTATAGAGCTTTTATATGCAATCAGAGTTAGTTGTTTTTAGCTTAAAATAGACTGCTATAAATGTAAGATGTTTTATGTAAGCCTGTGGTAATCACAAAGCATAACTTATTGATATATAACATGGTGTGATATCATCCCTGATGTTGGAGGTGGGACTGAGTGGTAGGTGTTTGGGTCATGGAGGTAGATGTCTCATGAATGGCTTGAAGCAGTTCTTGTGGTAATGAGCAAATTTTCCTTCTATTCCTTCACATGAAAACTGATGGTTAAAAAGAGCCTGGGACCTCCTTCCCTCTCTCTCGCTCCTCTTTCTCATCACTTGACAAGCCTTCTCCTTCTCTGTCTTCTGTGATGATTATAAGTCTCTTGAGGCCCTCACCAGAAGCAGGTACCAGCACTATACTTGTTGCACAATCTTCAGAACTGTGAGCCAAAATAAACCTCTTTTCCTCATGAGTTACCCAGTCTCCAGTATTCCTGTGCTGCAATTCAAGACAGACTAATATATCTGTCGTAGATTCACAAAAAATAAAAAGAAGTAAATCAAAGCATACCACTACAGATAATTACCAAATCACAAAAGAAGACAGTGAAAAAGGAACACACACACACACACACATGAACTACAAAATAGTCAGAAAGCAACTATCAAAAATGGTAACAGTAAGTTCTTACCTATCAATGATACCTTAAAGCACATCGTACTTACTATTTATTTTTGAATGCAAATAGATTTATATGTTCAAGCAAAAGGCACAGAATAGCTAAATAAATTTAACAACAACAAGAATAAGACTCAACTGTATGCTGCCCACAAGAGACTCACATCAGCTATAAGGGTACTCATAGACCGATAGTGGATGGATGTAAAAAGATATTCCATGCAAATGGAAACTAAGAAAGAACTGGTATAGCTATATTTATATCAGACCAAAGACACTGTAATTGAAAAACTATAAAAAGATACAAAGAAAATTATTACATAGTGATAAAGAGGTCAATTCCTCAAGAGAATATAACAACTATAAATACATATGCACCTAACATTGGCACACCGAAATATATACAGCAAATATGAATGGGTTTAAAGAGAGAGACATATGACAACACAATTATAATAGAAAACCTCTGTATCTTACTTTCGACAGTAGATCATCTAGACAGAAAAATAGTAAGAAACATTAGACTACACTTTAGACCAAATGGATCTAAAAATCATACAGAACACTCCATTCAACAACTGCAGCATATACATTCTTTTCAAGCACACACAGACTATTTTCCCGGATAGATCATATCTCAGGCCACAAAACACATCTTAAAACAATTTAAGAAGGTTAAAATCATAGGAACTATTATATACAACCACAATGGTAAGAAGTTGAAAATGAGTAACAAGAGGAAAACTGGAAAATTAATAATTACCACAAAAAACTAAACAAGATGCTCCTAAAATATCGAGTCAAAAAAAGAAATTGAAGACAAATGACAATGAAAATACTACATATCAAAACTTATGTGAAGCAATAAAAACAGTTCTAAGAGGAAATTTTATAGCAATAAATGACTGCATTAAAAAAGAAGATTTTGAATAAACAATCTAACATTACACCTCAGGAAGTTAGAAAAGGAAGAAAAAACTAAGCCCAAAGTTAGTAGAAGGAAGAAAATAATGAGAAATAGAACAGAGATAAAAGAAATAAATACCAGAAAAAATCAATAAAGTTGGATTGATTTTTAAGAAAAGATAAAATTGACAAACCTTTGATTAGACTAAGAAAAAAATAATAAAGAAAAATTTACAAAATCAGAAATGAAAGAAGAGACATTACAACTGACACCACAGATGTACAAAATATTTTAAAGGACTGTTATGAACAATTATATAAGAAAAAATTGGATAACATAGAGAAAATGAATAAATTTCTAGACAACCTACCAAGATTAATTCACGAAGAAACAGAAAATATGAACAAATAATGAATAAGGAGATTGAAACAGTGATAAAATAAAACTTCCATTAAAGAAAACTCCAGAACTCAATGAATTCACTGGTGAATTATACCAAACATTTAAAGAAGAAAGAATTAATACCAATTCTTCTCAAACTCTTCCAAAACAATGGAAAAGAAGGGACCACTTGTAAACTCGTTTTATGAGACCAACATTACCCTAATTCCAAAACCAGATACAAATACTATAAGAAAAAAAAATTGCAGGCCAATATCCCTGATTAACATAGATGCAAAAATACTACATGAAATACTTGCATACTGAATTCAGCAACACATTAAAAGGATCATACGCCGTGATCAAGTGGGATTTATCACTTGGATGTAAGGATGGTTTAATCTACACAAATCAATATATGTGACACATCACATTAACAGAATAAAGGATAAAAGTAATGATCATCTCAACAAATGCAGAAAAGGCATCTGACAAAATTCAACATCCTTCCATGATGAAAACACTCAATATATGAAATATATTATAGAAGAAATTTATCTCCAAAAAATTAAGACCATATTTGGCACATTACAGTTATTGATGAAAAAATAAACGTTTTTCCTTTCAGAATTAAAATAAGAATTTCTACTTCCACCACTTTTGTTTAGATAGTACTGAAAGTCCTAGCTAGAACAATTAGACACAAAAAAGACATAAAAGGCATCCAAATCTGAAAGGAAGGAGTTAAATTGCTTCTGTTTGCAGGTGACATTATCTTATATCTAGAAAACCTTAAAGATCCCACTGAAAACTGTTAGGACTAACACGTGAATTCACTGAACGTGTAAGACACAAAATCTACATACAAAAACCACTAGTGTTTCTATACATTAGCAACAAACTATTTGAAAAGGAATTTAAGAATACAATCCCATTTTCAATACTACAAAAAGGAACAAATTTGACCAAGGTGATGAAAGATCTGTCTACTCAAAACTATAAAACATTGATGAAACAAATTGAAGATGACCCAAGCAAATGGACATATATTTTATGTTCACTATTGGAAGAATCAAAATGGTCGATATATTTATACTACCCAAGTAGTCTACAAATTCAGTGCAATCCCTATTAAAATTCCAATGGCATTGTTTACAGAAAGAGAAAAAAAAAGTCTAAAATTAATATAAAAATGCAGAAGACCCCGATAGCTAAAGCTATCGTGTGCAAGAAGAACAAAGCTGGAGGTATCACACTCTCTAATGTCAAATTATATTACAAACCTATTATAATCAAGACAGCATGGAACTGGCATGAAGACAGATGTTTAGACCAATGAAACAGAATAGAAATCTCAGAAATAAACCTATGCATACATGGTCAACTAATCTTTGACAAAGTTACCAAGAATATACAATAAGGAAAGGATAGTTTCTTTATGAAATGATGCTGGGAAAGTGGGATAGCCACATGTTAACCAATTAAATGGTATCCATGTTTCACATCCTTCACAAAAATAAACTTAAAATGGATGAATTAAAGACTTATATATAAAGCTAGAAACTACAAAATACCTAGAAGAGACATAGGAGAAAATCTCCATGATATTGATCTTGGAAATTATTTTTTGGATATACAACCAAAAACACAGGCAGCAAAAGCAAAAATAAACAAGTGGGACAACATCAAACTAAAAAAATTCTGCATAGCAATGGAGGCAATAAACAAAATGAAAAGGTAACCCATGGAATGGGAGAAAATAATTGCAAACTATATATCTCATATGGAATTAATACCCAAAATGTACAAGTAACAACAAATGTACATATAACTCAACAACAATAAAACATACAGTCTGATTTTAAAGTGGCCAAAGGATCCTGACTAGATATTTCTCCAAAGAAGACATATAAATGGCCATTGGGCCTATAAAAAATGCCCACTTTCACTAACTATCACGGAAATGAAAATTGAAACCATGATGAGACATCACCTAATATCTGTTAGGGTGGCTAAATCAAAAAGTCAAAAGATACCAAGTGTTGGTAAGGATATGGAAAAAAAAAACCTCTTATACATTGTTGGTAGGAATGTAAGTTGGTATAACCACTGTGGAAAACAGTATGGAGGTTCCTCAAAGAGTTGCAAATAGAACTACCGAATGATCCAGCAATTCCATTTCTGGATACATATCTGAAGGAAATGAATCAGCATGTGGAAGAGATGTTTGCATTCCTGTGTCCCTGCAGCATTATTCTCAGTAGTCAAGGTATGGAAACAACCTAAGTGATTATCAGTAAAAGCATGGTTAGCAAAATGTGGTGTACATTCATACATATATCTGTATATATGTGCATATATATAAAACTCATACACATGAGTAATAAATTATGTGTTCTTCAAATATGAGAGCTTATCATTTTTGTCAGCATGGATGAACCTAGAAGTCCTTATGCTAAGTGAAATTAGCAAGACACAGAAAGAGAAATACTGTGTTGTGTCACTCATGTGAAATCTAAAAAGCTCAAAATGACAGAATCAGAGAGTAGAATGGTGGTAGTCAGGGTTTACAGGCAGGAGGACGTGGGCAGTTGGCCAAATTTGCTGTTATAAGGAGTATGATTTCTGAAGACTTAATGTACTGCATGGTGACTATAGTTAATAATAATATATCGTATATTTAAAATTTACTAGGAGAGTAGATCTTAAGTATTCTCACCACATACATACAGAATGATAACTGTGTGAAGCAACGGATATATTTATTAGTTTAACTGTGGTGATCATTTCACAGTGTATACATATATCAATACATTATGAGGTACACTTGAATACACATGATTCTTATTTGCTAATTATGCCTCAGTAAAAAGCTTAAAGGGAACACTTCTACACTGTTGGTGGGAATGTAAACTAGTGCAACCTCTGTGAAAGGCAGTGTGGCGATTCCTAAAAACTCTAAATATCAACCTCCCATATGACCCCGCAATCCCCCTACTGGGAATATACCCTGAAGAACTCAAATCACTCTATAAAAAAGATACCTGCACACGTATGTTTATTGCAGCATTGTTCACAATAGCAAGAACCTGGAAACAACCATGCTGCCCATCAAAAGAGGACTGGATTAAAAAAATGTGGTACATACACACGATGGAATACTACACAGCCATAAAAAAGAACAAAATTATGAATTTCTCAGCAACCTGGATGGAACTAGAGTCTACAATACTGAGTGACCTCTCACAGAAACAAAGATCTGAGTATCACATGTTCTCACTCATATAATGGACCTTGAACATCCAGTGTAATACTATAAGAAAATGACTGACGGTACTGGGAAACTATGGGGGGGGGGAGATGGGATTAACAGTAGCAAATATCTCTCTGGGGTTGGGGAAACACCTCTTATCAACAGGGTGCCTGAATGAAATGTAATTGTACACTTAACCTTTAACTGTACCCCACAAAACCATAATAAAAAATATTGATTATAAAAAAAGAAAAGCTTAAGTAATAATATTTTGGTTATTTAAGTTTAAACAAAATCTGCTATTGCAATTTAAAAGACCTAAATGAATGTTAGAAATACTGCTTCTCTTTATCCTGAAAACAAAAATAAATTAAAATTTATACATATTTAAGGTGTAGATTGACTTTGATGTCTTGACTTGGTCTATATGTCAAATGGTAACATATCGTAGGGACAGGTAGTTCTTCCACATGGAAAGTTGCAGCATTTGAAAGTTGCACTCATTTATTTTCTTGCCAATTATTCCAATGTATTGCATTTTGTGTGTTCCCAATAAGAAGGATTCACAGATTACATGTAGTTTTAACTATTTCATCGCAACATAGATAAATGGTCTAAAAAATTCCTGCAATAAAACCCACAGCTTGATCATACTAATAACAGTACAAAAAAGGGACTAAAGAAAAAAATGGCACAGTTACTTGAAACATGACTTTAAAAGCCACAGTTCTCAATGATAAATCTTGCTGCAAGTGTAGGGTGAGCCTTAAGATATTAGCTAACGAGAGTTTAACACCATTACAATTAGAAAGATATCTAACATCTAAGTGTGCAGAACATTATTAATAACATGCTTCACTGAAGAAAAGCTTCTTTGTGCTAAGAAAAATAATGCGAAATAACATAATTTTAAATGCATAATCTTTTTAACTTCTATATCACCCTTTTTCTTTTTATGTTTTTCAATATTATTATAACATAGGTTGAACTTATGAAATGGCCACTTTTCATAGGTCAAAAGGTTGAGCATTAGCAATTTAGTATAGTTCAATCAATATGTAATATTTGTTGCTTATGATCTGAAGTAAATAAATATACATCCATTGGAAGAATCTCTAGTCTTTTCTCTTTTTTTAGATAAATAAGGTGTACAATCAACATACTTTATGAACCACTGTCTTGTGTCATGTTAATCCAGGAGAATAATTCACTGACACAACAGACTTGGATGGGCCTTAAGGGATGAGTAAGATCTCAAGAGATGAAGAACTGTTCAGAAAAGAGGGGCATGCATCTTGAAACATGGGTAGAACTAGTCTGCGAGATCTGTACTGGTCAAGATAACAAAGTCTGAAAGTGTATGTGGACTTGGGGCAAAGGGACTTTGGCGGAAGTATAGAGGGTAAGGAGGCATTTATTAAGTAAAGTCTTTTCCTTTGCATGAAAAACACTTATCAGGTGGTCAGAAGGGCGGGGGGAAATGCTGAAAGCATAATTTGATGGTCCTGCCCATTTCACTCCTCTTTCTACATGTGTCACCAAAGACCCTTGAATGCATGTTGGCCATGGTTGGTTTCAAAGGTGAACCCCTACTTTTCCTACAAACACAATAAGTTTGACACATTTATCTGGATAAGATTAAGAAAACACATTCCTCACTGTTATTCTGAGATCTCGTTCTTCTGGTGACCACCAATGTTCTGCCTTCCACCAATATACAGTGCAATGCAGATTTAGAAAAGTTGAGTGCCATTATGTCTGTGGAAAAAACTAGAAAAGAAAAAACAGCTAAATGATGTTCAATACTTATTGAAGTGAAAAAGAAAAAAGTGGACCTCTTCACACACAGAGTTCTAAAGCATTACATTTTTTTGTTTTTCATATAGAACTCATATTTATGTCATTGCCCAACTGTATTCTAGAAACATTGTTACTCTCTTTTTGAAATAAAAAATGAGAGACTCTTGGAAAGAAAGCAGAAATCTGTTAGATGTTCTAGGCATCGGTGTCTCCTCCCCCATCATACACATGCACACACACGCATGCACACAAAGTGTGTAGTAATGCATTTCGCATCTTTCCTTTAAAAACAGCTAAAACATACATCAGTCATGCCAATTAACTTTGGTCACTTATGTGTTATATAATAAGCTAAGAAACAAAATGCTTAGAATCTGACTACAATATAACTTAAAAGGCAAACCTGTTATCCTTATTTTTCCCCCTCCTTGCTACTTTTGTGTGTCTGGAATACTTTATAGTTTCTAATTAGAAAGTATAGTGAAATAATGTCTGTGCTTTTCTAAATTCTTCATGAAAAACACTGATAAATTATTGAGTAATCGAGCCAGCTTCCTCCTGTTATTCATGCATGAAGTAAGCTCAAATGCTTTGCCTACATTATCCTAATCAGAAGCCAGTAATCCCCTAGTGTCAACTCGCAGCATGACTCACAGGAATTACCCAGGCTCTCAGAGATTCCTCAGAGAATTTAGCCCTCCGCCTTGATGGAGCTACTCCTCTTAAGTATCGTAAGCATCATGATGTCCTGGGAAGGTTAATAGAAGACATAGGCATTCATCTCACGTTTACAGAGCTCCGCTTAGGCAGAGCAACTCAGAAAATAAGCTACAATAACAGTCATATTTATTATTTTCAAATTGCTTTTATGATATAGTCTATCATTTAACCCATACAATCTTTACATGATGATGGTATTATTATTTCCGTCTCAGTTTTAAAAGTGGAGACACAGAGAGACCAGAGAAGCCAAGTATATTTTTTTGTATGTGCAAAGAAACTTAAATAATGCGGCTCAGCAGGAAACTGGCAGAGCTGAAACTCTCATCTAACCTTAGAGTCCTTCTCTCTCACTGTATCTGAAACTATAAGAAGAATCTTTCTAAAAGCAGTCCAAAAACCACTACATAGAAAAAAGGTTATATAAAAAATTGCCACAATATTTAATGTGAAACAAATGAACATAATCTAAAATAATCTATGATAACATAGTGAAGTAACTAAAGATTTTTTTATGTATCTTGTATCAGTCAACTTTTGGGAGATTATGCTGCAGAACAAATGATCCCCCAAATCCTAGTAGTTTAAACTAACACAAATTCTGTTCGTCTGTTTGTCCATCTTAATAGGATGCAGCTCTGTTCTGCATCCTTTTCATTTCAGGATCTAGGCTGAAGCTTTAATCTAAGATAGGTCAGGTGGTGGCAAAAATAAAGTAGCAGTTATACAATCTGCTTGAACATTGCATGCATAACTTCCACTTACATTCCATCAACAGATATAAATCTTATAAAAATATCTGATGTCAAGAGGGGTGTGAAGTCTTCTCTCTCTACAGGGAGAGACCTCAAAGAAGGGAATCTGTAGACATAGACCTCTTCTTTTTCCGAGTTAAGGTCTCTGTCACCCAGGCTGAACAGCAGGGGTGCACAGCTCACCGCAGCCTCAACCTCCTGGACTCAAGAGATTCTCTTCCCTAAGCCTCCCAAATAGCTGAGACTATAGGTATACACCACCATACCTGACTAATTTTTTATTTTTGTAGAGATGACGTCTCACTATGAAGCTTAGGATCATCTCAAACTCATGGCTCAAGCAATCCTCCCTCCTCAGCCTCCCAAATTGCTGGGATTACAGGTGTGAAGCACTGCGCCTAGCCAGTAAAATGGACCTCTTAAAGAGCGACAGCAAATATTTTAAACAACTAAAACAATAATTTACATATATATACTAACAGCATGCAGTTTTTTTTTTAATTGAGACCTTAAATCTATAGTTAATGATCTGAAAAATTATTCATGGTGAGTATTTTTCCATAGTAATCTCCCATCCTTCCATTAAAATATAAATTTTGTGAGGGTAGAACTTTTGTTTGTTTTCCACAATAATGTATCTTAACTACTTTGAATAGACTGAAAAAAGCAAATACAATCATAAAAGTTACCAAATTAATGAATATAGTCATTTTCCTCTGAGCACAATTTATATTCACATCAAATTTGTGCATAATTTGAATAACTTTTTGGTCTTGCATGCTTATTTTTCTTATATTTTTAACCCATTTATAATTTAGATACTATGCTAAATTCTCAAATGTATAACCATTTTAATTTATACTCTAATTGCATTGAAATGATAAAAAATTGTGCGTTTACTAAAGAGTTTTTGAATTGTGGAAGGATCGTCTTTAAAGTCTAACATATTGAGAATGTTCTTAAATGTTCCTGATATATTAAGCATAATGTGCATTCTCCATTTTGGCATGTAAAAATTCTTTATGCATCTAATAAATAATTGTATGAATTGTACTATTTTAATGTATATTCTTACCTCATTTTTTCGCACTGAATGATCATTTATTTTTTAAGAAAGTGATATTAAAATCTCCCCACTATTAACCTGAACTTATACATTTTTTTGTAATTGTCCATTTTGTTTTATATATTTTTAGTTTATATTGCCAAGTACATACAAGTTTAAAATTATTATAACTGCCTGTTAAGTTAAATCTTTTATTGCTGTATATTAATGTATTTATACTAACAATTTTGCTCGAATTCAATTTTGTCAACTCTTACTATAACAACAATAGCCTTACAGTATTTTTTGTTTGTCTTTTATATTTTTTGTTCATCCCTTTCTTGTTACTTCATGTGTCAGTATCTTTTATATCTTTTTTTGCTTTTTAAAAACTTAACTGTTAGGGTTACATAATAGTTGTATGCATTTATGAGGTACATGTAACGTTTTGATACAGACATAGAACGTGTAATAATTAAATCAGGGTAACTGGGATATCCATCACCTCAAAAATTTATCATTTCTTTTTGTTAGGGCCATTCTAATTCCACTCTTTTAAATATACAATACATTATTGTTGACTGTAGTCACCCTATTTCGCTACTAAGTGCTAGATCTTATTCATTCGATCTAGCTGTCTTTTTGTACCCATTAAACATCTCTACCTGCTACCCTTTTTAGCCTCTGGTAACCATCATTCTACTCTCTATTCCCATGAGTTAAGTTTTTCATTTTTGGCCCATATAGGTGAGTACATTGAAATTTGTCTTTCTATGACTGACTTATGTTACATCACACAATGTCATTTCATATGTTCGCTGCTGTGAATAGGGCTACGATAAGCATAAGAGTGCAAATATCTCTCTGATACACTTATTTCCTTTATTTTGGGTATATACCCAGCAGTGAGATTGTTGATCATGTGTTAGTTCTAGTTCTAATTTTTTGAGGGATCTCTATATTGTTATTTATAGTAGTTGTAATAATTTACATCCCTACCAACAGTGTAGGAAGATCCCTTTCTCCACATTCTTGCCCGCATTTTCTATTACCTTCATTTTGAACCAAAGAAATTTTATCTGGGGTGGGATGATACCTCATCACAGTTTTGATTTGCACTGGTATTTTTGTAGGGTTTGCATTGAATCTATAGACTGTTTTGACTAACATGAACATTTTAACAATGTTGATTCAGTCTCTGTTATATATTATATTGCTACATATAACTGATTTATTTGAATTTTAACATTTTATTTTACTTATTGTAATCATACATCTATATGAACAATACATACATATTTAGATTCATGTTTACTACTTCATTTTGATTTCTACTTGACTTGTTTTCCTGTGATTCTTTTTCCTTATTTCTTGTTTATTTTTGAATTAGATCGCATTATATTATTATTTTTTATTATTTCTACCGTTCTAAGATGTATATACTGTATTTAATTTTTTTAACATTACCCTTAAATTTTTACCTACATAGTGAGTTAACAAAATATGCTTTTAATCCTATATTTGCTACCCTGTCATGCAATACAAAAATCAGTTCATCTCTTTTCATTTAAAAAAATATTTGGTTGAGTATTTCAGTTCCACCTTGCTTTTTTCAAGTCAATATTAATAGCTATTATTGTTGTTTTATATAATCAGTGTGGACACAGGTTGACTTACATACTTATGGCTCCTCTCATCACCATTCTCGGTTGATGTACAAGTTTTCTCTTTGAGATCAGTTTTCTTCTTCTTGAGTTTCACAGCTTTCTTCAGTGATCGTTTTTTGGTGATAACTTTTCTTTGTTTTGTTCATCTAAAATATTTTTATTTTGCCTTAATTCAGAATAATAATATTACTGGATAGAAAATGTTCAAGTAGCTGTTATTTTTCCTCAGCACTTTGAAGAGATCTGTTCTCTGTCTTCTGACTTCTACAGAGAAAACTAAGAGTTGAACTGCCATCCCTTTTTAGCAATCTGACATTTCTCTCAGGTTGCCTTTGAAACTTTTATCTTTATTTTTGATATATAGAAGTTTAACTACAAAGCATCTACGTTTGAATTTCTTTTTCTTCAAGTCATCTACCTAATACGATGATATGTGAATTTCACCATCAATCTTTTTTGAAGAATAGTTCCCCTATGTTCTCTAGTACCTTTGCTTTTTTTGTGTCCTGAAATAATTAAATTAGGCTAGACTTTCTTACACTTTCCTTCCACTCCTTTCTCACACTTTCCTTCCACTCCTCCTTCCTATTTTATATATCTTCTCTCTGCTCATCACTCTTGGTAATTTCTTCCTGTGAAAGTGATGTTAAAATCTTTGCACTAATTCCTCAAGCTATCTGTGTAATTTACTGTTCTTTACACTGCCTAAAATAATATTTAATTTAAATGCTTACATTTTTTTCTAGAGGTTCTATGGGTTGTTTTATAAGAAACATGAAATGTTGCCAATAGTATATTATTCTTTTCTCATTTTGTATGTTTTTCAACCTTTTAAACACGCTTAATTTATGTTATGTATCTAATAATTCCAGATCTATAATTCTAGGGAGCCTAATTATGTTGTTACTGTTTTCTGCTGACTCACTCTCATGGTGATGAATATCCTCCTGTGTTTTGCAGGTTTGGATTGTGAGTTCACCTTCTGAGAGACTTCAATGTCAAGAATCCTTGAAGGTCTAGAGGCTGACATATGCCTTCTTAGAGGCTTGCATTTCTGTGAGATGCCCAAGGCTACTCTCCACCGAAGACAACTTTACCTAATTTCTCAGCTTCCAGATTACAAAAGTCAGGTTGAACCATGGGCAAAAACCAAAGCACAGGTGAATCAGGGAGCTTTTGGGAGCTTTTCTCCACTCTCGCAGAGAAACAGTCTTTTGTAATTTTTCTCATTGTTAGCAAGCAGAATATTTTTTTTCTAGAAGCTCATCGAGAGTCATGGCCTTATTCAAGTGGTCACAGTTCTAACTTGTAATCACTTACTTGTTTTCTCAGTGTCTGATTCTCCCATCAGGCAAGTATGAAGGCTTCCCTTAAACTTCCAGGTTCCTCATAGCAGACAGACCACTTTGGGCTTCTCTGTGATGTTTCCAGCCAAGACTCTGTTACCTGTTTTGAGATCAGCCTTTTGCAGGAGTATATTACCTTAGTTGTGTTCACCCTAACTTAAGACTCAGTCTATGTTGCATTCTCCACACAGATTAAAAAGGAACTATGCAGTTTGGATGTGGAGATGTGTGTGTGTGTGTGTGTGTGTGTGTGTGTGTGTGTGTGTGTGTGTGTGTGTGTATGCACGCACGTGTGTGTGTGTGTGTGTGTGTGTATGTGTGTGGTGATACCTCTGGGCTCAGTTTTCTTTCCTTACTTTTTAATTACTTTAAAATGTATACTCTATGCTCTAGAAAAGGGGGTGAGAAGAGAGGCTAATAATACCTATACCCTCTATCTGTTTCATCCATTAACAAGCTCAGAGGAATAAGCAACAGTTTTAAAATATTATGCTTGGCTTTCTTCCTTTTCACCATTATTGGGAAGTGATAGAGCGCATTGCAGAGACTCATACACTGATGATATAACTCAGGCTGCCCCTGGAAGGCAGAAGTAGTCTCCTGTCACTCAAGATTTGGGATCTACCATGAAGTACCGTATTCTTTCTTTCTCGGGTTATATAAATTATAGACATACACAAGATCTCGACAATTCCAGAGAAGGCAGCACATTTAATGCAGAGATAGACAATCTGGTTTCACTTTTCTTTTATTTATTGGTCACCTCTTACACGACAGGCAATGTGCTAAATGCTATGGCTTCGGAGATAGATGAAATATATCTTTTCTTTGAAGAAGTCACTGCCTAGCAGAGGAGAAGGGTATAAAAGCTTATAATTTTATACAAAGTAAACATCGAGAGAAAGGAGGTGTTTCCTGGAAGGTGCAACAGAGTTTCTAGAGGACCCAAGGCCTGAAATTACTGAGTCATTTCATTCTTTTATTTAATATGTAATTATCGATTATTGAGTATATTCTGGATATTAAGATCTTTTAATGACAAAGACATGGCCCCCATTAACACGGGCTTGCATGCTTGGCTATAAAAATAGCACAACTGAGCCAGGCTCGGTGGCTCAGCCTGTAATCCCTCACCTTTGGGAGGCTGAGGTGAGCGGACTGCCTGAGCCCGCGGGTTCGAGACCCGCCTGGGCAGCGAGACCTCATCTCTACAATAAATCAAAAAACCAGCCGGGCGTGGTAGCGCACGCCTGTGATTCCGGCTACGCGGAAGGCTGAGGTGGAAGGATCGCCGGAGCCCAGCAGGTCGAGGCTGAGGTGGCCAGGAGCGGCCACTGCACTCCGGTCTGGGCGACCGAGTGAGACTCCAACTCAAAAAAAAAATAAAAAGTAGCACAACTGGGCAACCCCCTTTGGGTCCCTCCCACTGTGGAAGCTTTTCTATCCTCTCAATCAATTGTCCTTTTAAAAAATAGCACAACTAAGTGTGTCTGAAGAGCTGTTTCTTTTAAGTTATGTATCTTTTGACGAGTCATCTTTCTTTTCTTGGGCTTTTCTTTTCTTTCAAGATGTTAATATCCTCTCTTCACTGAACTTAGCCAACTTCAAATTGGTGAGGTGAAACCATCACAGTGGAAGGCAGATACCCAGTAATCATTATGCCAAGAAACTGGCAAGACCAGAAATTTAGATGTGACCCTGTTCAGATATTGTTCATTAAGCTCATCTCAGTGTTATACTCAGCAGTGGTCTCTCAGAAGCTTTGCCCCATTCAGCCAACAATTGCAAACATCCCTATTGACTTTATTGAAATCATCTGCTCCTTACTGTCTCTTACAGAGTTGGAGAGACTATAGGTAAAGACAGAAGACTGAGGCTCAGAAATGATACATGTGACACAACCATAGGTGATCATAAAGGGGGTTGATTTGCTATTACCTTTTTTGATCACAAAACAGAAGGACCTGCTTGCTGTTTCTCCATCAAATGAACTGTAAGCCCCTGATTAGAGCTTTAGACATTTGTGAATGAATGAATAAATACTAACCTAGGAGTTTGCATTTCTCTTTTTATTAGATTCAATGGTTTGGCTGAATTCAGTTCTCCTTCTAAAATTAATCAGTAAAACACATCACAAACTTAAATGTAAAACTACAAAACTCTAAAAAAAATATAGAAGATAATCTTCAGTGTCTATGACTTGACAAAGTGTTTTTAGACTTGACACCAAAAGCACAATTTGTAAAAGACTTACAGATACATTGAGTCTCAACATAATTAAAACTTTTGCTATGGAAAAGTCCTTGTTAAGAGAGTGAAAAGACAAGCTAGAAGGGGAGAAAATATTTGCAAATTTGTAATCCTCATATGCAACAAAGAGCTAGAATGTAGAATATATAAAGAACTCTTACAACATAGCAGTAAGAAAAAGGAGAAGAAGAAGAAACCATCCAATTAAATTTAATTAGAAACTGGGCTAAAGATATGAACAGACATTTAACTGGAGAGGATCTACAGATGGCAAATAAGCACATTAAAAGATGGTCAACACCATTAACCATTGAAGAAATGCATATTAAAATTGCAATTAGCTATTGCTATATACCTATCAGAATAGCTAAGGTAAAAAAAATAGTGATAACTTCACATGCAGAGAAACTGAGTCACTCATATATTGCTCCTAGGAATGTAAAATGGTAGAGCCATTATAGAAAACAGTATGGTAATTTCTTTAAAAGCTAAATATAGGCTTACTTGTAATCCCAACATTTGCATTTCTGAAGACTTATCCTAGAGAAATGAAGACTTATGTTTGCCAAAAAAACTATACACGGATGTTTTATCAGCTTTATTCATAGTAGTCCCAAACTAGAAACAACCCTGATGCTCTTCAGCAAGAGAAGAGTTGGACAATCTGGAATTCTTACATATCATGTGACACCACTCAAAAATACAAAGGAATTAACTATTGAGATACATAGTAGTAACCTTGATGGATCCTCAGAGAAATATGCTGAGTAGAAAAGCCAACCACAAAAGCTTGTGCAATATACAATACCACTTATATGTAAGCTGTTGAAATGACAAAATTATAGACATAGAAAGTCAATTAGTGGGTGCCAGGGAGGGGCTTAGGGGGTGGAAACGAAGTTGGATGTAGTTAAAGGGAAGCAGGAGCGATTCTCATAGAACTATTCTTTCTCTTCACTGTAGCAGTGAGTATGACACCCTACAGAGGTGATAAAATTACCTTGATCTAAATGCCCACATACAAATGTACAAGAAAAATGGGAGGAATCTGAGTTAGATCAGTGGATTGTATCAATATCAATATTCTGGTTGTGATACTGCATTTTATAATACAATTTTATAATAATAAAATAATAAAATTTTATTATTAAGAAAATCTAGGTAGAGAACACATGGGACTCTTTCTGTATGTAAATCTACAATTAGGCATGTGAAGCAACAATTATGGTAAGCAAAATTTAAGTTAATTTTTTAAAAAATTTGAGGAAAAGAAACAGGATTGTCCCAGCTTAAGTTGCTGCATGTCCTGAGCTGACATTTGGAGCTCATCTGTGAGGCTGTCATCCTCTGCCTGTGAGCCCATCTGCCTCCCACTGCTCCTGGGAGACACTGGGCCCATGGAAATGTTTTGCCTGAGGCAGAGATGCAAGCCCTGAAGCTGAATGTATTCGCAGGGTTGTTTCCCTACAGCCAGAATTCTGGTCAAGAGCATCGGCACTCGTGGATGGATCCAAAGTCACTATGCCGCTGGGCTGTGGGGCTGCAGGACCTTCTCATCCCTTGCACCTGCAAAAGCTTCCTTCAGACTAGTGGAGAAGCTGCTGGAAGCAGGTTTCCTGGTCAAAAATGGCAGCAGCCTGTCTTGTTCACTCATAGTTGTCAATTGTAGAAGCCAGGATGAACCCCTGGCATTTCTTGTCTGGGATTCGTCCTTCCTGTTCTCTCTGTGGCTAGTGTTGTTTTTGATAAGCAGCCCAAGTTTGGTGCTAGCTATTTAAGCATCCGATTCCTGAGAGATGCAGCAGTATTCATGAGTCCAGGCTTTGGGTAGAAAAACCTGGTACATATCCTGTCTCTACAGTAAGAACTTGAGCAAGTTAGTTAATCAATTAAACCCCCACCTCCTATTTATAAAGCTTGATGATTCTGATTTCAACAGGTTGTTGAGGGTGTGAAATTAGATAATGCCTAGTTCATGTAATAGTCATCTTGGACTACCATTAAAAAATGCCATAGACTGGGTGCGCTAAGCAACAGAAATGGAAGTTGGATAGTCCAAGACCAAGGCTCCAGTTTCTTTGGTGTTTGATGAGGGTTCTTTTCCTGGCTTGCAGCCTGCCACCTCCTCCCTGTGTCTTCACATGTCCTTTCTTGGTGTGTGCGTGCATTGAGAGGGATAATTTCTCTTCATCTTCTTAAAAAGCCACAGTCTTATCAAATTAGTGCCCTCCTCTTGAAACATCATTTAATTGTAATTATCTCCCCAAAGCCCTATTTCCAAATAAAGTTACACTGGGCACCAGGACTTCAACATATTAATTTAGGAGGATGATGCAGCACAAGTCAGACCATAGCTGTCCACTTGGAGAAATTAGCTGGCACACAGAAAATATTTAGAATATTGAAGTGCTTATAACAAGTGCTTACTTGTTTCTGTTAACATTCTAATTGCAAATAACAGAAACGAGATAAATTGTACTAGCTTAAGCAAAAAGGGAGAAATTTTTATATAAATAATACAGTATTATCTTTCAAATGAAAAGTGAGAATGAGGCAGGGTTTCAGGAAGTTTCTGGGAATTAGAATCTGAAAAAGTATCAAGATCACAGACTGAAGTCTCTTTCTACCTCTCACCATCTCCTCACTGCTTCTGTAGACTGGTTTTCTCTGCCCTTCTGGGTACGTAAAGGGGCCACAGTGGCTGCTCCAAAGCTCCCATGATGCCATCTCCTTTGGGCAGAAAACTATTGCACATTCACTCACTTGCAGACTCAATTCCAAGTTGCCAAAAAAGGAAATGAGTTAGGGCCAGGCCAGAGGTCTATGACTGGTCTCACCTTCAATGGCTGAAAACAATAGCCTCAAAGGACCTAGGCATCCACTTTTATGGGAGGAAAGCAATTTTGAAAGAAAGTGGAAAATTATAAACTGGATGATCACCTCATACAGTGTCTGGTATGTGATTTGTAGTGATATCAGCCCTGCTTTAGGGTACATAGTCAGAAATTTGTGTTATTTAGACCTAACTCCACCCACTTGGGTGTTCTCAAGAATACAATCTTCCTTCCCTCCCTCCTCTGTCATATTCCTCTTCTTTTTTCTGTGTGGCTTTTTGGATGTGGTTTACTACCCAGATTTTTAAAACCTAGAGAGTTGCTGCAGATGAGATAGTCCCAAGATGTGCTGAGAAACCATGTCCAGTCAATTTCACACCACTGTGGGGCCAAGTCTAAACAACTACAAAGCTGTTCCTTGATATAGAGCTATGGAGATTCTCACTGTCAGCCCATAGACTTTCCAAGCACCCTGAGACCTCTCAAGGGGTCCAAAATCTTAGGCAACAAGGAAATAATCCCTACCCCACATTTGTGATTTAGTCTGTGACAGTTTCCTCCCTATCTGGGCTGTCTTTGGCTAATACTGATTCAGCAGTTCAGGCTGGTGAGGCCAGTGCCCTTTTCCCTCCTTCCTTTCCCCTGTCCTGAGGCCCAAAGCGGCATGCTTGGCCAAAACCAATGACTTTTCTTATCAAAATGAAGCAAAATCCTAATGGAGCATTCTGGCTGCGTTTCTCCTTTCTGCCATTACTGGAAACTGCTGACTGGCTGTATGAAGGTACATAGATCTTCATTAGACACTGTAGGATGAGATGAAGGAGACATTCTGTGTGCAGAAGAATAAGCAGTGTGATAAATCCCCACAAAACAATGAAGAGCTCAAGAACCAGAGAACATGAGGAAGAGTCACATCCTATCATTGCTCTGCTTTATTTTCTGTTCAACCTTCTTTCTTACAGCATCTTTGAGTTGAGATGCTCAGTAATTGCTGACAACCTGAAACAGTTATACTCCTCAGTTCAGTTTAACTGAATCATGAAAATATTTGCAGCAAAAGCTCCCTTAAGCTTGTTCTATTTAACTGACTTGCCCTGTTAACCAATACAACCCAATTGCCCTGTAAAACATTCTAGACTGGAGCTGCCTGCAAGTGGGCTCTCCCCACCTAGAAGGATGTTTTACAACTCCCAGCAGGTCTGCCTTGTGCTAAGAGCCCCTTTTGTTTTCTGTGAACACTTTCCTGAGCTAAAAGATAATATTGTCTCTATGAAAACTACTATTTAAAAAAGTTGAACTTTGCAAAGACTTTATTTTTTTTATAATATATATTTTTTATTTTAGAGTTGTGGGGTACAGTTAAGGGTTAGGTATACAAATATGCATTGTGCAGATACTCTTGTTGATGAGGTGTGTCCCCCTTTCCCCAAGAAGATATTGACTACCATTAATCCCAGCTCCCTTCCCCTCCCTGTCCCCCTCCCCATATTTTTCCGCCACTGTCAATCCTTTTCTTATAGTATTACGGTAGTTGTTCAAGGTCCACTTATGAGTGAGAACATGTGATGCTCAGATCTTTGTTTCTGTGAGAGATCACTCAGTATTATAAAACTTAATTCCATCCAGGTTGCTGCAAAATTCATGATTTTTTTCTTTTTTATGGCTGTGTAATATTCCATTGTGTATATGTACCACATTTTAAAAATACAGTCCTCTTTTGATGGACAGCATGATTGGTTCCATGATCTTGCTATTGTGAACAATGCTGCAATAATCATACATGTGCAGGTATCTTTTTTATAGAGTGATTTGAGTCCTTCAGGATATATTCCCAGTAGGGGGATTGTGGGGTCATATGGAAGGTCGATTTTTAGAGCTTTTTAGGAATCGCCACACTGATTCCCACAGAGGCTGTACTAGTTTACACTCCCACCAACAGTGTAGAAGTGTTCCCTTTTCATCACATCCTTTCCAGCATCTGTTATTTTTTGAGTTACTGATAATGGCCATTCTGACTGGAGTTAGGTGGTATCTCAGTGCAGTTTTAATCTGCATCTTCCTTGATGACTAGAGAGATTGACCATTTCTTCATGTGTCTGTTGCCCATTCATATGTCTTCTTTTGAGAAGTGTCTGTTCATATCTTTTGCTCACTTTGTAATAGGGTGTTTTTTTTTTTTTTTCAGCACATTTGAGTTCCTTGTAGATCCTTGATGTTAGGCCTTTGTCAGATGGAATTGGCAAATACTTTTTCCCAGTCTGTGGGCTGTCTCCCTGCTCTCTTGATGGTTTCTTTGGCTTTGCAGAAGCTTGTCAGTTTAATGAGGTCCCACTTGTCTAACTTATGGCCCATGCATTTCAGGTTTTGTTCAGGAATCGGATGCCAGTTCCAACTTCCATAAGGGTGTGTCCTGCATTTTCTACAGTTCTTATGGTTTGAGGTTTTACATTTAGGTCTCTGATCCATTTAGAGTTAATTGTACACCAATACTAAACAAACATAAACCTAAATAAAAAGCACAATCCCATTCACAATAGCCACAAAAAAACAAGAAATAAAAATGAAATACCTTGGCATCTTCCTAACCAGAGACGTGAAAGACATCTACATTGAAAACTATAAAACACTGCTCAACAGAATCAAAGCTGACACAAACAAGTGGAAAAATATCCCGTGCTCATGGATTGGAAGAATCAACATTGTGAAGATGTCCATCTTACCTAAGGCAATCTACAGATTTAATGCAATACCCATCAAATTACTGGCAACATTCTTCTCAGATCTAGAAAAACAATACAGGAATTCATATGGAAACACAAGCGACTAAGAATAGCCAGAACAATCCTCAGGAAAAAAAAAAAACAAAGCAGGAGGTATCACACTATCATACTTTAAACTTTACTATAAGGCTACAATAATCAAAACAGCCTGGTATTGGTACAAGAACAGACATATAAACCAATGGAATAGAATTGAGATTCCAGAAGCAAAACCTCAATTTTTCAACCAACTCATCTTCGACAAAGCCTCTACCACCCACCACTGGGAAGTGGAGAACCTATTCAGTAAATGGTGCTAGGAAAACTGGCTGACCATATGCAGAAGATTCAAACAGGACCTCTATCTATCCCCATGCAAAAACTTTAACAAATATTGTATGTTGCTTTAAAAATTGCTGGATGTGTGGCCATTACACTTAGAAAAAAGGTGGAGGCAAGGTCGTAAAAGTCTAGAAGATATCTGCATTGAAAGTGTAGGTCAAATGTCTTAGATTCTCTCTCTACTCTAATGAGAGAAAAACTTGGAAAATGTAGAGGACTATTTGTGGATGTAGGTTACACAAGATAAGGCAGAACTCTAGCAAGGAAACCAAACTCAAAGGATCAGGCTTGGGCTACCACACAGTTAATAGATACATGCATATTTACATTAATATTTATATAATTTAAAATAAAATGTTTAAGCTATAGTTGCATTTTTGAAATATCTTATACTTTCTTTTTTCTCCTTTTAAATAATAAACCCCTGATTTCAATTGCATGTACCAGTGGGTTCTGGGAGATTTTCTTTACTTGCAGCATTAATCTAACAGACTTTGCAAAACAGTAGTTAAAAGCAGGAGCTCGAGACATGAATAGGGCATGTTATTTGAACTCTCTAAGTCTCAGTTGTCTCCTCTGTAAAGTGGGTATAATACATGTTTCCTAAGGGTGGTTGAGAGGGTTAGATAAAATAATTTCTTCTCATATTTCCTAGCACACATCAAGCATTAGTAAATGGTATTGGTAATGAAAATAACGATGAGTTAATAAACAGTTACTAATTTGCAGGCACTATTCTAGAAACTGAGGTCACAAGATGAGTGAGCATAACCCCTGCCCCACAAAACTCACCATTCACCAGGAAGAAGAGATATAACAGATCATCTCAGTGAATCTGTTCTTTCTACAACTATTTATTGAGCATCTGACATGCATCAATAAATCACCGTAATCATTGCTATAATGATCAAATCCTGTCCTTGCCATTGTCAAGCAAAAGTCTAGTGGAAGAGATGGGTACTAAACAAAGCCTGTACAGTGGATCATAGAGAAATTTACTGTCCACTTGGGGGTTTCACGTGCTGGGACAGGATTCCCCGAGGAAGACACCTGGAGCTGAGATTTACTGAGTTTACTGGAGCATTCACCAAATGAAGGGCGGGAAGAAAGTCAGTACTCCAGACTGAGGGGCACCTCAGTGGAAGCAGAGACCTGCTGACAGGAAAACACAAAGTGAATGTTTTCACAGAGCTGTCCTGGGAGGCACAGGGAAGGGAAGGATTAAGTTTGTGTAGGTTAGAGAAAATGTCATGACCAGGAAGTCTTCACAGAGGAGATGACATTGCGTTGGGTCATGAAGAACAAGATGTTTTCCCAATAGACAAGGTAAGAAGAGGTGTCCAAAAAACTGAACATCCTATCATGTCTAGCTGTGTCTACAAATGTTGGAGCCCAGGTTGGTAAGAGAAATGGAGAGATATAAGCTGGACCTTGGCAGCAGAGCCCAGGGTGTCCAAAGGAGAGGAGGAGATTAACTGAGAAGGCAGTACCTTGATCCAGGGCGCAAAAAATTGGATCCCATGGTGAGGCATGTCTATGGAGGAGAGGTGGGGCCATTGTGCTTCCTCTGGGGTAGGAAGGGGTACAGCAATGAATGCGGGCGTGGGCACAACAGTCTGGCCCTCAGATGGGATCACACAAGGCTGACCGCCGGGGCAAAGCAAGTACATTTCCTTGTAAATGGAGAAGTAAACACAATGACTTCCATCAACAGGAATCTCTGGAGGCTTCATGGAACAAGTAGTTCATAAGATGCATCTTCAACAGTGAGTGACATTTCTGCACCGCATTTGGAAAGTGACAATCCAGAGACTGAGCAACAGCCCCAGATGGGAAAGCTCCAGGGGGTGAGGAAACTTGCTCACAAGAAGTATTTCTTCCATGTTTTGCAGCTTCTGAATTTATCTTTTCTATGTTCATTCCCTTTGGTTTAATCTCTAACACATTATTTTGAACTAATTAATATAAAATTAATCCCGGCATTTATCTAAAGTGGGTAATGGCTTAATAACGTCCATATTCCAGGCAATAAACTCTTGAAAATACTTCCAGCCCTCCACATAAAAATCTGGCAAAATTAGTGTAAGTGAAAGGTGGAAAGTTTTCTCTTTCCATTTATATCCAAAAGTAACAGTGTATCTGGGAATATATACAGGTGACAGTTCTGCATTATTTCAGATCAGAGATTTTCAGTGAGGGGGGGACATCTGGACCCCATGGTATGTGGCAATGTCTGAAGACATTTTTGGTTGTTACAACTGGGGCAGGGGTGCTACTGAGACTGCATGTGCAGAGGATAAGGATTCTGCTCAGTGTCCTATCATGCACAGACCAGTCCTCATAACAGAGAATTATTCAGCCATAGAACCATCCGTAGTGCCAGGGTTAAGATACCCTGTTTTTGACCATGAAAGAATCTTTAAGGATGTTCATGTTGAATTCCTGATTTTGCAGATATGACATGTTAAGTCAAAGATGCGAAATGATTGGCACACAGCTGGTTGGTCAACAGCATGTGGACTTGGGCCCAGACTTCCTAGACCAGAGACTTTCTCTCCTGATGCACTGGGCATTCTGCATGTTTGGTATCAAATGGCTTGCGTAATTTCCATCAGCCCTTAATTCCAATACTAAGAGAGGAGTTACTCCACTGATGCCGATTGCGCAGCTGGGAATGTGGTTTTGTGTTCAGGCTTCTGGGGATCTGGGAAGGGAAGGGAAGTGGAGGGGAAGGGAGCGGAGGAGAGGACAGGGGATGGAAGGGAAAGGAAGGGGATACTCCTTCTTTGGGGTCCAGAGCAACATCACGCGCCCCAGATGGAGTTGACCAGGAGCATTGGTGTGCAGAGACCAGTCTGTGATACTGACACTCTTTAATTATGAAGAAAGGATGAATAATTCAGTTCTGCTTTCCTTCTGAAGACTAGGGACTGGTCCAAAGCATGAACATTTTACAGAGACCTCAACAAATGTAAACTGCGGGGGGATAAAAAAAGACAAGTGTGTGACTATGAGGAATAAGGTCTCTGATGAGCCTGCAGATTCCAAACCTCTCCCCTCACTGCAGAATGTGACAAAAACATTCCTGTGCTTGCAGGGGAGTGGCATACTGTGGAAGGGGACTGGACCTCAGGGGTCCAGGTGGGTGAAGAGACCTCGCCGCTGGCCTCAGTTCTGCCGCCTACTGACCTTGTCAATAAAGGCAAGGCGTTGTCGTTCTCAGGGCCTCAATCTCCCCAGTGAAGAAATGATGCAGTCGGACTCACAGAACTTCAGTATTTGAGTTCATCTTTGAGAACGTCTGCTTTATTCAACATGCCTCCTTTTCTGGGTGAGGAAATTGACGCTCAGAAAAGTCAAGTTCAGGTCACAAAACTAGTGAGAGGTCAAAGGGCACAGTCAATGAGATTTTACTTGATATTAATTCTTCAAAGTGGCTTTCAAAAGCTTTGTTGTTGTTTTGGTTTTGGTTTTTTATTCGCAGAAGAACTTTGAGACCAGGAACATTTGGGGCTGCCGTGGCTTTGGCCTCATTATCAGCACCATTCATTTGTTCCTCCACTCTGAAGTTCGCTGAAGGGTTCCTATGTGCCCCTCGTCTGGCTTCCTCATGCCTGTACCCCCAAGTGAGCATCTTTGTTAAATCCACGAGGTCTCATGATAGTGTCTCTTTCTATGATCAGCTGCCCTTGGAAGACTAGGCTGGAGCTCATTCCAGACATAAGCATAAACCAATCACTCAAGCCAAGAAAAGCCAGATGGATACTAAGGGAAACCAATGTTTCCTAACAGCTGGGCTACTTGACCCCAGAGGGTCTCTTGTTTAGGAAAATGAGGTTTCCAAACAAAGATTCAGGAGCAGGTAAAAGCCTGAAAGAGTGAGAAGAGAGACACACTCATTAGCAAACTTCCACGCTGCCCAATTAACTGATCCTTCCGAGACTTGCTTGGTGATAAGTGCTCTTGGATAACAGATTGGTTTTTTAAAAAGCCACTTGCGCCCTGGAATTGGTTTTTGTGCTCCTAAGATGAGACAAGACTAATAAAAATGGTCTGTACCTCCGGGATCAGCAAATATTAGGAAGATCAAATAAAATTTCTGGAGTCATTGAAATGCCCTGCTTCTGTCATAAATTGGGGCTGAATCCTTTGAAATCCTTCAGCCTGAGGCTGGTGGGCTGTTCAATCACATTATGTGCTACTTTGGAAATAGCCCCACTTTTTGGTAGGCAAGAAGCTATCCACAGTGAGTCCCCTGGGGAGAAAGCACAGCAAAATGTGTTGTCAGAATGCTTTTAATCGGCAATCTAAGAAACAAAGTCTCACGGGGCAAGGCGAATTTGAGCTTCAAGCTTTTTTCCCCCCTGTTCACATTTTGCTGTTTCCACTTTTATGAACAACATGAAAAATTCAAATCTTTTCCTGGGAGTAACTGGCAAACACACTTGATCTTGGAGAAGCACTGTGACCCTTCCTTATTTGTGCAGTGAGAAGGGTAACTTGACAAATTTGAACTCCCACTTAACTCCAGTGTTTAGTGATTAATCAGAGGAATATATCAGTTCTGATTTAGTTAATACTGATTCAGAAGTTATAAAATTGCAGCACTTTTAAAGTTAATAGAGAAATGACTTCTGGAAGAGTCAGGACTCCATTTAGTTTTTCTTGATTTTAAGAAAAGTATGTTTCTTGCTTAATTCTGAAACTTTCTTTCAAAGAAAGCATTAAAATAATGCAATTGTTTCATTCTTTTTTTTCCACTTTTTCTTACATTCAATAAAGACCCACAGAACCTATGAAAGGCAGTATAGTTCTTCTACAATGCGGCTCAAGTTTTCAATTGGCTGAAAAGTCAAGGATTCTCAAAGTTTAAATATCAGCACAAGCATAGTCCCTGCCTTGTAATGCCATAGAGGCAGAGGCTAAACATACCCGCAAATCTTCTCTGGATGTGAACTCCTTCAACCTGTATTTTTCAGAGTTCACAAAGATAGAATTAGAGTGAATGAGCTCAAAATTAAAAATTAAAATACACACAAAATTATGAGCCATTGAGAGTGAGAGTAGCAGAAATACAAACCAAGGAAACATGCAAGATATTTGAACTCCTCAGACCACAAGATAATAATGTCATGATAGATTATAAAATAAATATTTTTTGAAACTTTAATTATGAGTGACAATAAAGAGTGAGACAGAATCAAGATCTTATCGAGAAGGACCAGGTATTTTTATAAAAGAACCAAATAAAGCTTGCAGAAGTGAAAAGTGTTGTCATTGCAATTAAAGTCACAATAAATGTTTTAGACAGTTTGTAGAAAACTGAAGAAATAATTCCAAAGCTGAAAGATAGAACTGCAAACATCTACCCAGAATTCAACATAGAAAATTAACATGAGGAAAATGAAAATTAAAATGGGCAATCCAATTTATGTCTAACAGGAGTCCAAGTCTAAGGGACTGAGTAAGAAAGATTAGAGAGAATGAGGGTGAGACAGTCTGAGAATGACTGTGAATCTCCATCATTGATGGAAGACATAGATGCATTGATCAGGAAGCAGATCAAATCCCAAGCAAAGGTTGCTAACTTGATGCAGTTAATGTTCTCAGACTCGTTGTCTAGAGCATTTATATAGCCTGAGACCAAACAGAGAATATACACTCTTCACCAGCACACTTGGCACACACACACAAAAACAGCTGTTGGCCTACTGCTGATAAGGCCAAAGGATCAATAGTATGAAGTCTTCTTCTGTGACCAAGTTAAAAAAGCAATAACTATAATTGAATGATTGAAATGATGGGAATGTTAGTATCACTAATGTTTTCGTATTAAGGTTCTCACTTACAGTACACAGGCATCCAGTATTTAGGATGCATTGATGTCTCTCAAGCTCATCAAGCCTGAACTTGGTATTGGTTATAGGGAGGAGGAAACTTAAGAGAGTTTTCTTTTTCCTTTTCAGATAAGTTCCTTTAACTGCTGTATTGATTTTTAAAATATTTATGTAGGAGCAAAATTAAATATATTTGAATGTGTATAAAAAACCTTGTCTACTAACTGTGATGCCTTAGGTGAGTTCATTAAATTATTTAGGCCAAATTTTGCATTTGTAAAATTGAAGTAATAATGTGTCTACCTCTTAGCATCATTTAAAA
This sequence comes from Carlito syrichta, assembly GCF_000164805.1. Lineage (NCBI taxonomy): Eukaryota > Metazoa > Chordata > Mammalia > Primates > Tarsiidae > Carlito > Carlito syrichta. The sequence continues at coordinate 319,531 of NW_007245653.1, read as the reverse complement.
AACACTATATTGAGTAATATGTGTAAAATACTTAAAATAACGTGTATCACTTAGTTTAAAAAAAACTGACTAGCACTTTTAAATTTTAAAGTTACATTGATTGATTCATACTACAGTGTTGTCAGAGATTCTGGCAAAAACGATCTACAGTACTGAAGAAGCAGAGAAAGAGATATGGGAAGGAAAGCCAAGTGATAAAAGGTGCATATTCTGTGAGTTAACTGTTGGAAATCTGGGGCAGGGACTTTACAAAGGCAGGTAGAGGCCCTTCCTAAACAAAGCTATATGTTGGGATGCAGGATGGACACTGGGATCAGGTGAAATCCCTGCTCATTTTCTCCTTCACTGAATCTTTTCACAGAAACAGACTTTGCAAATACTTGGTAAGGTGCTTCAAAAGATGGTCTCAGCAGCTTATGCGATATAAGTCACCGAATGCAGAAGTGTGACCATGTGGCCAAGTTCACAGATTAAAGGATTTAGTCTGAAGAAGAGCAAGGATTGAAAATAAATGTAGGGAAAGGTAAAGGGGAAGAGAAAATTCACAAAATTTTTGTAGAAGAAAGTCAGTGATGGGGAGTAAAGAGAATGAAAATTGTGTTCTCCATAATTTGTTCAATTTTCAACCTTATGGCAAGTTGAAACAATTGTGATTCATAATATATTTCTTAGTCAATGTTTTAAACTTAAAGCATAATACCTGTGTATAAAATGAAACATTCAAGAAAGACATAGTGACCACCACCACCACAACAACAAAAAAAACCACTCCTTGTGTTAGTTTCCTTATGTATAAAATAGAATATAAAATTTACTCAGCTAGGTGTTTTGAAGAATATATGAGATAACATTAAAATGTGTCTGGCATAGATAAATACTCAGTAAATGTTGCTCATTACAATTAATCACAATCCCTTTCTGTGTAATTCTTTTTTAATTTTATTTTTTAATTTTGTTTATTTTAAAGATGTGGGGTGCAATTTCTTTTTTTTAACTTTTAAATTTTTCTGTTTTAAAATTGTGGGATACAATTCAGGGTTAGAAATACAAATATTCATTGTGCAGGTATCCTTGTTGATGAAGTGTGTCCCCCACCCTTCGCCAGGCAGATTTCGACTACTGTCAATCCCATCTCCCCACCCTCCCTCCCCCCACAGTTTCCTGCTAGTGTCAATCCTTTTCTTATAGTATTACAGTAGTTGTTCAAGGTCCACTTATGAGTGAGAACATGTGATACTCAGTTCTTTGTTTCTATGAAAGATCACTCAGTATTATAGACTCTAATTCTCAGTAAATGTTAGTCATTGCAATTAATCATAATCCTTTCCGATATCATTCTTTTTAAATTTTCTTTTTAATTTTGTTTATTTGAAAGATGTGGGGTGCAATTTCTCATGGATCTTTTTCCATGCAATGCCTTTTTAATATATAGTTGTGATCATACTGTTTGTATAAATTTAGGTGATTTTTTTCTTCATGTTGTAAGTCATGTACTACTTTTGTTTTTAAAAACGCCCAGTAAGCCCTCTTCTAAACTGTTCTTCGCTTTTCAGCTTCTCCTCTGTATTTCTCCTCTCAGCTTCCTGTTCTGTTTGCTTTAATTGGACAATAATTCCTTGGAAGAAAATGACTCTCCTTTCTCTCATAATGTGCTCTTTGTTCTAAAGAGTAGAAGAACTCTGTCCAGGAAGTTAGTAAGCCTGTCAAACAGTCAGAGATCTGCCCTGAAGACCCTTATGCTTCTTCCTCAAAGATAGATTTCATGCGTGTCTTATTTGCCACTTGTGTCTCTCCCTGATGTTGGGGTATTCCTTTCTTTGAGCAGAGGGCACAGACATCAATGACCCTTAAGTGACTGACGTCATCATGTCCTAATGAAGAGAATAATAACAGATGGTTGAGTGTAATCTCATGCAACAATTTACATGTTTTCCATATACTCGATATTCAAAAACTCTGTAAGAGAGTTAGGAAAAATAGTACTATCCACCTTTTTAAAAATCATGATAAAAACATTTTTCAAACCAGATCTGAAACTCAGAGAAGGAAAACAATGTACCCAAAACCTCACAGTTGCTGCGTTAACTCGAACGTTCCGAACTTAGTTATTTTACCAAAATTAAAGACCTGCAGAGCTAGAACAGAATATAAATTATCAAGTGGGCCAAAGGTCTGAGTTTTTGTAATAGGACGCTAGGCCTAAGGAATTTTCCCAAAATTATAATTGGCATTTATGCAGAGATTTGGGTTTGATGCTGCTTTTAAGTTTTATTTATCTCTTTATTTTAATAGTTTTAGGGGTACAAGTGCTATTCAATTACATGGATAAATTGTATAGTGGTGAAGTCTGGGCTTTTAGTGTATACATCTCCCAAATTGCACCTCATAGGTAATTTTCCTCCCTCACCTCCTTCACACACACACCCGCTTCTGAATCTCCAGTGTTCATTATCCCACTCTGTATGCCTTCATGGACTCATAGCTTAGCTCCTACTCATAAGTGAAAACATGAGACATTCAGTTTCCCAATCCTGAGTTAATTTACTTAGGATAAGGGGTACCAGTTCCACCCGAGTTGCCACAAAATGCATTATTTTGTTCTCTTTTATGGCTGAGTGATATTCTCTTTCTCTTTCTGTCTCTGTCTCTCTCTTGTATATATAGTAGAATACACACACACACACACACACACACACACACACACACACACACACACAGATTTGTATTTTCTTTACCACATTTTCTTTATCCACTCATTGGTTGATGGGGACTTAGGTTTATATTGTATCTTTCCAATTGTGAGTTGTGCTGCAATAAACATACAAATGCAGGTGTCTTCTTTGTATAATTACTTCTTGTCTGTTGGGTAGATATCCAGTAGTGGGGTTGCTGGATCATACGGTAGATCTGCTTTTAGTTTTTTGAGAAATTTCATTTCTGTTTTCCATAGACATTGTACTAATTTGCATTCCTGCCAGTAGTGGATGTATGTTCCCTTATCACCACATCTGCACCAGCATCTATTATTTCTTTGCATTTTTAATGATGGCTATTCTAACTGAGGTGAGGTGGTATCTGTTTGTGTTTTTAAATTGCATTTCCCTGATGGTTAGTAACGCTGAGTATTTTATCATATGTTTGTTGGTCATTTGTATACCTTCTTTTGATAAATGTCTTTTCACGTCATTTGTTCACTTTTTAATGGGGTTATTTGTTTCTTCTTTTTCATTTGTTTGGGTTCCTTGTAGATTCTGGATAAGACCTTTGTTGGCTATACAGTTTGAGAATATTTTCTCCCATTCTGTAGGTTGTCTGTTTACTCTGTTGATTATTTCCTTTGCTGTGCTGAAGGTTTAGTTAAATCCCACTTACTTATTTTTGTTTTAGTTGCATTTGATTTTGGGGCCTTAGACACATATTTTTTGTTGAGCTCAATGTCCAAAAGAGTTTTCCCTAGGTTTTCTTTTAGATTTTTTTTAATTTTTACAGTTTTAGGTCTGACATATTAAGTCTTTAAACCATCTTGAGTTAATTTTTGTATATGGTGAAGGAAATCTAGTTTATGATTCTACATATGACTATCCATTTTTCCTAGCATCATTTATTGAATAGGGTGTCCTTTTCCCAGTATATGATTTTGACTGCTTTGCTGAAGATCAGATGAATGTAGGTATTTGGCTTCATTTCTGAGTTGTCTATGTTGTTCCATTGATCTATGTACCAGTACCATGCTGTTTTAGTTATCATAGCCTTATAATATAACTTGAAGTCAGGTAATGCAATACCTCTAGCTTTGTTCTTTTTGCTTAGAATTGCTTAGGTTATTTGGGCGCTTTTAAAAATTACATATCAATTTTAGAATTTTTTTGTTTTTGAAATATGAAATTGTTAATTTGATAGGGGTTGTATTGGTTTTATAGATTGCTTTGAGAAATATGGTCATTTGAACAATATTGATTCTTTCAATCCATGAGCATGGGATGTTTTTCCATTTGTTTGTTTGAAAGAAATGTACAGTTTGTTTTCATCTGCATTTTGTAGTTCTCCTTGTAGAGAGCTTTCATCTATATTCCTAGGCATTTCATTTTATTATTTGCAGCTATTTTTTGAAAGGATTGTTCCTTTTAAAATATGTTCCTAGGCATTTCATTTTATTGTTTGCAGCTATTTTTAAAAGGATTGAACTTTCAATTTGATTCTCAGCTTGGACATTATTCGTTTATAACATTGTTGCTGATTTGTGTATGTTGATTTCTGTAAATTAAGACTTTACTTCATTTGTTTATGAAATCTAAAAGACTTTTTAAGGAGTCATTAGAATTTTCTAGATATAAGATTTTATCAATGGCAAACAGAAGTAGTTTGGTTTCCGACTTTCCAATTTGGATACCTTCTATTGCTTTTTCTTGCCTGATTGCTCTGGCTAGAACTTCTAGTACTGTGTCGTGTAGAAGTGGTGAAAGTGGACATCCTCGTCTTGTTCCAGTTCTGATGGGGATTGCTTTCAACTTTTCCCCAACAGGATTAGGTTGACTGTGGGTTTGTCATATATGGCTTTTCTTATTTTGAGGTTTGTTCCTTCTATGCCTTCTTTATTGAAGGATTTTTTTTTAATCAGGAAGGAATGCTGGATTTTATCAAACCCTTTTTTGTATCTATTGAAATGATCAAATGGATTTTGTTATTAATTATGTTTATATGGTGAATTATGTGTATTGTCTGTGTTGAACTATCCTTGCATCTTTTTGATATGCCGGTGAATTCAGTAACAAGTATTTTTAAAGAATTTTTGCATCTATGTTTAACAGGAATATTTTCTGTATTGTTATTATTATTATTATTATGTCCTTTTCTGACTTTGACATCAGAGTGATATTGGCTTTGTAGAATGAGTTGGGGAGGACTCCTTCCTTCTCCATCTTTTGAAATAGTGTCAGTAGGACTTGTACCAATTTGTCTTTGATGATCTGGTAGAATATGACTGTAAATCTGGTCCTAGGCTTCTCTGGGGAGGGGGAGTTTTTGATTACTGATTTAATCTCGCTACTCATAATTAATCTGTTCAGGGTTTCTATTTCTTCCTGATTCAAGGTTGAGGTGTTTTATGCTTACAAACTGTATTCATTTTGCCTAGAGTTTCTGGTTTGTTTGCACAGAGGTGCACTTAATCTCAGATAATCTGTTGTAATGTCTCCATTTTTATTCTGGTTGAATTTATTTATATCTTCTCTTTTTTTCTTGATTACTTTAGTCAATGGACAATACAAAGGATTAATGATTGTCTGATCTTTGTCATTTCTTCTTCTCTCTTAGCTTTGAGTTTAGTTTGCTCTTGGTTTTCTAGTTTCTGTTAGGTTAGGTTGTCAATATGTGATCTTTCTGTTTTTTTGATGTAGGCATTTAGCACTATAAACATTCTGCTTAGCATTGCTTTTGTGCTATCCAAGAGATTTTGATAACTTGTGTTGCTGTTATCATTTATTTGGAAAAAGTTCTAAATTTCTACCTTGATTTTATCATTGATCCAAAGATCATTAAAGAGCAGATTTTTAAATTTCCATGTATTTGCATAGTCGTGAGAGTTATTCTTGGAATTGATTTCTAGTTTTATTTCACTGTTGTGTGAGAGGGTACATGATATGATTTTGATTTTTGAAAAATGTATTGAGACTTGTTTTGTGGGCTATCATACAGTCTATCTCAAAAAATGCTTTATGTGCTAATGAAAAGAATATATATTCTGCAGTTTGGTTGTAGAATATTCTGCAAATGTCTGTTAGGTTCATTTGCTCTAGAATCCAGTTTAAGATCAGTGTTTCATGTTGACTTTCTGCCTTGATGATCTGTTTATTGCTGTCTGTGGAGTGAAGTCCTCCACTATTATTATATTGCTGTCTATTTCTTTTCTTAGGTTTAGTAGTATTTTTTTTTTAATTCAGGTGCTTTGATGTTAGTTGCATATATATTTTGAATTGTTATAGCTTCCTGATAAATTAATCCCTTTATTATTATATAATGACCTTCTTTGTCTTGTTTTACTGTCATTGATTTAAAGTCTGCTTTAGCTGCTGTAAGAATAGCTATCCCTGCTAGTTTTAGAATTCCTGCTATTCCTGCATGGAATATTTTTTCCACCCATTTACTTTGAGGCTATAAGAACATTTTTTGAGTTAAGTGGTCATCTTGAAAGTAGCAGATATTTGGATTATTTGTAAATCCAATACATTAATCTATAATTTAAGTGAGCATTTAGAGCATTTACATTCAAAGTTAATACTAATATGTGAAATACAGCTTCAATCATTACATTGATCATTATCTGGTTGCTTTGTTTTCTTCATTGTGCTACTATCTTATAAACCTTGTGAGTTTCAAGTGATTTCCTACTGGTGCATTTCAGCCTTTTGTTTCAATGTTGAGAACCCCTTTGAGCATTTATTGTAGAGCTGGTCTAGTTGTAGCAAATTCTCTTTAAGGAGATTAAGGAGATTAAAGATAAAACCCCAATCCCTTCTTGCTTGCAAGGTTTCTGCTGAGAAGACTACTGTGACTCTGATAGATTTTCCTTTATAAGTTATTTGATGCCTTTGTCATATCGCTCTTAGAATTTTTTCCTTGTGTTGACTTTGGATAATCTAAAGACTATTGCCTGGGGGAAGACCTTTATGCCAGAAATTCTTCAGGGGTCCTTTGGGCTTCTTATATCTGGATGTTTAAATACTTGGCTAGACTAGGGAAGTTTTCTTCAATTATGCCCTCAAATAGGTTTTCCAAATCTGTTACTTTTTCTTCTTCTTTAGAAACACTTATGATTCATAGGGTTAGGCATTTTACTAATCCCACATTTCTTAGAGATTTTCTTCATTATTCTTTATTTTTGTCTGATTAGGTTAATTAAAAAACTTGTCTTCAAGTTCTGAAATTCTTTCTTCTACTTGGTCCAGTTTGTTGTTAAATAAAACCTAATTATCAAAGAAATGCAAATTAAAACCACACTGAGATACCACCTAACTCCAGTCAGGATGGCCATCATCAATAACTCAAAAAACAACAGATGCTGGAGAGGATGCAGGGAAAAGAGAACAATTCTACACTGTTAGTAGGAGTGTAAACTAGTACAATCGCTGGGGAAAACAGTTTGATGATTTCTAAAAGATCTGAAAATCGACCTTCCATATGACCCAGTAATCCTCTTACTGGGAATATACCTGGAGGAACTCAAACCACTCTATGAAAAAGATATCTGCACATGCATATTTATTGCAGCATTATTCACAATAGCAAAATCATGGAACCAACCAAGCTGCCCATTAAAAGAGGACCAGATAAAACAAAAATATGGAACATATGCATGATGGAATATTATGCAGCCATAAAGAAGGACAAAATTAGAAATTTCACAGCCACTTGGATTGATTTAGTGTCTATAATATTCAGTGATCTATCACAGAAACAAAGAATTAGTATCACATTTTCTCACTCATAAGTGGACCTTGAATAATTATCATAATACTATTAGATAGGGATTGGCAGTAGTGGGAAATCACCAGGGGAGGGAGGAGAGACACACTCATCAATAAGGGTACCTGATCTCAAACCAGGTGAAGTGGGGACCAAAATGAGATTCAAACTTTACCTGCACAATGATCATTTGTATACCTAACTCTGGATTATATTCCACATATTTAAAATAAAATTAAAATTGAAAAAAAAATTTCCACTATGTGTTCATGAAAAATTGCTCATCTTCACTAATTTTCAGAGAAATGCAAATAAAACTACTGACTAACCTTTAATCAGTCAAAAAAACAACAGATACTAGCCTAAGTACAGGGAAAAGGAAACACTTCTATACTGTTGGCAGGAATGCAGGCAAGTTCAACCTCTATGGAGAGCAGTGTGGCAATTCCCAAAAGAACTAAAAATTGACCTTCCATATGATCCAGCAATCCTTCTCCTAGGCACATACCCAGAGGAAAGCAAATTGTTCTACAAAAAAGACAACAGCAGATGCATATTTATTGCCGCACTATTCACAATAGCAAAAACATGGAACGAACCCTACTGCCCATTGAAAGTGGATTGAATAAAAAGAAAGAAAGAAAGTGTACTGGATAAAGAAAATGTGGTACATATACATGATGAAGCATTCCACAGCCATAAAGAAGAACAAAATCATGGACTTCACAGCAAATTGAATAGAGTTGGAAACGATAATACTAAGTGAGCTATCACAGAAACAAAGAAATGAATATCACATGTTCTCACTCCTAAGTGGGCCTGAACATTAGTCACATTAGCACAAGGGAGGGATCAGCTGTCACTGGGCACTGCTTGGGGAGGGAAGGAAGGAGGAGAGGGGAGAGCACGTGGAACACAAAGGATACCTGGTCCACTATCAGGAGAAGTGAGGACCAGTTAGAAGCCCAAACTTGCATGCAGCCTACTTATGTAATTAATCCTCACTTGTACCTCACGTCTTTATAATAAAATGAAGCTTTTTTAAAAAAGAAAAAACTTTCCACTGTGTTTTGTACTTTCTTAAATGAGCCTTTCATTTCCAGAAGTTCGATCTCATTGAGCAACTTTATAATCAACCTTTTGAATTTTTTACATGGTATCTCAAAATTTTCATGTATGTTTGGATACATTTCTGGAGAATTAGTGTGATTTGGAGGGAAGTACTGTAAAACTCTGTTTTTTCATATTGCCAGAATTATATTTCTGAGTCCTTCTTATCTGGGTGGATTATTTCTTCTTATTATTTTTACATTTTTACCACAACTGGGGTTTCTTTTCCCCCTCAGCGTGTTAATATAATGTGTATGAATTATGATTGTCTAGCTTCAGCTCTAGATGCTTTCAGCGACAAAGGCTCTATATGACTTCCTTAGTTGTAAGGAAGCATCTTGTGCACTGGCTTTCTCAGAGCTATTTATAGTAGCAACGTTTTAGGCACATGAGTAGGTCTGCTGTCTCCTGTGACTCTAAGTGCCAGAGGTCTCACAAAGCTCAACACATTTCCCAGTGGTGTGAACTTTCTTTTTCTAGTATTTTTTTTTTGTAGGTTGAACGTTTCAGCCTTCAGATTCATAGGAGACACCCACAGGTGAAAACCAGTTCCAGCTGAAGCAATTCCCCAATGGTGACAAAAATGCTAGCCCTGACAGAGTTGGCTAGGAAAGTCCCTATTTAAATATGCTGAGGTTTTCACTGAGGAAAGGAAGTGAACTGTCCCAGCTCCATCACCAGTCTGGCAGGAAAGCAACCTACCTCTCAGTCACACTATTTTCCCATGTTCTTGACATTCAGATCAGACATGCACCGCTTTCCATCTGTGTGAACTTTGACATTCCATGTAGAGAGACAGCGGAATTCCACCCTTAGTGCAAGCCTGTGTCCAGAGGACACACCTTCCATGGGGATGAATTCACCCAAAAGTGCTGCAGTAAAACCGTCTGCAGGTGCACTCACACCTAGCTCTCAAAAGAGAAACTCCAGCTGTGTCTGCAGTGGTGTGTGAGGGGAGAAAAAAATTCCCCCTCTCCAAGAACCTTCACGAGCACCAAGGCTGCTAGCCTGCTGGGGCAGAACTGCTGTCTTCCCACCCTGAGTCCAGCAGTGTGCCGGTGCCTCTGCTGAAACAGAAACTTCTCTCAAGCTCTGGGAAGCCCTGGGTCACAGAAAAACCTATGCTCTGGATTCTTTTTGTGGTGAACTCCTCCTCCCCCTAGAAATGCCAATCCCTGAAGACCAGACTACTATGAGTCTTGCAGCTGCTCTGGGTCTAAGCCTCCTACAAAGCTTCCACAGTCCAGGCCGATGCTGGGAGAGTCTGCAAGGGTTCCTGTGATGTGAAGGCATAAGGGTTGAAGGTCCCTGAGCAGAACAAAGACCCACAATGGGTGCACACCCAGTATGGTGCCCACTACTATACTTTGGGTCCAGTAGGAAGGGAAAGAGATCTTGACCAAGCTGGTAATCTAGTGTATTGTCCTCAGGAAGGCCCCAAATAGCAACCCACTCCAGCACTTGAGCTCACAAGGGCAAAAAAGCAAAGAAGTCCTCCTTGAGTTTGGATACCAGCAGTCTGCTGCAAGGGCTAGAGGGGCCAAACACACCCTCATCTACCCTTTCCATGGAATTCTATGTTTCTCAGAGTTTGACCTCTGTCGGCTTATTGTTACTTTCTATTTTGTGTGTGTCGTAGAATCTTCCAGTGAACTCTCCAATAGGCTTCAGGGCCTTTGCTTAATAGTCCATTTAAGTTTTGATCATTCACCTGTAGTTGTGGTTCTTTTTTTTTTTCTTAGATACATGATAGAAAAACCCGGTCCCAAAATTATCCCTTTAATTTCTTTTTTAAAAAATTGTTATTTTTAATATGTGGGGTACAATTCAAGGATAGGTATACGTATGTTCATTATGCAGGTATCCTTGTTGATGAGGTGTGCCCTCCCCCCTCCCCAGGCAGTTTCCCACTACTGCCAATTCCTTTCTTATAGCATTACAATAGTTGTCCAAGGTCTGCTTATGAATGATAACATGTAATACTCGATTCTTTGTTTCTGTGATAAATCACTCAGTATTACAGCCTCTAAGTCCATCCACTTTGCTGCAAAGTTCATAATGTTGTCCTTCTTTATGACTGTGTAATATTCCGTTGTGTATATGTACCATTTTTTTAAATCCTGTCCTCTTTCAATGGACAGCACATTTGGTTCCATGTTTTTGCTATTGTAAATAATGCTGCAATAAACATATGTGTGCAGGTGTCTTTTGCATAGCGTGATTTGAATTTCTCCAGATATATTCCCAGAGGGGGAATGCAGGGTCATATGGGAAGTTGATTTCTACCTTCTGAGGAGACTTGATCCCTGATGTCTCTGGAGGGCCTTCTGGAGAATCTCTCCAATGCCTCAGGCTACGGACTGGCCTGCAGGACATGCAGTGACTTGGGCCTTGTTCAGCTCCAGAGGTAGGTGATGTTGGGAAGCACTGGACCGGGCTAACTTATCCTCTGGTCTCCCAGCAGTAGGTACAACACCAGCTCTGATGTGGGCAGCCAGGTAGACTCTGCCAGATTTCCTTGTTATATGTAGACTTACAGGAGGTTGTGGGGGGCTTTCTCAGTTGCCAGCTGTGGCAAAGCTGTACTAAGTATGTGCACATGCTCAAGGCCTCCTGAGTAGACGGGGGGTATGGATAATGGTGTTAGCTGAAGTCTAGCTACAGACCTTCCCAAGTGCTATGCTCTTGTGTCAACAGATGTTATAATGGGCTGTGTCAGTTGTCCTCTGGCCAGGAGGTGGCGCTTGCAGAAGAAAAGTCAGCAACAGTGGTGACCATGGGCTTTACGTTTGGCTTGTTTTACCCCAGGGAAGTTATCAGATGTCCTGGGTGATAGACTCCCAAAAGTCCTTGTCTGGGTTTTGCTACCAAGGAGAGTGGAGGGGAAAAGATGGTTGTGGGACTGGATCAGGCAAGCTGGGGCTCTGGTTTACCCTCCAACCTTGTGCAGGAGCGAGAGGCAACCCCAATGGGGTTTGGAAGAGAATTTTCTGGTAACTGTGGTAATGTTCCAGGGAGAAGCAGAACTGCCTCTCTAGCACAAAAGTGTCTGCACGGGGAGAGAGGGGTAACAGCAGCAGTGAAACCCACCTGGCCTTGGGGATAACCCCCCCACACACACACACACACACACACTTGAGATCAGATTGAAAATCTCCACTGAGAGCTTTTCTCATCCTGGGACCCTGCCTAAGTGTGCTGGCAGAATTATAGCTTAGGTTCAGGGATGTCTTCCTTCTGTCTTTGCTGGGGTCTGGGAGTGCACGCCAAGCATGTCCCAATGCTGCACCTTCTCCCATGCCCCCACCAGTGACCAACCAGCTCCAGCACTAAGTAGGGGGCAGCCCCTCTATGGCCAGGATTTCCTGGGTCCCCAGTGAGAATGTGTATCATGGGACACTGTTCTCTTTCACGGTCTGATGACTCACAGTTTTCTGCCTAACTCAAGGTGTATGCTTTGAAAGTGTCTGAAGTTTCTTTCACTTTTTCTGTTGAGTTCCTGCATTGTTTTTTCGATAAAAATTTACAGAGGGTGTCTCTATTCACTGTTTTGTTGTTTCCAAGCAGGTAAGGAAACAAAGATTCCAATCTGCCTGCCATCTTGGAAGAAAAAAACAAGACAAAACAAAACAAAACTACTTTTACCTTCAAAACTCATTTTGCCCCCCTGAGAGTTGAGTACTGATATCAGCCCAATGTGAAGACAGCCGGGTTTTCAGCAGGTGACCTAAGAACAAGACCAACACTGACCCAGAGGCAGTAAACCAGTGCTGGAGTTCAAGTTCTGCTACCTGTGAACTGTATATCCCCGGAAAAGTCACAAGATTTTCCATCAGCTTCTCTCATCCGCAAAATGGGACTTATAACTTTGTCACAGAACAGTTGTGAAGACTAAAGAAGATAATATGTGATAAAAACAAACAAACAAAAAAGAAATCAGTAAAGGCAACAACAACAACAAAATTCTCCAAAAGAGGCAGAATGATGTATTTAATGTATTTCAAAAATGCTTATACACAGTTCTGCATAAAAATATCAAATACTCCTAGGTCATCTCTTTAAACCAGAATTTTCCCCCTTTTCACCACAGAACACTCTTCCCAAACTGTTATTAAAACAGCGATTTGATAGAACACGTCTTGTGAAATATGCTTTCAAAGCCTTAAACTAATGCTATGTTTCCCCCCTTCTCGGGTCACACACCACACCTTTATATTCCGAGGACAAATTTCCCCCTCCTTCCCCCTTCCCTTCTACCCAGCAGGATGCTGGGCGGGGGTGGAGTGGGGGGGTAGAGGGAGCCGCCCCTGATGACTTGCCTTGGGAAACTGCCATATCCTCTCTGGGTTCTGATGGGTATAAATTGTCAATCATGAGTCAGTGTTAGGCAAACAGCATGATAAACGGATGAATTTTTAGCAGCTCTCATCACCTCTGCTGACAGACAGCGCAGGCGGCATTGAAAGCAGAGAGGTGGGAGTTAAGAGTTTCCCTGAAGCCTGGTAACTAGTGAGTGTTGCTACCAGATGCTCACCTGCTTAAAGGCACTGGTGTTCTGAATTCCAGGAGTCTGGGTCGCTGGAGGACTGTAACATGTTGCCTCCCTGCTGTCCCAAGAAGATGGCCAGAGTTCTGTGATTCCTCGTCTCAGAGATGAATTGCTTGATTCCTTTAAGAAGAAGGCGCTATGCAGGGGTAGAGGTAGTGAGCTGTCATGAACACTGGAGTCAGGGGGAAGAGATTCAGTGCTGACTCCAGAGCCCACTATTGGGTATCCCATGTGGCTTTGGGCTGTGCCTTACTTTCCTCCTTGACGGACAATCATGGGATCTGTTTCAGCAGAGGCATGGTGAGGACACCAAGACAGTGAGTGCACTATTCAAATTCTAGATGGCCTCACCCTGGGGCTCTCAGTGGATGTGTGTTAGTAGCAGAGTCCACCACAGAGTAACAGTAAAACAAGAAGCACTTTTAGGCACCAGGCATTGTGTAGGACACTTTCCATAAGGTGGAATTGAAAATAAGACATGCATAGGTCACTGCTGTGAATGCCTTGATGATACGCTGTTAAGAATTCAAGTACTCATTCCTTTAGCTGCAGGGTGTGTCGCTGCTGAAGGTTCACAGTGAGTCCTTCCCTCCTCCAGCACTGCCCTCTACCAAATGTCACTGCCCACTACCAAGAGCATTTAATGACTGACCAGTGAGGGCATTTAAAGGCCCAGCCTACTTGCCCTAACATGTGACGGTCCTCCAGCTACCAACATCCTTGTGGGATCAGCCATGAACCCTGTGGATGCTGTCGTGGCATCTTTACATGCCCAATCCTGCTTTCCTGGATCCTTTCCAGATGTTACTCCCTAGAGCACACCCCAGAAACCTCCTGCTCCGATAGCCTGTCTCCATCTCAAGGAACCCAACCAACCATAAACGTGTACCACGTGCAAGAATCTGTGCAAGAACATCATCTGGGTGATTTAATTTAATCCTCTCAGGAACTCTGCTGAGAATCCCACTCCACAGGGGAGACTCAAAGCAGTCACGTGCCACACACCTGCTTGCATATGGCTCCAAAAAGGCACAGGTTTTGTGCAGACTTCCTAGGGGCCATGCTAAGTTACGTGATGGGTTAGGAACAGGGGAGGACGAGCAAGAGGCAGAGCAATTGTCCCGCCCTCTTGGAAGGACTTTGCCCTCTCTTCCCTAAGTAAACACCCCACACACTCCCAGTACTCTCTATTGCAATTCATCCTCTCTTTCTTCTCAGCACTAACTGCAACTTAGTGCTGCCTTGTGTTTTTGTCTATTGACTTCTTTTGTCTTGCTGGCCATTGGAATAACTGTGTCTGTCTTGCTCACAACTGTGTCCATTACTCTATGAGATAACATGAATCATATATGCATATCCCATTTGACAGGCTCCTACCTCCCTTTCTCCATTAAATGTAAGCTCTAAGACAGCGTGGGCTTTGTCTATTTGGTTCACCATTTATGTCCCCAGTTCTAGTACAGAGATTGATACATAATGAGACTTAAAACTAGTTTTTTTTTAATAGTATGATGATAAATGTTCAGGGTCTGCTTCTGAGTAAGAACATGTGGTACTCAGTTCTTTGTTTCTATGATAGGCAATAGTGGGAACTGCTGGGAGGTGGGAGACATAACATTAATAAGGGTAGGTACCTGATCTCAAATCAGGTTAAGTGGGGGCCAAAGAGAGGCCCAAATTTTACCTGTATGATGACTACTCATCTACCTAATACTGAATTGTACCCCACATCTTTAAAATAAATTTTAAAAATATCCAACTTTTTAAAGAATAGATAAATTAAGGACGAAGTCCTAAACATAATGCTGATGAATAAATCCACACATGCGAGAATAAATGATTCAATCGATCAATGGCTGACGGTGAGTGGGCATTCTATTTCTAGAACTGCATTAGGATTTAGGTTTGTAGTCAGGCTAGGTGGCTCAGCCTATAATTCCAGCACTTTGGGAGGCCGAGGCGAATGGATTGCCTGAGCCCGTGGGTTTGAGACCCACCCGGGCAACTTGGCGAGACTTCATCTCTACAATAAGTCAAAAAATTAGTCGGGCGTGATGACACGTGCCTGTGGTTCCAACTACTTGGAAGGCAGAGGCAGAAGCATTGCCAGAGCCCAGAAGGTCAAGACTGCAGTGGCCGGGAGCATGCCACTGCACTCCAGCCTGGGCAACGGAGTGAGACTCCAACTCAAAAAAAAAAAACAGCAGGGATTTAGGTTTGTTTTACTCTACCCACGTTCTCCATGCACACACCTAATGTTCTTTCCACTGTAACATATTGCAGGAGAGTGTTTTGTTGGAAGAAAAAACCCAAAAAACTATGGAGGCTGTCTTCCAGTTCCAGTGGAAATATATTCATTCAATAAGTATTTATCTAATGGCCTCATGAATACAGAGGTAGGCAAGCCATGTGGGGCTTTTGGTACAGCAGATAATGCAAATGCATCTTTGTTAATTTCAAGGCTGTAAAAGAAAGTCATTTGATTTGTAACAACAGGGAATGAGGGTCATGCCATGCTGTAACTCCGTGGGTGTCTCAGGATGCCTGCCTTAACTAGCACCAGAAATTCCAGGCTCCACCCACTTTAAGACTTAATTAGCATCCTGGTTAGAACCTAGATGCCTGCTATTCCTTCAGAAAGAAAATCTAAGGGACTCTAAGTGATAGGGTCTGTATGAACAGAGAAGAAGGAAGGAGATATGAAGAAAGAATATTTAGAGACCAGGAACACCTAACTAAGGAAAGCCAAAGCAAATTAAATCCCCCCAAAAGAGGAGAGAAAACTGTTTCCTGCAGAGCCTGTCGCCATGTCAGGCATGGTTGATTAATGAGTTAAGCTTTAAATTTTCTGGCAAGAAAGTGACAAGAAATGTGATGTTTACAGTTGCCTGTGAGCTTTCTTTCTTTCTTTTTTTTGAGTAAAAAAAAATCTTATAAATGAGTTTGGAATTTTAAAATGTGAGAAGTAATTTGCTTGAGATTCAACTCCACACATTGAGAATCTGATTAAATCTCTATCTTTGACCATGACCACAAGATCCAGCTTTTTATTGTGCCTTCTGCTAATTAGAGCTGGAGATTTTGCATTTTATTGCTTTAATCCTGTGGTTGTTCTAGAGACCCGGATCTTCAGATTGCAGGGGAGGCAATTTAAGGCAAACATGTAAGGTCTTTGCTCTGCTTCACTTAGAGGATAAGAAACAATATTTTATATTTTAAAAAAGAGAGAGAGAGGCCTTTTCTATCTCCCCGGGCACCTGTTTCTCCACAGGGCAGAGGAAAATTTCAGCATAGACCATGCACTTGAGAACATAATGGTAGGGTTAATCTCATCCTGCAGTCTCTCCTGGGGCTGACAACCTTTGCCGAGATTTAACTGGGATCCAGGAAGCTAACTAAATGGACAGGTCTTGCATCAATACTACTCTCACAGCTGTGAGTGACAGTTTATTCTGGGAGGGATCATGCTCTAGGTGACGGTCCTCTTCTTTCCCACATGGCGCGACTTCTGAAAGAGGTCAGCAAAACCTTCAAAACCCAAGAGTCACTCAGCCAACTGGGAATGGACTGAATAGAAAGATTTGCAATGAGTGCAGGGTCTCTGAAGACTGTGACATATTGCAGAGAGAGTGAGCACTTCCCAAGGCAGGGCAAGGATGGACACATGGATGGACTCGGTGATCAAGCTGATGGTCAACGGAATTGAAAAACTGCCATAATGTTCATCCTTAAAAAGGGAGATCTTGGCATTTGTATCAACATGGATGCACCTTGAGAATATTATGCGAAGTGAAATAAGCCAGTCCCAGAAAGAAAACTGCAGCATGATGTCACTTACATATGGAATCTAGGGGGAAAAATGAATACATAGAAACAGAGAGAAAAGTGGTTAACCAGGATGTGGGCGGTAAGGGGAAATGGGGAATAATAGGTCAAAGGATACAATGTTCCAATTATATAGGATAAATAAGTTTAGAGATCTAATGTACAACATAAGGATTATAGCTTATATAGTAGATACTGACAATTTGCTGAAAAGAGTAGATTTTTGGCATTATTACAAAAGAAGATGACTGTGTGAGATGATGGATATATTAATCTATTTGGCCGTAGTAATCACATCGCAATGTATATGTATATAAAAACATCAAGTTGCACACCTTAAAGATATACAATAAAAAACATTTAGGATTAGCTGGACATGGTAGCGCACGCCTGTAGTTCCAACTACTTGGAAGGCTGAGGTGGAAGGATCGCCGGAGCCCAGCAGGTCGAGGCTGCTGTGGCCGGGAGTGGCCACTGCACTCCAGTCTGGGCGACAGAGTGAGACTCCAACTCAAAAAGAAAACAAAACCACACATTTAGGAAATCCAATTTCTTTGCACACATACATGCTCTCTCTTTCCTTCATATATATTCATATCTTCATGTATTTTCATATATCTTCATGTATTTTCATTATATGTGATACTTCCTATATTGTCAATCAAGGTAATTATCTTGACCACTGCCTGTTTTCAGTTATTTTGTCAATCAAGGTTATTATCTCAACCACTGCCTGTTTTCAGTTATATTGTCAATCAAGGTTATTATATCTACTCAGGCCTGTTTTCAGTGATTCTTCTCACTGAAGCTAGAACAATGTTTCCACAACTCAAATCCATCAATTGCCTTTAGCAAAAGTGCAATTACTCAGTGCTGCATACAAGGTTCTCTAAACCCCTGGGGATTTTTTCATTATTTTTTGTGGTCATATCCTCTAGCAACATCAAGCAGCTGCCAACTGACCAGCAGCCAGCTCAGGGTAAAATCTTGCCAGGTCTGTAGGGCTGGTTCTATGGTTTAAAATGCTAATTACACATTAGGCGTTACTGTTTTGCTATTAGCTAACCAAATAAATGTGCATTGTTGACCAGCTTCCACCAGAAAAAATCTAGAAAAAGACCAAATTAAATACAAAGAAGCAGAAATAAAAATAAGTATATAGGTATAAATCAACAAAATAAATCATTGACAAAAATGTGAAAACAAATGAAAACAAAATCTAGTTCTTTGGAAAGATCAATATATTTGGTAAACTTCTAGCTAAACTCATCAAGAAAAAATTAGAAATGACACACATTACCAATATCAGTAATGAAAGAGGGAATATTACCTTACCTTCCAGGACATTAAAATTGTAGGAAGTAAATATTATAAAAACAGCAAAACAAATGTAGCAACCTAGTCACAATGAATACATTTCTTGAAAGACAAAAACTATCAAAAAATAAAATATCCTCAATGCTATGACCTCTTATAATTATCAATGCAAAAATTCTAAAATAAAACAAATAAATTGATCCCAACAGTATGTAAAATAGATAATGTATTATAGCCAAGTAGAGTTTACCCTGAAAATGCAAGAATAGCTCAACATTTAAAAATCAATCATTAAAACTCACCATGTCAACAAATTAAAGGAGAAAAAGCAAAGATCACTTAATAGATGCAAAACAGAGTCTTTGAAAAAATAACATTTCTGATTTTTAAAAAATACCTCTCAACAAATAGGGAATTCAAGGGGACTTTGTTTTTCCATTTTTATTTTAGTTTCAGGGGATACATGTGAATGTTTGCTATGAGGGGCTTTCTTAATTTAAAAAGACATATCCAAAAAACTACTAGAATTAATATCATTCTTAAAGGTAAAAAGACTCAGTCCCTCCAACCTAAGAAACAAAGTAATTCATGACTTGTTTAAAAAATTATATTAGAGACTTTAGTTAGTGCAGTGAGACAGAAAATAAAAGAAAAAGACATAGAAATAGAAAAAAATAAAACTGTCTTTTTGCATACATATTTATGCATAAATTCTCAAATAATCTGCAAAATATCCTCCTAAAACTAAGTGATCTTGTCAGGGATGCAAAATGCCAGAACAATATACAATATTTTTATATTCTAACAATAAGCAATTTAAAATTAAAATAAAGCATTGTCATTGACAATAGAACAAAAGCACATGAAATATTTACATATAATTTTTTTTAAATGCCACAAGAAGCCGGGCTCCGTGGTTCAGCCTGTAATCTTGCGCCTTGGGAGACTGAGGTGAGTGGATTGCCTGGGCCCACGGGTTCGAGACCCACCTGGGCAACTTGGCGAGACCTCATCTCTACAATAAATCAAAAAATTAGCCAGGCATGGTAGCGCGTGCCTGTAGTAACAACTACTTGGAAGGCTGAGGTGGAAGGATCGCTGGAGCCCAGCAGGTCAAGGCTGCGGTGGCTGGGAGCAGCCACGGCACTCCAGTCTGAGCGACAGAGTGAGACTCCAACTCAAAAAATAATAATAATAAAATAAAATAAAAATGCCACAAATTTCAGTACACATTTAGGATGAAATTCAACACTTACTTATGAGAAAAGCTCTCAACAAACTAGGAATATAAACAACTACCTTACACTGATAAAGGCGTCTTCAAAAATCTACAGCTAATATTATTTTTTAATTATGCTGGACTGACTGCTTTACTCATAAGTTTAGGAAAAGGAAAAGAATGCCTGCTATTATAACTTTTTTACAAAAATGTCCTGCAAAATTCACACCAGTGCAATAAAGAGGGGAAAAAAAGCATGCAGATTGAATAGAAGGAAGTGAAACTATCTTTATTCATAAGCAAGTTTTTGTACATTAAAAATGTCTAAGGAATATACAAAACTACTAAAACTAATACGTAAGTTTATCAAGGTTGCTAAATACAAAGATAGCATTTAAAGAATAAATTATTTTCCTGAATAACAACAAATTACAATAATATAAAATCACATTAGCAAAGTGTCAGAAAAGTAAATGCTTACAGAGAATTCAACACAATATGTTACAATTTTATGCTGAAAGTTACAGGACATTACACAGAGAGTTAAAGATGATGTAAAAAAATGAGGTATACAGTGTCCATAGATCAAAAGAGTGAATATTGTTAAGATGTCAATTCTTTCCAAATTTGTGTATAGATTCAGAACCATCTCAATCAAAATATTTGATTTTTTAATTTATGTAAGTAGAAATTAATCTAGAATAGCTAAAACAAATTTGAAAAAAACACATCAGAAGGCTTGCACTTTAAGACTTATTCTAAGATTAAAGCCATCAAACATAGAATGGTCATGCAGCTCAATGGAAGGGAATAATTAATATCTTGACATGATATTGAGGTAATTAAATATGAGAAGGATAGCAGTCACTGGAATAATTAAATATCCCAATGGAAAAAAATGAAACTTGACTCATCTCACATTATATAAAAAAGTCAATTCAAAATGAATCATAGACCTCTTAAACAGCAAAGCCAAAACAATAAATTTGGAGGGAAAGGTTTTTTTTTGTTTTTGTTTCTTTTCTTTTACATTTCAATTTCTATATAACCTCTGAGAGTAACATTTTTCCTTAACATGTTTCCCAAATCCTGGGAATTATATTAAACTGGACCCCAGCTTCTAACAAAACTCTCACCTACTCTTCCTTTATTTAATTGATGCATACATCCTATGATCCTCCAGTGGTGAGGTTCCAAGTTAGCCTCAGCCTGCAGCCTACTCATGATGCTGTTTTTACTTCAGGTAATAGAGATACAGAGGCTTTGAAGTTGTTTGGGTAGTGAGTGGATTGCACGGTGTGGAGGATAGGATTTCTGCCATTATATTCCATGTTTATTCATTATAATATTGATGGATTTGCCCTCATGATGTGGCGTTGCCACTCTCTTTTAAAACAAAAATATCCACAATATAGAAAGTCAAACTCATAGAAGCAGAGAGTGAAATGGTGGTTACCAGAGACTGAGAGAGATGGGGAAAAGGAAGATGTTGGTCAAAATTTTAGTGACCTGTTGCATTGGCATAGTGACCGCAGTTAATAATAACGGATTAAGTGTTTCAAAATTGCTTAAAGAACAGATTCTAAACATTCTCAACACACAAAAAAGATAAGCAGATGAGGTGGCAGACATGTAATTAGCTTGGTTTAGTCTGTCTGCGATGTTTACACATATCAAAACATCACATTGTACTCCATACGATTATTATTTGTCAATTAAAAATAAAAACATAACATTAAAAATTATCCACAAATCCTTTCTCTTCTTCTTTTCAATTATTATGTATTTTCCAACTATTTGCATATGATCCCAAATGTGCAAATATACCTTTGTTCTCCTTGGTAAGCACTAAGGTAGAACATTATAAATTAAGGTTACTTTAACTTATTCTATGTGCCTTTTTTTTTGAGAAAAAAATTCCAGATCTTTCATATCCCTAAGGTCCCTCAGTACTATTTGTCTAAAGCTTTCCAAATAATAGTATGTTTC
Source organism: Carlito syrichta (assembly GCF_000164805.1). Taxonomy (NCBI): domain Eukaryota; kingdom Metazoa; phylum Chordata; class Mammalia; order Primates; family Tarsiidae; genus Carlito; species Carlito syrichta. The sequence goes on along the minus strand of NW_007245653.1, from coordinate 298,061 downwards.
AAGATGTTTGATGACCTGCAGCTAATTTTGCATTCACTTACCTCTATCCAATTGTTTTAATAATAACGTGTCCTAAGTTCATGTCTTCTTCCCTTAAGCCTAGAGTCATCACTGAGGACATCCCCTAAGGTCACAGCCCCATTCTGAAAAAGGAATATCTTCTCATTCTCCAGCACCCCCCACTTCCTGCTGACACTGGAGGGTTGAATTTTTCATGGCAGCATTTAGCAGTGGGTGTAGAAAGACCACCATCCTTCCCTACATGTGTGAGTGTTCTTTTCACCAACATCCTATTGATTATCCCATCATCAAGAAGGTCCTCAAGTAGAATCTCAACTTACTGTCTATAGCCTCAATAATCTATCCCTAAAGTACCTTAATTCTACTTAAGTGGCTATAGTCTATTATAATTTGCAAAACAAACTTCCATGTCTAAGTAACCCAGTGTGACAGAACCCTCAAGTATGGTGGGCTCCTCTGCCCCCCAAAAGATACCCATGCCCCATCTTTAGAACCCAGGAATTTTTACTTTATATGGAAAAGGGGATTTTGAAGATGTGATTAAGTTAAAGGTCTTCAGATGGGCAAACTATTCAGGTTCCAATGGAATTATAAGGGTCTTTATAAGACAGACGAGGAGGAGTCAGTTAGAAGAGAAGATGTGATAATAAAAACAGAGATAGGAGTGATGCACTTAAATATGGAGGATGGAACACAAGTGAAGAAGTACAGGTAGCCAATAGAAACAGAAAAAGACAAAGAAACAGATTCTCCCCTCAAGGGTTCTAGGAGGAACCAATCCTCCTGACAACCTGATTTTAGGGAAGTGGCTCTGACTTCTGAACTTCAGAACTATAAAATAAATATGTGTTGTTTCAAGCCATCACATTTATGGTAATTTGTTACAGCAGCAATAAGAAACCAACATAAAGGTTTGGGATTTGGTTGTCTAAACAGGTAAGGAAAGAAGCTCCAAGGGAATGTAATAGCCACATGTTCCCTTTATTCTCATTTCTCAGATTCAGCGTTGTCTTTAAAAACGTATTTAAAATGTTTTCACATCACATGAACCATTTGATGGCACCTTTTGTTTAAATCGTTCTTTATTTTTATGTATCTATTTTTTCCACAATCAAGAGGAGACTACAAGCCAAGCTTATCAAAAGATTTCTCTAATTTTTATGCTGTCGATTAATCCAGACAGCTGTCTTTGGTACTCCATCCCCACTGAGCTTGGAACACTATTGGTCATTAGCATTGACTCAATTTGCTAGTGATTCTGCAAATGGCGCTTGTCATCAGATTCCACTCTCCAAGGTCTTGGGATCACTCTGTTTTTAATTCTGTCTTGCTTTCCAAATAAAACAGGGTCTCCAACAAATCACACTCCTGAACAACTGTCACCTGGACTGTGCATTTTCCTGCCTTATTTGAACTTCTTCCAAAAGAAGACACCGAGACCGGTATTTGAGCAAATAGATTATCTGGGAGATGATGACAGAAACCACTGGTAGAGAAATGGCAAGGGAGACGGAGAGGAAAGGAACGAGTGAAGGAATTATTCTCCAGCAGGTACCATGATGAGGAACCCCAGGTAAAAGAGCATTATAGTTATCCCACCCAAATAACGAGAAAGGCTCCCATTAGTCAATAGTTGAGAGAGATGCTGAAAGAGGCATTAGTGTCCTGGCATTTCTGACCTGCTGGACAGGCAGCAAAGTGGGCCCTGGAAGTTTAGGAAATCCCTCAGACAAGAAGATACAGGTGCTTCCAGCTGTCTGTTGGGTCAGAAAGCGTGTAAATGGTAAAGGCAGATGTCATCCACAGCCTGGACCCAGTCAGAATCTCCCAAAGAGACTTCCAGCACAAGATCCTAAGTACTGCAGCATTTATTAGCAAAGCCTATGAACTACTAATAAAAATGCTCAGAGAAATACCCAACTGTGTCAGGCACAATATTTCTGCCTGGGCTCTCCCTCTTGGGAGAACATAGATGACCTTCATGACCAAATCCCACCGGGTGTGTGAGAACAGGGTGCAGGGTCAGCTGGCTCTGCGACACACTCAATGCAATTTTTGCATCACTTCTATTTCACAAGCTGACTGTTTTTTGCTGTATGTATGTGCTATAAAATAGCAGACCTTTTCCAAGTTTTGCTCTGACTTATACTGTTTCTTTTTGCTTTTTATTTCATTTTTTGCTTCCTTGTACCTGTAGAAAAAAAGCATTTCGTCAGAGGTAGAGTTAAGGCTAAAGGTTCATGCGGTCAGAAAATTTGAACTCTTTTGTGTAAGTTCAGAAGAATCTTGCCCCTTCAGACCTCTACACCTTCAGGAACGTGTTTCCAAATATTTCATAGCATTTTTCACTGAAATCTAGCAAAGTAGGGTCAAAGGCCAAACATCTTTGTTCTTATTCCCTGCCCTACAAAAGAGTGAATCAAAGTGTCCCCACCCTCTGACAGAGGTATCATCCAGTGCAGTGTCAATAGCTGGCTACAGATATGCCACAGACATCACTTCAGGAGCATGTATAATTGGCAATGGGCCTTGTGCCTCAGATGAAAAAAATATTTCACAAGGGGTGATCATTGTAGCTCTAAGACTCAGCTCTTAGTCTAAGACGAGAATGACTTTAGCAGAGTAACTTGGAGGATGCAGCTGTGAAGGGTAAGATGTTCTTCCTGGGAACATGGGCGTCTCTTACAGGAACACTGGTAGAGGGTGTCGACTCCCTGGATCCCTTGGTGGGCTCAGAGACTTGAGCTGGCTTCCACAGGAACACAAAGAGTTGGGCACATGGAGGAGGACAGAGGTGCTTCCTGGGAGTCAGTGGACTGGAGTGAACAGTTTCAAAGGTTTCACTCTGAAAAAGCTGTTTATTCTGAAGATGGAAAATTGAGAACAGGTCTGGGAGGCAGCATAAGTGGGGTCAGTTGGAGAAAACGGTGGCAGTGGCTACAGACCCTAAATCCTTGGATCCTATTTTCTGCATAGTTTCCAGGGTCGGGCTTGGTTTCATTTCCAACTAACGTGTATTGACCTTAACTAGGTATAGGAACTAGTCTCAATGCTTTGCTTGTTTTAATACGTGTCATCCTCACAATGCTGTGATTCCTGTATTATTCCCATTTTACAAATGAGCAAACTTCCATGCAATTCATGCTAAAAGTCTGTCCCAATGAGTGAGAGAGCAAGTAAGGCAGGAGCACAGGCCAAGTACACTGAATTCTACTACACGCTTCATCCTTGCAGGCAGGAGATTCTAAGTGCTTAGTGTACCAAGGTACCATACTCTGGAGTATTACTTTCTAAGCTCCAGCAACATCACTGGATAAACCAGCAGGGAGAGTCCTCTGGTTATTTCAGTGCCCACCCTTCTATCAGTTGCTGTGGCCAAAAGATAGGATCGGTATAACATTTACAAGTTCCCTTTTGAATCTTATGACACGCAAAGATGAAAGTAACTCTTTTCCAAAATAATGGCAGACACAACCACAAGAGAAATTCCATTGATCTATGATCACCTATGGTGTTCCAGATAGATACCCTAATTCTCAACCTGGCACCCCCAGGATATAACTCCAAGTTTTCTTTAGGACTAGTCTCCTAATACTTCTGTTTACACACCTTGAACTTCTTGCTTGAAGGCCTTTGCTCCTACGACTCCATCTAATTGGAATGTCCCTCATTTTCATTCAGTTGTCCAACCATTCAACCATATCATTAAAATATTTATGATGTTCTACCTTGTAGCAAGGTATGTATTGCCACAGGAGTCACAGAATGAATGAGATACTGTCTATATGATAATATATTTACAACTGGGTGGGCAAAACACCCATATTACCAAGAAATGTGAAAATACACAGACATGCTTGCTATAAAAGGATAGCAGAGATGCCTAGCCAAGCATGGGGCTACCAGGGAAGGCTTCCTGGAGAGGATGATTCTAAACTAATTCCTAAAGTTAAATACATGAGAAACAAAAGGAATGAGGATCACAATAAATAGAACAGTGTGGACACCAGTAAGAAGTGAGTAACTATATTGTTCGGAGGGAAAGGCTACATCTTATTTACCAGTCAAGACATAGGGCAGATGTGGACCCCTTCAGTAATATCTCCCTGTTTTAGAGAGTTAATTTATTTTCTTAATCCGGTATGCTTCTCAAAACATTTGTAAGACCCTAGTTGCTTTTCATGTGTGTTGAATTGTGTGTATATGCTTTTTCTCTCCCATCTAAAATGTGAGCTCTTGTAAGAAAGATATTGCATAACTTTATGCTAACATTAGTCAGAAGAATGTCTTATATATACTCAACATTAATAAAAGTGGCTCATTCAACCTAACCAAAAAATTAGAAACGTACCCATTCTATATATGTATAGGTTTCCCCTGGATTTAGCATGCAAGCTTGCCAAGGGATTTTTGTAGGACCTAATGCATGTGTAGCTTCCCCTGAAAGGTCTGCTGATCTTATAAGGAAATGGCAGTGGCTTTGGGGAGGAGGTGTCAGATGCATTTTGATCTATGCTATTGGTCATTGTAAGGTAAGAATGGAGAAAGAGTTTCACAGGGAAACACTCTCCAGCTGCCTGTAACTTTTGCTCAGCAAATGTCGCTGCACACTATTTACTACGATATTTATTACTCTGTGATTAACTTATAAATAACATCAGCCTAGAGACCTAAAGATGATCTATGCAACAGCAACCATGATGGGATTGCTCAGAAAGACAAAGAAGCCCACATTAACATCTGAGTAGGAGGCATTGAATGTAAACTCTAGCAATTACCAAGAATCATAACTTTCCCCATAAAAACAGTCTGAGCAAAGCCTAAATGGTGCCTAAAATAGCATTTCTCACCCAAACTCCCTCATAAAAGCACAGAACCCAGTTGAGAGAGCTATATCTGTCATCGGATTTCAGACAAATAAACTGCAAATTGATGAGGATTATGTCAAATGGAATTCCTCTGGGCTTTCATATTCACACTGAAATTCTGATTCCAGGCACTAAATGAGAGGTAAGTTTATTAGTTTCCTGGTTTGTTGTTATGTGTGAGTGCTGAGACACATGCAGAAACGTAGTGGGGGGAAGGCATAGGGACATTATATTCAGTCTTGTGTAATATTAGGTAAAAACTCTGAATGTTTTATTGTGGGCTCTTGACATTGTAAGCTGAACCTACATTCTCCCAAATCGATTTGGCTTCTCTAGTTTGCCATCAGGAAAATAACTTTCTAGAATGAGTTCTAACTGCGATTCTAGTCAACCTTCAACCTCTCTGATCACTCACTGTCTTCCAGCCCTCTTTGGTTTCTCTTTCTCGTTTACTCTTTCAACCTCAGGGCTCCCCATACCATGAGATCACCCTAAGAGAAGCTGTGTCAATTTCATCTTTGTATCTCCAGGGCCCGGTACAGATCCTGTCCAAAACAGAAGTCAGTAAATGTAGAATTAACACGCACCGATAGATGCAGGATGTGTTTTTTAGTGCATGATGTGCAAGGCGTGAGTCGCTGTAGATGCGAAGCGGTCCATCTGGCCTTCCAGGATGTGGGCTCTTGAGGCAAGCCAATCATTGCCTCTCTGAAACTTCTAAGCTGAGTGGCCTATGAGAGCCATTTAACCTTTCTGGGTCTTGGTTTCCTCATTGGCAACACAGAAATTGGATACCTTCCTCCTAATTTTGCTGTGAGGCCTAATCATGGTGCCCGGTATTTAGGAAGCACAAATTATTGCCTTCATAGGCAGGTTTATCTAGCCCTTCCTGCTTAACTCATGTTCGAGTATTTACCTTAAAGAATCGCAAAATGGTGTAAATCTTCTCAGCACAAAAAGAGGGTGAGTGGAAGGTGCCCACGCTCTTGGATTGTGAGCCGACACCGCCATCACAGCTGGTCTCCATGGGCTGCAGAGAGAGAGGAGGCAGTGACCAAAGCCAGCAGCCCACAGAGAAGGCACCTACCCAAGTTTTCAAGCCCTCTGCAAAGAATGAACACAGCCAGTGGCCACCAGAGGGTGGGAGTGGGCATTCCATCAGAGGTGGGTGGCATCATCTTCTAGCCTCCAAATCCTTTAAATTCCCCCTCCTGTGGGAACTCCATCTCTGCACTCCCTGTCTCCCCATTACTCAACCACTGCTGTGGGTTTGGTTTCTAATCCTTTCCCTTGCCTACCACCTGAGCTGTCTCTCCCATCAACTCTTCCCATCCTCTCACATAGCCTTCCTTTCTCTTCTCCGAATTGAAACCTTCCACTCAAGATGCTCTGTTCCCACACACAGGTGCCCATAACACCAAACATCCTCCTTCCATTCCCCCCTGGCCCCTTCCTCCTGCCTGCAAGGATGAAGCATATTATAGAATTCAGTGCATACGGCCTTTGCTCCCTCCTTACTTGCCCACGCATTCCCTGGGAAAGAATTTTAGCATGAATTGCACGAAAGTTTGCTCATTTGCAAAATGGGAATAATACTGGAATCACAGCATTGTGAGGATGACACATATTAATACAAGCAAAACACTGAGACTAGTCCCTGTAACTAGTTAAGTGCTCAATACAGGCTAGATGGAAATGAAACCAAGCCTGACCCTGGAACCGTGCAGAAAATAGGGATCCAAGGATTTAGGGTCTGTAGCCACTGCCACTGCCTTCACCAACTGACCCCACTTATGCTGCCTCTCAGACCTGTTCTCAATTGTCCATCTTCAGAATAAACAGCTTTTTCAGAGTGGGATCTTGGAAACTGTTCACTCCAGTCCATTGACTCCCAGGAAGCTCCTCTGTCCTCCCCCCATCTGCCCACCTCTTTGTGCTCCTGTGGAAGCCAGCCCAAGTCTCTGAGTCCACCAAGGGCTCCAGGGAGTCGACATTCTACATCAGTGTTCCTGTAAGTGACACCCACGTTTCAGGAAGAACAGCTTCCTCTTCACAGCTGCATCCTCAAAGTTGCTCTGCTAAAGTCGTTCTCGTCTCGGTCTAAGAGCTGAGTCTTAAGGCTACAGTGATCACCCCTTGTGAAATTTGTCTTTTGTCTGAGGCACCTGGCCCATCGCCAATTATCCATGTTTCCGAAGTGATGTCTGTGGCATATCTGTGACCAGCTATTGCCACCGCACTGGATGATGCCTCTGTCAGTGGGTGGGGACACTTTCATTCACTCTCTTGTAGGGCAGGGAATAAGAATAAAGATGTTTGGCCTTTGATTCTGCTTTGCTAGATTTCAGTGAAAAAGGTTATGAACTATTTGAAAAGATGTTCCTGAGGGGGGAGAGGTGGGAAGGGACAAAGTTGGAACCTGCCTCACAATCAAAGTCTCTTTGACCTTTCCTTGTTTCTTCTCCCTACCCAAGAGCAGGGAGGGGCTCTTTCTAAAGCTTTCTTATCTGACTGAGGTAAGTTCATCCAAAAGAAACATAACTGTCTTCAATCCCTTGTCTGAAATCTCATTAACGAGGAAAGATTAATCACTGAAGAAGAAACTAAATGTCATCCCCACACTCCCTGGGCAGACTTTGCATCTATTCTTCTGGGGGCTGTTACCTGAGAGACATTATCTGCATAATAAGACAATCTTTGTTCACAGTGCAGTTGATCCTTCTCATCCCATCACTTGTTACCACATCCCCTTCCCCAGAACCCAGGTGAACTTTCCCCACAGTATTGTCTATTCTTCAGACCCTTGTATCGCCCCTAAAAATCATTTGCTCTTTCTCGAAAATTGCCTATCCCTCCCCCTTTCCTCTTCCTTATGGAAAGGGTATTTTCTTCAAGCATCCGGACTGTCGTTGAGTTTTATGGTTTGCCTGACTCCTGTGTGTTTATACATAAATAAATTTGAGTGCCTTGTCCCTCTTCATCTGTCTATTATCATTTTATTTCAACATACCTAAATAGTCAAACTTTCAGAAGGCAAAGGTAAAAATTACCTTTGCGCCTACAAAGGGCACATAACCAAACTCAGGTCAATTGGAGAGACTTCTCTCGGTATTTTTACAATCTGCACCAAGCAGGAAAGTGTCTTCTTCTATGAGGGTATATGCTGACAACGAGCAGGCCCCCACCACAGGCAAAAAGAGATTTAGTGCAACATGCAAAGAAGAGCAAAGATGAGAAGGAGAGAGAGAAGTCCGTGATGCCAGTTGTCAAGTTACAGTTCTCTTTCTTGGCTAGGCCAGTTGAAGCCGAGGCCTCTATAACCTACAATCAGATACTCATGCTCATAGGGCTTCTCTCTCACTCCGACACCACCAACGGCAAGCAGGCTTTAGGGAAGTCCAACGACAATCCTCAGGCTCAACAGCATATGCCTCATCACTACAGGCTGCCCAGTGACCTGCTCCAAAAGGGAGACAATAAGAAGAAGTGGAACTTCTCCGAAGAGGCGTCAGGATGGAGACCATCACTTCCATGTCCCTGTTTATCCCTCTCATCCCAGGACTATGCTTTAGGAGATATTTATTGGTCAAACCCTTTAAAGTCTCAGCCTCTCATGAACTTCCCCATCACTCAGATGCAGAAATAGAAGCAATTAGAAGTAGACCACTTCAATTTCCCTGCACTAAATCATCCAGTCAAAAGGCTTATTTACCAACAAACTTAATAAAACATCACCTTGTCTCTGTTTAAAGCTACCCCCTCCTCCACATTTCACTGGATCTCATATCCTTTCACCCAAAAAGTGCTCTGCACTTGTGTTCTAGCCCCCTTTTCTGTACCATCAAGGTTTCCTCTTTTGTTAATTCCAGGTATTTATAAGCCTATCATAATATCTCCTAACTCTGCAAGAAGTTAAACATATGGCAGGCCTTCAGTTGTCCTCCAGCAATTGCCCTTCCCTTTTCTTTTTTAAAAGTTAAGGTTCTTTAAATAGTTAGAAATAAAGAGACAATTTCAAACGAGAGAAATGGCACATACACACAAAGATAAACTAGATTAGGTGTTTAAAAGATATAACAAAATCTCGACCTCCTTACTAGATTCTTAAAAACAAAGACAGAGAAGGTCAGGAACTGTGTATTGGAAATTGTAACAGTTTAGAGAGGCTTCCATATCTATTTTGGATTTTATACTGTGGAATGCAATAACACGAAAAAAAGAAGCAAGAGCTAGCTGAAAGATCTAATAAGAAAAAGACATTTCAGACTCGTCTTGGCATGGATTTGCATCTCATTAACATTGAGCTGATAAGAGGTCTTATTCTCACATTTATTAAAGAAAGAATTATCTCTCTTCAATGGTACTTGAGTCCAATATTATACACATAGCACATGAAATGCAGATGAAGTTTCAAACCCATCATATCTCAGGTTTGACAAGAAGAAACGAGATGATAAAAATTATACATAATTTCTGAAGCCACAGAGTAAATGTCATTTAATTTATGTAGCCTTCCTAAATGACACTGGCAGAATTAATCACTTCTTCTTTCTGGTCCAGTAAAATTTTTGAGCATACTTTTATATCATAAGGTAGACTGTGGCAGAAGAAACACAGTCACATGTTGAAATACCACTGTAGATTTCATAACTAAAAAATGGATATATTATGGAATCTACCATTTACAGTTTGGGGGTGGATAGAAAAGAGAAAAAGCCCAATAAGGTAATTATCAAAATTTCTGGCACTAATTAATTGCTCCTTAATTATTCATTATAATATTTCCTTCCTTTTGTTTTAGATATAAGATTTGGCCAGCCCTCCCCGACTCTCTCTCTCTCTCTCTCTCTCCTCTCTCTCTCCTCTCTCTCACTCTCTCTTTAATTTTTTTTTTTCTGAGTCAGAGTCTCACTCTGATGCCCAGGCTGATGCAGTATCACAATCACAGCTACTGCAGCCTTGACCTGCTGAGCTCAGGCAATCCTTCTGCCTCAGCATCTTGAGTAACTGGGACTACAGGCCCATGCTATCACGCCCAGCTAATTTTTTGATGTACTGTAGAGATGAGGTCTCATCATGTTGCCCAGGTTCGTCTCGAACTTCTGAGCTCAGGCAACCTCTTGCCCCAGCCTCCTAAAGTGCTTAGATTATAGGCTTGAGCCACCGCACCTAGTCCTGTTCCCTTTTGAGGAGTCTCTCCATGACAGGTGTCCAGACTATTTTTTTTAAAAAACCATATGCATGATTAACTAACTATGTAAAATTAGAGTTAACGTAAATCAATCATAAGAAACAGCATTACCAGCAACAACCATTGTTTTGCTTCTTTCTTCTACATGATTATGAAACATATGTTGTTCTCTACATTATGGTGCAAGGTATTTGTTTGTTTGTTTGTCTGTTTTTTATTTATTTTTTGAGTTGGAGTCTGTCTCTGTCACCCAGACAGGAGTGCAGTGGCACGCTCCCGGCCACCACAGCCTCGACCTGCTGGGCTCTGGCGATCCTTCCACCTCAGTCTTCCAAGTAACCAGAAATACGGATGTGCTCTACCACGCCAGGCTGATTTTTTTTAATTGCAGAGATGAAGTCTTGCCAAGTTGCTCAGGAGTGGGGGGTCTTGAACTCACGGGCTCAGGCAATCCACTCGCCTCAGCCTCCCAAAGTGCTGGGATTACAGGTTAAGCCACGGAGACTGAGGTAAGGTATGTATTATGATGCCACTTTTAATGCCAAGATTCAGTGACACGGTCAGAATTTAAAGTAAATGAAAATGTAGAAGGGTATTGCAGATAGTTTATGTAGATTAATAGGGTTATTTGTTCCTAAACGAATTGGTCCTTTGCTTATTGTGAATTTTGTGTTTCTTTTATAACCTATCTTCTTAAATATTATATCAGCTATCAGTTGTTACTACTCACAGTCTATCTGCCTTACTTGGTACTAAACATGTTATTACCATCTTAAAGCAAGAGTAAATAGGATCTAAATGAGGCTGGGAAGATTTCATTTATTAATTCTAAAAAGTGAGTGAAAGCATTTCGTGATATATATATATATATATTTCGGTTTCTGCTTACCATTTCATTTTCAATAATTGAGGTGGACTTAAAGGAACGCTACTGAGTGTTTATCACCCATTTGCCATGTATGTCTTTTAGGATGATAAAAGTATGTCAAACGAAAAGATGCCCTTATATAACTGTGTTACTGTGGGCAGAGAAGAATCAGAATTCAGGCATGCAATGTGTCCAATTTTATGGGACACACTTTTCTCAGCCTCAGCCTCCTCCCTCTGCAATTAGCATTTCCCCACCTGGGATTTTACAGACCAGCAATAAACAAACTCCAAATTTCACTTCCATAAAGTGATGTTAGATGGATCCCCTGAGTGAAGACTGCCTTCCACCCTTCATTGGTGAAATTTAAACCAGCAGATTGGATAATAAATGTTAAGGGTGGGCAATTAACATACAAAGTGACAGCTGGAAAGGGCACAGCAGACAGGCGGCTGGCTGGAGTCACTTCTGTGCCCTGGAGATACAAAATAGCTAATAAATGTTGTTTTCTATTTATGTGTTGCCTTTGGAGACACTGCTTTGAATGTTTGCTTGGTAAAGAGTTAATCTGATCTCAACAACTCACCACCCCAGGGAGGGAACGGCCAATGTCTTTGCCCTAGATTGGCAGGTAAAGCAAATGAATTAAGAAATTTTGTGAATTCCTGACTGAGCTTGGTGGCTCTGTGCCTGTAATCCCAGCACTTTGGGAGGTCAAGGTCAAAGAGGTCAAGGTCTTGAGCCTAAGAGTTCAAGACCAGCTTAGGTAACATAGCAAGACCTCATCTCTACAAAATAAAAAATAAAAACAGTATCAGCTGGGTGTGGTGGCATGTGCCTGTAGTCTCAGCTACTGAGGAGATTGAGGCGGAAGTATCACTCAAGCTCAGGAGGTTGAGGCTGCAGTGGACTGTGATGGCATCACTGCACTCCAGACTGAGTGACAGAATGAGATTTCAATTAAAACAAAACCAAAAAAAGGAAGGCATGGAGGAAGCAAGGAAGGAAAGAAGGAAGGAAGGAGGGAGGGAACGAACTAAGGAAGGAAGGAAGGAAAGAAGGAAGGAAGGAAGGAAGAAGAAATTATGTGAGTTCTTTCAAAGAGGAGGATAGAGCTAGGATGACTCTTTTTACTTGAAGTGCAGATGAGGGTGTATACATTATTTCAGTTGACATACTCTATTCATATATGTAAATGCGTAGAAAGAATCTTTAACACGTATTAAGTGCTAAATTACTGACAGGCACCTCCACCACCAGCAACACATACTATTACCAGGTATAATACTGGCTTCCTGGGATTCAGATATTAAACATACCTATTAGATATATATACAAATAAAACACCGCCATGTGTTCAAAATATATGTGTATGCAAACCAATAAGTTCAATAAGCTCCTATGAAAAAGGAATATACAAAGCATCCCAGAAAATCATGGTTATGTCTACCAGACCAGCCGTTTACTTGAAGGAGGTCTTCAAAGAAGAGTCAATTCAACCCTAGAAACTGTTCATCAGGCAGGCAAGAGAAATTAAAAACCCTCATAAATAAGGTGGGAGTAAACACAGCCTGGTGAGCTTGGGAGATTCTGAGAAGCCCAGTTTGCTTCTTCAATCTGAAGTGAAGTGGTAAGGAGAAGTGATAAGACTAGGGAGAAGTAACAACTTGTGGAAGTCTTTGACTGCTATCATACCAAGGAGTTGAGCTGTATGTTATGGGGATCCATTTGACATTTTCGCAAGTGCCATGTCACAGGGTCCATAAAGATAATAAACCTTTCAATTTACAGTTTGAACTTTCTATGTTGGCTTCCTTACCAATGTATTAAAGATTATTATGGATGGAAGGAGTAACATGATAGAAACAAAAGTAATACTGAAACCTGGAGTAGGGGGGAGAGTTTTAGAATTTTGTGTTGGCATCAAAAATTCAAAAAAATTCAAGAAAAGAATAGTTCTTATTGCATCTCCGTTAAATTTACCTGTCTGATTCTTACAAAAGTAGGACAGGTTGCAGACTCTGCCAGTGGATTCTTGCAAACATAATAGAGTTGACTCCAATTGGCATTTTTGTCCCAGACATAGTTATTTTACTGGATCAAATAAACACACATCCTGGAAACTGCTATGAAGCTATTGTTTTAAAAAATTGTTTACATCTATCTCAGGGATGCACAAGCCATGCCCATGGACAAAAGCTGACCCTCAGCTTTTGCAAATAAAGTCTTATTGGACCACAATTTTGCACACTTATTGACATATTACCTTTGAGTGTTTTCATTTTACAGTGGCAGAGTTGAATAGTTGCATCAGAGATTGAATAGTTTACAAAGCCCAAACTATTTATTCTCTAGTTTCTTTGTGGAAAATGTTTGTCGATCCTGCTTTGTCATAATAGATAGAGAAAACAGAAACAAGGCTGCATTCACCTAGCATGAACAACAGTACATGTCTCCTGAAATTATACCAGACCATGATAATGCTTATGCTTTCTTCAAAATCCAGCCCATAGGGATTTTGTCTATTTTAATATTGCATAGAGCATCTTGCTGGTCCACTTACACATTTGATAAATTGGTGATAGGACCTGGTAACCAGAAAGTAGAAGATACCTCAGAAAGACAAAACTCACATGATCTCACTTGTATATGGAAACTAAAAGTGTCAAACTTGTAGAAGCAAGTAGAATGGTGGTTATTAGGAGCTGGACTTGGAAGGAGGGGAATTGGAGGAGATGTTAGTCACATGATATAAAATTTCAGTTAGACAGGAAGAAAAAGTTGAGAATATCTATTCTACAATATAGTGGATATAGTTAAAAATAATGCAATGTATACTTAAAAATTGCTAGGAGACTATTTGAAGCATTTTCACTATAAGAAATTATAAGTATGTAAAGTAATGGATATGTGGATTAGCTTGATTTAGTCATTCCACAAATGCACACACACACTAAAACATATTGTAAGCCATAAATATAGACAATTTTCGTTTGTCATTAAAAAATAAAAGTTTAAAAAGTATAAAATGCCTTTCATATCTTGGTAGGTAAGACATAAGCTCTAGAGGGAAATAGTCCCCTAAAAAACAACCATGCTAATGATGATATGACCTATTTACTAAGTGTCTATAAGGTTGTAATTTCTGAACAGAATTCAAAACAAGTTTATGTGGGGCTCAGCCAAGAAGGATCTCCAGCTACGACAGACTGTAGTTTAAGCAGCTGCCTTATGATCCACTAGTTCCAAAGGTGCTCAAAGTGTCAATGGCAGGTTAAAAAATATATGAAGTCTATTGTAAACTACAATAGGAGAATCAACAGTACCTGTCTAGACTTTTGAAGCAAAGCCAAACCCTTTTAGGTAACCAAAAATTCTCCTGTTGAAAAAGTTCTCTGAAATTGTGAACAGACGAGGAAGAAGTATGCGTTGCAAAATCATAAACTGGCATATGCCATTATTTTTTGTTTATTCCTCCCACTTCCTGTTCGAAAAGTAGATAAAACTTGAAGTTCACATGCTCGGGATGGTGCAGGGATGAGTTAAAAGGATCTTGGATATATGACTTTATGGAGCAGAGGAGCCTTAAAGGCCCCGTACCACAAAACCCCAAACCTCTATCTTAGGAGGATTCTGTTGCTCTCTGGAGTAACACGCTGAAAAAAAAAAAGAAGCATCAAATTGTTGCCTTAATTATAAAAAGGGATATAAAAGAGTAACGTGTCATTCACAGAACAGAGAAAAGTCCAAGTTTTCCTTTGAAGAGCATGTGTTAAATGAAAAGCACAAGCTTTGGAGTTACACAGATCCAGACTCCAATTCCCCGTGTTCCCCTTGAAAACACTATGGACCTGAGAAATTTACTTAGCTTATCTAAGCATTAATTTCCTCTCTGATAAGATGAAGATAATAATAGCCATCTTCTAAAACTCTCATGAGAACAAAACAATAGTCTACATGCAAAGCATACTAAGGTTTTTCTCATGTAATAATGAATGAAAGTTGCATTATGTTGGCCTCTGTCTCTGACCATGGTAACTCTTATGCTTTCTTCAAAATCCAGCCTACATGAATTTTGTTTATTTTAATATTCCATGGAACATCTTGCTGGTCCACTTACACATTTGATAAATTGGTGATAGTACCTGGTGACCAGAAAGTAGGAGGTGCCTCAGAAAGACAAAACCCACATGATCTCACGTGCATATGGAATCTAAAAGTGTCAAACTCGTAGAAGCAAAAACCAACAACCAATCAACCATCCAAATAGCCTGTCTGAGCTTCCATTATAATGTAAAGAACTAGTAATTGTAAAGTTGAAGACCAGAATCATAGGTACCAGGGATGCCAAATATAAACCATGGGAAAGAAAAGGAGATGACAGTAGCATAGAGTTGGAGATTTGTATAATGTGGTCTAGTTCCAAAATGACCTTGAAGTTCACCTCTAGATTTATCCATGAACATATGCCTGAAGATCCATAAATCTATAAACGTAAAAAAGATATAAACAAGTCATATGTTGTGTTATTTTGTTCTAAAATTCAATTTAAATATATATCTTTCTCACTTTTATAACAGTACAACAGCTTGATGTGACAAATCTTACATAAATAGGAAGCATATGAAATGCTGTAGCAGTTTATCAGATTAAAATTAAACCCTTATTTGAGAAAATAAAAACATATTACAAAACTCATGAGGCTTCCTATATTTGTTTTATTCAACTGAGGAAAGAGAAGCTGTGTCAAAACTGGCTGAACTTGTAGACCACAGGGTGGTGACAGGTTCACAGTAAATAGTAGCTTAGTCTTTGAGTTGTCCCTTGGACAATAAAAACAAGTATAGGAAGCGCTAAAGAGGTAGTCTAGTTTTCTAATTAAGATCAGAAAAAGTGCATGTTAAATAGCATGAGTTGTTTGACTGGCTACTGTTCCACTTCCTCGTCATAAGATATCTGATGAGTTAGCTAACATCTCTGCACACCAATATCATAAGTAAGGGCGATGCCATCAATGTCACAGTAATGTATAGAGAGGAACTGAAATAATGCATGTGAAATATTTAGTACAGTGCCTGGCATAAAGTTCATACCCAATAAGTGACAGCTACTTAGTTTGTTAAAGGCCAATATGCATTGTGGCTAAGAGCATGAATTTTGGAGTTAGAATAACCTGGATTTGAATGCTAGTTCTGCCATTTATTTTCTCTATTTCTTTAAACAAGGAATTGTTCTAATCTTCTGCACTCTCATATCAAAATGGTGGAAATAATAGTGCCTATCTCATGAGATTTCTGTGAGCCTATCATTAAAGCTGTCAATAAATGTATATTCTTGTTATTATTAAATGGTTGACAGCTGATAATGTTTATTAAGCATTTACTATATAATCACTCTTCATGTACCACTTTATTTATCTCTCACAAAAGCACATGAAATAGATAACAATATTATCCTCATTTTAGCAATATGAAAATTGAGGTAGATTAATTAAGCAACTTTTCTAAGTTCCATCTATAATGTTGTCAGAGTTAGAATTCAAATCCAATCTTTTTTTAAAAAGATTAAAAAAGACGTGCAAAGCAAAGCTAAAGTAAATAAGGGGACTAACAAAAGCAATAATAAAGAGCAGTAATCAACAAAATATTAGACAAACAATAGAGAAAATCAGCAAAGTTGAAATTTGGTTCTTTAAAAAAAATTAATAGCATTGCAAAATCACTGGGAAGAATGATCAAAGAGCACAAACTATTGTTATTAGAAATAAAAAGTTGACATCATTACAAATTCTACAGACATTAAAAGGATAATTAGAAAATATTATAAGCAACTGTATGTGAATAAATTTGACATCTTACATTTTTAAAATCTCTTAAAAAACACAACTTAATGAATAAATAATGAGAAAATTAAACAATAAGAAATAAAAAATAAAAAACCTGCATCTTTTAAAGAAATTTAATTTTAATGTATAGATATTTCTACAAAGAACATACCAGGTTTATATTACTTTTCTGGTTAATTCTATAAAACATTGAAACAAAAAAAGGAATACTAGGTTTACCTTGACTTTTTTATCTGTCCATTTCAAATATGACTAGTAAAAACCCTGTTACTAAAACCAGAAAAAGACATCAAAAAGAAAATTACTGACTAATTTTCCTTAAGAATATTGGCACAAAATTTCTGAACAGAATATTAGCTAACCAAATTCAACAGCATATAAAAGAAGAATATATCCTGACCAAGTAAAGATTATTACAGTAAAGCAAGAATGGAATAATTTAGGAATATCAATCTATGTAATCCACAAATTAATACACTAAAGGGAAAAATCATATGATTACTTTAATAAATGCTTTAAAAAGTCTATAAGTCAAGCCGGGCTCGGTGGCTCAGTCTGTAATCCCGCGCCTTTGGGAGACTGAGGTGAGTGGATTGCCTGAGCCCGCGGGTTCGAGACCCGCCTGGGCAGCGAGACCTCATCTCTACAATAAATCAAAAAATCAGCTGGGCGTGGCAGCACATGCCTGTAATTCTGGCTACTTGGAAGGCTGAGGCGGAAGGATCGCCAGAGCCCAACAGGTCGAGGCCACAGTGGCCAGAAGCAGCCACTGCACTCCAGTCTGGGCGACAGAGTGAGACTCCAACTCAAAAAAAAAAAAAGTCTATAAGTCAACGCCCTCATGAAATAAAGTATATACAAACTAGTAATAGTAGCAAGTCTTCTTAATCTGATAAGGACATCTGTGAAATTTCTGTAACCTACTTCATATTTAATTATGAAATATCAATATTTTACCACTAAGATTGTTAACAAAGCAAAGATGTTTGTTTTCACCATTTGAACTTAATATTCTACTTACTGCAGGTCCTAGCCATTACAATAAGATTTTTAAAAAATGAAGATAAACTTGGTGTGAGACTTGACTAGGCAATGTACAATATTGTTGAAAGAATACGCAAGTACAGCAATAAAACTGGAGGAGAGTCTAGAAATAAACCCACATTTGTATAATCAAATAATTTTCAGTAGGACTCCAAAGAAATTCAATAAGAGGAAGATCATAATTTTCAATAAGTGACAAAAACATGAATCTTAACTCTTATCTTACACTGTTTGTAAAACTTAAATTGAAATGATTATAAATTTTAACACAGAAGCTAAAATTATAAATTTTCTAGAAGAAAATATAACATACAATTTTTGTAATGCTGGAGTAGGTAAATAGTCTTATAGCAGTACTAGAAAACACTCGATGTAAAAAATTGATAAATCGACAAAAAATTTTGTAAAAGTGCTTATCCAAAGACTTTGTTAAGAAAATATAAAAGTGATAGACTGAGATAAAATACACAAGGCACGTGTATTGGACAAAATCTTTGATCAAGCATATATAAAGAAATCTTACAACTCAATAATAAAATAACAGACAACTCAATTTTTAAAAAGTGGGCAAGATACTTGAAGAGATATTTTGCAAAGAATGATATACCAATTACCAATAAGCACATTATCAAGTGTTAAACATTATTCATCATCAGGGAAATAAAAATAGAAACTACAGTGAGTTTTCACTACAAAGACACACTAAGACTGTTGGCATGGATGTGATACAACAGAAACCCTCATACAATATAGGTCTTGGGATAGCCACTTAGAAAACTCCTTTGCAAACTTTTAACTTCACCATCTACACCTGGAAATAGCACACACTTCTTCTATTAATTTTATGCATCAACACAGATGTTGTTGAACAGTAACTATCTCTGCCACATGGAGGTTTTGCAGCAACAACGATGAGAGATGAAGATGGCTTGAATTAGGGTGGTAATGATGGAATGGAGAGAAAGACATGAATGTAATGTAATTTTAACATATAATTGAAGACTTAAATGAATGTAAGTTGGAGCAGGGGAGAAGGGATTCTGGAGGAGAGAATGAAGAAAAACAAAATAAAATATATAACAGTTTAAAAAAAAGAACACCGGTACTTATTGAATGTTAGTAGCAACTTATTTCCAATAGTTCATCCTTAGGGAGGATTGAAAGAAGTGATTTAGCTTTTTCTTTTTCCCCACCAGCCTCTTGACAAAGTCTTACCATGGCTCAATAGTGACTTTTTTGGAGTTATTCATGATGGGGCTGCATTTTTCTTACCTAAAGAAAAGGACTTTACTTTTTAAATAAAAATGATAAATACTCATTATGTTTCAAAGCAGCAGACAAATAAAACAAAATCTTTATACTTATGTTTCTCCTACTGCTCCTCTCTCCAACTTCTAATTCGTGTTTTCTCTCATTCTTGGTATATTATTTTAAGGACACCTTAGTCAACTCTATTTTGTTACCTAGAAGTTATTTTAAGAAGTGTTCATGAATATTGTACACTGGAAGATGTTCCTCTATAGCCTTTATCCTTAAGGGACAACATGATATAAAATGCTTGAATAAAATTTTCTCTCATAATTTCATACTGGCTTGTAATGCTGCATATTCCTGTAATACATGAAACCATCCTGAAATGTTTTTCTAATTTTTCAGAAGTTTTATTTCTATGGATCTTTGAATTGTATGTTTGAACCTCTTCCAGTCTAGCATCCCCTGAAGAAGCAATAACTAAGTTCATAATATGACTTATTTTCCTCCCTTTCATAGTCATAAACTTCCCTAGAATCATTTTCACCACTTTTTTTTCTTTGTGTCCAGAACAACCCTTAAGGCAGAAAAATATTATATCTCTGTTTTCAGTTGCATATTTTTAGTTGTGTTTAAGGTGGCATTAACTATACTTATAAGTTAATCTATTTTATACCCTTTTCTTTGGCCTTGTAGTTTATTTATTTGATTTGCATTTTAGTCTTTTGAGATACATGTATGTATATATAACATTTTCTTTGTAATTCTGTGCCTCTTTTTTGGCCTTTTTTTAGAATTTTTCTTTTTAATGTAAAGATACTTTGAGTCTATAACGAAGCTGTACAAACCTCTTCCAGAGTCTCTACAGACAATTAATCCTTAAGATATATTTTTTAATCTTACTTAATACATTTATATGCTTGGTTTTTTGTGCCAAAGACCAGTATTGGCTCCTTTCCGGTTGTCACTTAGCTTTAGAAGGAGCTACATTCCTGGGTACAAGCAGAAAGGAGCCAGACTAATCTTCTGTTTCACTCCGCTTTTCTGTCTACAATACTTTTTTACCAAAGTTTTCATTTCTGCTTTCTGGGGAGTATATTTCAGAGGTTTTATACATTCACTAATTTGTCCTTTTATTCATCATTATTTATTCAAACATATATGTTATCAATGAAGTTTCTGCATGACAACTCTTACTCAGAGTTTGGTGACATGGTGATGAGTAGGATGTGCCAGATCTTATCTGCTTGTCCATCGTATTTTAATGGAGACGATAAACATTAAACAAGTTAACAAATATGTTAAAAGCTATAATCACAGTTTCTTACCGTTGCTATTAAAGTTGCTTTAGGAATTTGCTCTTATGAGTTAGAGTTTGGCAATGTGACCAGGGCAAGTAATTGGTCTCTCATGGATGTAAATAAAACGGCTCCCTGAGGGTTTAAAAAAATTACTAAATGGGATAATATATGCGTAAAGACTTTTGAAATGTTATATTAACTTTGAACATTGCTAAAACAAACGCTCCCCGCCCCCCAACTCTAACTTCTAACTTGCAGGTCTCTTTCTCCTTGGCTAATTATGGGTATAGACACAAGGAGGAAAAGCTCAGTAGCATCTTCAGTTACTCATCTTCCTTGCTCCAGCTCCCTCCCCTATACCTGGGAGGTGGAAGGTACTATTAAGGTTAAGAGCCACTTTACTGTGAGTTACTCCCAATGCAGGGACTGTATTCATTGTCCACAGGGACACCAACATGTGCTGATTCTGGACAGTTCTCAGCGAGAATTGGTAACAGATTATTATTATAGTTTATTAACCAGCTTGAGTTGAGATTATTTGAAGAAGATCACTTCCCCAGCATCTAGTTAGGCATAGCAAGGCGGCACCAATGTCGAGTCTGAATCTGTGGTACTGGTATTATATGGTTCAGAGACTCCCAAGGGTACTGAGCTCCAGACTTCTAGCATAGTGTCTCTGTTGGAGTTAAAGCAATAAGTGAAACCTTCAGAGTAACCTTTTGAAGGGTGAGTTTAGAAGCTAGGATAGACTCTTCAGAATGTCCTATTAACATAAAGAGTACAAGAGATAATGAGAGAATCACGTGTACATTGCCCAAATTTCTGCAGGAAAAAAAATTGTTAAATGCAATTAGCAGCAGTTGAATTATTGGAGCGAGAAACTATCATTGGCACAAAGTCTGTGTGATTTGAAGGGGAAGAAATTATTCAGATTTGAGCACCTGCTATATTCCAGTCCCTTTGTGTGAATAAGGTTTCATTACTCTACTGCAGTCCAGTGAGGGAACAGAAAAATTCAATAGAGAGCAGGCATTGTATTAGAGAAAAACAGTAGAAGCACTAAAAACCATCAAAATGGATGAGTTCAAAAACTGTTTCCAGCAGTGAAAAAAGCATAATGATAGATCCATTACATCAAACAGAGAGTACTTTGAAGGTGACTGAAGTTTTACCTGTGCAATGGTCATTTGTATATCTAATCCTGAATTGTATCCCATATCCTTAAAGTAAAATTTAAAAAAGAACTCTGCCCTGTTTTTTAAAAGTTAAGTTCTATGAAGGAGATGCAAGTTGATATTTTATTCATTTCCAAGATGCCTACTAAAAAAATAAATAAATAAATGAAATGCAAGAATTAATACACAATTTTTAATAAATAAATTCTGGGGATTTTTAGTTCCCCCTTGTAAATTTTTAAAGTTAGTCAGAGAGGTGGTGTTATTTGGAAAAAGCTAGAAAGATGGTGTGTGATGAACGGTCTAAAAAGAGTCAAACCAAAACCCACAGCCTGGGAAAATGGTCCTAGTGAGAGGTACCAGCTGGCAAATGTTGAACAGTGGCCAGTCACAAGATAAGTTGACAAGCACCTGACACACATAACTTCCTATAATCTCTCCAACCTCACCAGGTTCTGTAATCTCTCTCGTATATAAGGATGCTGAGACCCAGAATTGTCCTAGGTGAGATGTGTGGTTAGTAAGAAATGGAGCTGGAGCTTAAGCATAGGCTACATGACTGTAGGTTGGCATGTTCTTACCATGAGGAAGATAGTGCCAGATGAACAAGTACTTTCTAACAGTTCTGAGTCATTAGGCTGCTGTGAAGAATACATAAGATCATGTACTTAAAGGAGGCTCTGTGAGGTGGTGTACACATGTCCATGGAGAGAAGCAATCTGAGTCTGTCTATTTAGATGTAAAATTGGGAGTGTAAGTCCCCTACCCAAAGTCACAGGGCTAGTAGCAGACTGATCTACAATGCACATCCAGATCCCTCCTACTCCAAAGCTTGTGCTCTGAGATATTGTCTCATACTGACATCTAAAGTCCCTTTTAGCCTGGACACTGCACTTCCATGACTAACCTTTAGTTCCCTGTAAGTCGATCACCTACAGCAGGCTGGACTTCAAAATCTCCTCCTTTTCTCTCCTTAATTGAGGCTTTTCTATACTGAAAAGTTGTGCTTAAACACTCCATGGGGCCACAGATGAAGTGCCAGATCCTGGGTTGCTTCTAATCCCCTTTCTTCTGGTTTCAAAGAGAAGACATGACGGAAAAGAGCCTGATTTATTTCTGGCTATCCTTGCTAATTCTAAGCACCATGTCTCTGCTGCAGGAGAAGAATGCTAAGGACAAAATTTCAAGACTGGTATAACAGAGCCCTCTCTGCGAATGGGCATGGCAATGTTGACTGAGTGGATATGAGTTTTTGAATGTGCAGATGTAAATGTGAGTGGATGAGCATGTGTGGTTGCTCTCTAAAACAGACCAAAGATATTATAAAAAGGGGATTGGCAGTAGTGGGCAACTGCCAGGGGAGGGAGACAGGGGGCTCACTTCATCAATAAGCGTCCCTGATCTCAAACAAGGTGACATGGGGACCAAAGTGAGGCCCAAACTTTACCTGTACAATGACCATTTGCATACCTAACCCTGAACTGTACCCCGCATCTTTAAAAAAATTAACCATCAAAAACCCCCCCAAAACCAAAGAGAATCAGAATACAGAGAAATTTAGAGATGTAGTTTGATCTAAAAGAAAGGGCAAGAGTTTGGAATCCAAATGACCCTGGTTTAAATACTACATCAGTTCTTCAGCTACTATGTGATTTCAGAAAAGTTTATAACCTCTCTGATTTTCACCTTCTTCACCTGTTGTATGGAGTGATTATATGTCTCAAAGATTTGTGGTGCAGTCTCGATGGGCTTATGCAAATAAAGTAGTGGTTGGAATTTCTGGCTTGGCCCCAAACCCACACCATCAGTATAGTGTCCTTTGTTTGGATTCCACACTCCCAGCAACTCTCAGTGTTCTGTCTTCTCCTGTAGCCCCAGAGGGTAGCTCAGGACTCCCCATGATGCATCAGTCATGGAGACCTTACAGTACAATGATGAGATATTTTCCATAGGGAAGAGAGGTATGAACAGGGTATGAGCTGGTGCCCATTCAATGGCACTCCCTTTGTTCTCAATTGGACTTTTTGGATTTCCAGGCATCTGGGTCCTTGCTGACACCAACCTCAATGGACACAGGCCCTGCCTAAGGGCTGGTCTTACCCACACATGGACTGGCCTCCTGAAGGTTTTCCACAAGGGAACCCCTTCTCCAACAGAAAAGTGAACTAGCTATCCAGGGGCTTGTAGTCTGATATTCATTCCATATGTGTACACTGGGGTCCCTTTGTGAATTTCCCTTGCTGTCAACCTTGTCAGGGCTCTTTCTTTCTACATGAAAGATGGGGCAATTCCCTGGCCCCTTCCCAAGCCAGGGTAAGGCAGAGCAATGAAAAAACCTTACCCCTTTTCATACTTTGGGCATCTTCTGCTGGTCTGTGTTTCCTTCCAAGAGCCCCAGAATATTGACTTATTCTGGCCTTGGTTTATATTTTTCATTGGAGTTTTATAATTTTCACCTTACAGATCACACAAACACACACTATAGATATATAACTGGGCCTGGGGTCAGTGAAGAGGTTGAGAATGTGGCTATCTATAAAAAGTAATCCGTAAATAACTGAAATTCTATTTCTAATCTTATTTCCTGCCTTTGCCAATTAAGAACGTTTCCATAATCTATAGGCAGTTTAATTCTATCTTTTTAGTGCATGTTCTTAAACTTTTACAGGCACATTTAAGTCAACAAAATCTAAGTCTAATTAGTATCTCTACTCCTCCTTCTCTTGAGCTTTTTAACTTGCTCCCCTTCTCCTGCCTTTCTATGCTATTTAACATTTTAATTTCACCTTGCATTGTACTCTATAATTAATCATCATTATTACAAGGGTTGTTTTATATAACCTAATCTTGTTGAGGTTTTTCTCACATGTTGATAAATTTATTTGCTTTTCCTTGCTTCTCTCAGAGTTCAGTTTCTATTATTTTTATTCCAGGCTTTAGTATGATCTTCAGGTAAGGTATGTGAGTGGCAATTTTCGTGGTATGTTCTTTCTTTTAGGGGAGGAAGAGTTGTTAAAATGTCTATTTCATCTTTATTCTTGAGTGATAATTTAGCTCAGTATAAAATTCTAGGTTGACATGCTCCCCTAATACATCGAGACTTTACGAATATTTGGCTGCAGTTGTTTTTATTGAGAAATCACTAAAATTGCTGTCAGTAGAACTGATGTTTCTCTGTAGTAAATTTGTACTTTTTCCTTTGATTGTTTTAAAAGTCCATCTCCCCTTCCCTTTGGTCTTTTGTTTCAATATGATAAAGCTAAGAGTGAATTTATCACTGTGTGCTATGGTCTGGGTAATTACCCTCAGTTGTGTCTTCCAGTCTCTAATTCTCCCATGAGGTGTGACTAATTTGATGCTTAATCCACCTATTCCTTGAGGGCTTCCCTATTAATGGAAACATTTCATCATCACAGAACAATTTTCTGAATAGATTATTTTTCAACTTGGGCAGTTCTCTATTCTTTCTAGTGTTTGGGAGTTTTTGTTTCAATTGTTATGTCTTTAATCACTTTAAGTATACTTATTTTGTGTCCATTTTCAGAGTATCTGTTATCTCACCCTTTGGGAAGTCTTACCACACAGTTTTCCCTGTCTGTACAGTGATACACAGTGAATATTTTCCATTTTGTTGTTATTGTTTATTTTTTAATGCAAAGTCTTTATAGTATAAACACTTTGTGTTTTGCTTCATTTTTCCTTAAAATCTTTTCTGTTGCATGCTTTGAGCACCTCTGTCCTCTATATTAGTGGGTTCTGTGTCTGTGGATTCAACCAACCTCAGATAAAAAATATTCAGAAAAAGAATTGCATCTCTACTAAACAGGTGCAGACTTATTTTCTTGCCAATATTTTTAAAACAATATACTATAACAACCATTTCCATAGCATTCCCATTGGATCAGGCATTATAAATGATCTAGAGATGATTTAAAGTGTACAGGAGGACATGTGTAGGTTATATGCAAATACTATGCCATTTTATAACAGGGACTGCAGCAACCTGTTTTTTGTTTAGGCAGAAGATACTGGAACCAATCTCCCACTGAGGGACTGTTGAGTTTTCCTCAAGAGAAACCTGAATTCCAGTAGGTATCTCCAGCTGGAGGCCAGATTTTGTGCTATTCACTTCAAGTAGGATTCACTGGCCCAAAGAGGTAATGCTAAATCAAGTCCCAGGTTCATAAGAAGACCAGTCATTTCTATTCTCAAGGAAGAGCCCAGAGCCCAGGAAGGTATCATCTTCCTCTTCTAGATTTTTGTTGTAGTTGTTGTTCTATCCTATGAAGACTTTTACTTACAAACATTATTTTTATTTCATCCTTGACTAGAAAATATAGCCTGAGTAGAGTATAAATGAAACTCAATTAATGGCTGATATGTAACTTTTAAAAATTGAGAGCCTGTTGGCTCCAATATTTTGTGAAGACTAGCCATAAGCTAGTCAGTATATCTTCTTAGATAAAAAGAAAAATATTAGCAAATGTAACCATACCTGTTAGCACAGAAATTAAGTTAAATCCGTATTTATTCTACAGCTTGTCATCATAGGGCTGAGTTTCTTTCTAACCCACTTGCTAAAATAGGCGAAGACTTTTTTTATTATATTGAGAAGTTTATGACAATATTATGGTTATAAGAACTCTTAAGTTGCAACCTTGAGACTAGGCTATATTTACTACATAACAAATATTCTTAGAATGTCTGTTTCATAACACTGCATTTTATTTTGCCTCACATTATAAACTATGTCATTAAAGGTTGACCTTATTTACTTACTATGGTGATAAATTGACTCATTTTAATTTCCTCACTATGACATCACTAATGTAGCCTGAATTAACTTAACCATTGTAAAAGACATAAAGGCAATCTTGCATGATGCCAGCAGTTAACATGATAGCTCACCTTGTAAAAGGTAGCAAGAGATTCACCTGAAGATGCAATATGTCATTTCAAGTTGGCCCTGTGAGCCCCTCTACTGAGGATTCAGAGCTTTATGCAAAGGTTTAGGTTCTAAGCCTTGTGTGGGTTGGACACAGAACCGCCTACTTGGCCTCACTACTTTTAAGACCTATGCCCACAAGTTATTGTGGTGTCTTTGTACTCTGCCAACCTCACTCAGCTGGAACTGCATCTTCCTGAATCCCCTTCTCTTCATGGTTCTTGGTTAACATTGCTCTCAAGAAACATTTTATGCAAGAGTTAGAAGGTGTAAGTAAAGCAGAAGCTGTATTTGTGCTCAGAAATCCATGCTTAGTGACCTTATCATGTTCCACACTGACTTCTTGCATTGGCATGGGGTAAAAGCTGGCCCTTCCTCCAGCACTTACCTGACAACTTCCTCCAGTTTCCTTGAAATTTCCTGGCAGCTCCCTGGCAAGGGACACCAACTTCTTCTTCAGATCCCCAGTATTACTGCAAAGTAAAAGCTCAGATCACTGCAAAATAAAAGCTTAGTGAGAGACAGTCACAGGCTCCACTTCCCACCTTTAATGGTCCCCATGTGCCTTTGCAGTTCCCCACTTCGTGTCTTCCCTCCTTCCCAACTGCCTTCCCTGTTCACTTCGTTCCTGCATCCATGAAGAAGTAGAGCCTAATTCTCTGTCACTCACAGTGGTTCTGCTTCTCTAACAAAGCCCTGACTGAGGGAGGTGTCAAAGGATACCCCTTCCCAAGGCATCACAATATTCATAAAAGTGCCTCCCATTTAGATTTTCAATTTCTGCTTCTTTTATGACACCTAAGTTTTTCACTCTCTTTACTATATACCTGGGGATGCATTTATTGAAATGTATTACTTTGTTGAACAAGGGTATTTGCTTGTAACAGGAGCATCTTCAAGTTAGCTAAGATCTGCCATATTGTTAGAAAAATAAGTCCTCTCTAGTTCATCAGTCCTGTTACCCCCACCACAGTCCTGCAAATGCTCTCCACCTTCCAGGAAAAAACTCCACTTCAGAACTGCGCGTGGTGTCTGTGAGAGTCTACCTACCCTAGCCTGTGACCTAAAAATTTATTGAAATGTATTACTTTGTTGAACAAGGGTATTTGCTTGTAACAGGAGCATCTTCAAGTTAGCTAAGATCTGCCATATTGTTAGAAAAATAAGTCCTCTCTAGTTCATCAGTCCTGTTACCCCCACCACAGTCCTGCAAATGCTCTCCACCTTCCAGGAAAAAACTCCACTTCAGAACTGCGCGTGGTGTCTGTGAGAGTCTACCTACCCTAGCCTGTGACCTAAAAATGCTAGTTGTGACTAAAGACTCTCCTTTCCTCAAGTTTTGGCTCTATAGGGTTCCATTCATGGACTCTGGTTTCTTGATCAAAAGAAAGACATGAATGCTGAAGCTTTATTCTTCCTGAGTTACCTTTGGATAAGCAGTTCTCATTACAAAGACTATTAATTTCCTTACAAAGAGATTTAAATTCCTTTCAAAGACAACACACCTTCATTTTTCATAGAGATACATTTCATATTCCCATATGGTATCACTTATTGCCAACTCCTTGCTGAGCCTACATGAATTACAAAGAATCATTAGCTTAGTTGAGGATGGTTCAATGTGTACCATCTCCAACAAGTAGAACCATCTCCAAGTATATTTATCAGACCATTTTTCCTGATGGAAGTTGTTTGCTTTGAGGCAATGCACATAGGGTAGAAGGAGCTGGAAAGGGAGAATGCTGAAAGAAAGTCTCAGTTCATCTCACCACACAGGAAAATGGGGTAGGAATTGTGTGTTAACTACTTTTAGCACCTACACTTTGTCTCACATGAGTACCTTTTTCTTTCCTCATCTTCATCTTTACACCATGAGGGAGTGGTGTAGAGAGAGAAGGAAATAAGGGGAAATAAGAAAACTAAAATGGAAGCAAGAATGTCAAGTTATAAGAAAGTAGTTGAAATCTCTACAATTATCAACATATAAAAGCATAGGACAAAACATACTGTGCCACCCTAGGTTTTACAGATTGGCAAAAGAAGAAGACCCTCAATGATTTTGAAGATAATGGTTTTAGGATTGATGGGTATCTGTGAAGTTTGCACTAATAGTGTCTTCTATGTCTTCATGTGACCTTTGCTCTCACTCAATATTTGATTAAAATCTTGGGAGATAAATTGAACAGTTTCTGTTTACCTGAATTTTATAACTGCGAGAACAGAGCCTCAGGCAGGTGAAGTAATATGTCATATCACTTAGTAAGAGGTAGAATTGTCCCTAAAAATTGACTCCTATTCTAGTAATGTGTTTATTATATATGGCTTAGTTGCACAAAGTTGAAATTATAGAAAGTATAGATAATTCCCACAAGACATTAAGTGAGAATACTAACCCCTAGACACATAGTAATTCACCTACACAAAGTAGGCACAAAAGAAAAAATCCTAAAGGCAGCAAGAGAGAAAGGTCAGACAGACCACCTACTGGGGAAAACCAATCAGAATAGCAGCAAACCTATTGGCAGAAATACTACAAGCAAGAAGGGTCTGGAGCCTGTATTCAAAGCCCTCAAAGATAAACAATTTCAACCAAGAATTTCCTATCCAGCCAAGCTTAGCTTCATCAGTGATGGAGAATTAAAATCCTTCCCAGACATCCAATCCCTAAGAGATTATGCAGCTTCCAGACCAGCTCTACAGGAGACACTTAGAAAGGTTTTAAGAAAAGAAGAAAGAAACAAAAGAATGTCCACACAGTTCCCAAGAGAACAACAGAGCACAGAATCAGCAGAGAATACAGCACAACATGAAACTTGAAAACACACACATACATCAACCCCAAAGTCAAAAGAAAGCAAGAAAAAAAAATACCTTCATAAGAACCTCATGACAGCAATAAACAATTACATTTCAATATTTAGCCTGAATGTGAATGGACTAAATGCACCACTGAAAAGACACAGAATGCAAACTGGATAAGAAACCATGACCCAATAATTTGCTGCATCCAGGATACTCATCTCATTACTAGGGACACACACAGACTCAAAGTTAAAGGATGGAAAACAAGTTTCCAGGCAAATGGATCACAAAAAAGGCAGGAGGTGTGATCTTAATATCAGACAAAACAACCTTTAAGCTATCAAAAATTTTAAAAGATACAAAAAGACACTACATAATGATAAAAGGTTCGATCCATCAACAAGAAATATCCGTCCTGGAATTAGAGTCTATAATACTGAGTGATCTTTCACAGAAACAAAGAACTGAGTATCACATGTTCTCATTCATAAGTGGACTTTGAACAACTACCACAATACTATAAGAAAAGGATTGACTGTAGTGGGAAACTGCGGGGGGGGGGGTTGCAGGGAGGCACAATTGACAGTAGTGGAAATATGCCTGGGGGGGGCACACCTCATCAACAAGGGTACCTACATGGTGAATATTTGTATTGCTAACCTTGAAATGTAGCCCACAATTTTTAAATAAAAAAATTTTTAAAGTTGAAAAAAAGAAATATCTATCCTAAACGTATATTCACCCAACACAGGAGCACCAGCATTTATAAAGCAACTACTAAGTAAACTAAAAAAACATACTATAACACTGTTATAGCAGGGAATTTGAATACCCCACTAACATCAAGGCAAAAAATCAACAAGGAGATCCAGAACCTAAACTTGACTCTTGACCAAATGCACTTAAGATACCTACAGATTATTCCACCCAACAACCACAGAATATACATTCTACTCATTACCACATGGACTGTACACCAAGCTCGATCACATCCTTGGCCATAAATCAAGCATAAACAAATTCCACGAGACTTATTCTTGCCATGCACACTCTCAGACCACAGTGGAATAAAAAATAAATATCAACACTGACAACATTTCCCCAAAGCCCGCAAAGACATGGACACTAAATAGCATGATGCTGAAAAACTACTGGGTCAACACTGAAATCAAAGCAGAAATTAAAAGATTCCTGGAAACAAATGAAAATGAAGAAGCATCTTAACAAAACCTATGGTATGCCATGAAATCAATTCTAAGAGGAGAATTTATATCTTTATGAGTACACATCAAGAAAATGGAACGATCACAAGTGGAGAGCCTAACAAATCACCTAAGGGAGTTGGAAAGAGAAAGCCACTAAAACTCCAACTTTAACAGAAGAATCCAAATCACCAAAATAAGAACCCAAATATGGGACATAGAAGACAAAAATATCATAGAAAATATCAGCAAAACAAAAAGTTGGTTCTTTAAAAGAATTAACAAGATTGATGGACACCTAGCCAGAATGACCAAGAAAAGGAAAGAAAAAGACCAAATAAACACAATCAGAAACACAAAAGATCAAATCACAACTGACCCTGATGAAATACAAAAGATTATCAGAGATTACTATGTACATCTTATATGGAAACAAACTTGATAACCTAAATGAAATGGAGGACTTTCTGACATTACACAATCTCCCCAGGTTGACATAAGAAGACATTGAGACACAAAATAGACCAATAACAACCCAGGAAATTGACTCTGTCAAATGAAAACTACCTACCAAAAAAGCCCTGGACCAGATGGCTTTCTAGCAGAATTCTACGACGTATACAAGGAGGAGCTGATACCAATATTTTGAAAGTATTTCAGGCAATTGAGAAAGATGGAATTCTCCCTGAATCATTTTACAAAGCTTACACCACACTAATAGCCAAACCGGGTGAAGATCTGACAAAAAAAAGAGAACCACAGGCCAATATCCTTTATGAACATAGATGCAAAAATCCTCAACAATATTCTCACAAATCAGTTTCAAAAACACATCTCAAAAAATCATCCACCATGACCAGCAGGCTTCATCCCAGGATGCAGGGCTGGTTCAACATTCACAAGACCATAAATGTAATTAAATACACCAACAGACGTAAAAACAAGAATCACATGATTATCTCATTAGATGCAGAGAAAGCTTTTGATAAAATCCAGCTTGCCTTCTTGATAAAAACCCTCAAACACCTAAGTATAGAAGGAACATACCTCAAAATAGTAAGTGCCATCTACAACAAACCCACAACTAGCATATTGCTAAATGCACAAAAACTAGAAATATTTCCTCTGAAAACTGTAACAATACAAGGCTGCCCACTCTCACCCCTCTTGTCCAACATTGTGTTGAAAGTCCTAGCTCGGGTAATTAGATTTCCTCAGAGAAGGAAATCCAGGGTATCCAAATAGGAAAAGAGGAAGTCAAGTTATCCCTCTTTGCTGATGATATGATCTTATACCTTGAAAATCCAAGAGAACCTGTCAAAAACAAAAAGCTGCTTGCACTGATAAAGGACTTTGGCAAAGTCTCAGGGTACGAAATAAATGTGCAAAAACAGTTGCATTCCTATACATCAACAACAAGCAAGCAGAGACACAAATTAAAAGCACAATCCCATTCATAATAGTCACACAAAAAATGAAATACCTCGGCATCTTCCTAACCAGAGAAGTAAAAGACCTTTACAATGAGAGCTACAAAACACTGCTCAAAGAAATCCAAGAAGACACAAACAAATGGAAAAATATACCATGCTCATGGATAGGAAGAATCGACATTGTTAAGATGTCCATCCTACCAAAGGTAATCTACAGATTCAACTCATACCCATTAAGTTGCCCTTATCATTCTTCTCAGACCTGGAAATGACAATACAGAAATTCATATGGAAACATAAACGACCACGAATAGCCAAAACAATCCTTAGCAACAGAAACAAAGCAGGCGGTATCACACTTCCAGACATCAAACTTTGCTATAAGGCTATAGTAATCAAAACAGTCTGGTACTGGTACAAGAACAGGCACATAGACCAATGGAACAGGATAGAGATTCTGGAAGCAAAGCCTCAATTTCTCAATCAACTCATCTTTGACAAAACCTACAAAAACCACTGGGGAGAGGAGAACCTTTTCAGTAAATGATGCTGAGAAAACTGGCTGATCACATGTAGAAGATTGAAACAGTACCCCTACCTATAACCATACACAAAAATTAATTCTAAATGGATCAAAAACATAAACATAAAACCTCAAACTGTAAGAATCTTAGAAAACACAGGAGACACCCTTCTGGAAATTGGAACTGGCAACCAACTCCTATTCAGAACTTGAAATGCCCATACCTTGAGAAATAAGATAGACAAGTGGAATCTCATCAAACCAATGAACTTGAATCTCATCAAACCAATGAACTTCTGCAAAGCAAAAGAAACTATCAAGAGAACAAGAAGACAGCCCACAGAAGGGGAAAAATATTCGCCAACTGTATATCTGACAAAGGCCTAACATCTAGGCTCTACAAGGAACTCAAACGCACCGATAGGAAAAAACAAACAGTCCCATTAAAAAGTGGGCAAAAGATGAACAGACATTTCTCAAAAGAAGATATACAGGCAGCCAACAGACACTTGAAAAAGTGCTCAGGCTCACTCATCGCCAGAGAAATGCAAATCAAAACCACATTGAGATACCACCTAACCCCTGTAAGAATGACCATCATTAATAAAACAAACAACAGATGCTGGCGAGAATGCAGAGAAAAATGAGCCCTTTTACACTGCTGGTGGGAATGCAAACTAGTGTAACCTCTTTGGAAGACAGTGATGCAGTTTCTGAAAGAACTAGAAACTGACCTTCCATATGACCAAGCAATTCTCCTATTAGGTATATACCTGGAGGAACTCAAATCATTTTACAAAAAAGATACCTGCACACTTATGTTTGTTGCAGCTCTATTCACAATAGCAAAAACATGGAACCAACCATGTTGTCCGTCGAAGCTGGACCAGATTAAAAAATGTACAATGAGAGCTACAAAACACTGCTCAAAGAAATCCAAGACACAAACAAATGGAAAAATATTCCATGCTCATGGACAGGAAGAATCAACATTGTTAAGATGTCCATTCTACCAAAGGTAATCTACAGATTCAACTCATACCCATTAAGTTGCCAACATCATTCTTCTCAGACCTGGAAATGACAATACAGAAATTCATATGGAAACATAATGGAATATTATGCAGCCATAAAGAAGGACAAATATATAGGCTTTGCAGCAATTTGGATGCATGATTTCGAGTTTATCATACTCAATGATCTATCACAGACATAAAGAACAGAGTACTATATGTTCTCACTCATAAGTAGACCTTGAGCAATTATAATACTGCAAGAAAGCGATTTGCAGTAGTGGGAAACTGTCAGGGGAAAGGGAGTAGGATTGGCAGTTGAGGAAAACTGCTAGGGGATGGAGGGGCATACCTCATCAACAAGGGTACCTGCATAATCAACGTTTGTATATCTAACCCTGAATTGTACCCCACATCTTTATAATAAAAAATAAAGAAAAGAAAAATAATCTAAACTTGGGGGGGAGAAAAGAAAGTATAGAAAATAAACACAAACCCTAGAAAAAGTGAGATTAACTGAAAATTAAAATTATAGTATAGAGCAGAGAGAATAATCAAACATGATTGGGAAGCTGCAATCAAACAGTCATCTGTAGCATATGGAGAATAACATCATGCTGGTCAATAGCTATTCTGTCTACATTTCGAACTTGACATCATAATTCATTACATGCCGGGTTGGATAAATCAGGCCTGTGACCCTAGGCACTAGGGTGACGAGTTCCATGACATTGAAGAGTAAGACAAGTCATAAGCACTCATAAGAATGGCATTTCCAGTTTCAGAACTTTCATGTGGCAATGGGGTATAGTGTAAAAAACATTTTATCAGAGATCTGGGTATGAATCCCAGTATTATTGTCCCATCTAGCTAAGCCTCAGTTTTCTCATCTGTTAAATGAGAATGATAATCCGCGTCACTGAGAAAAATAAATAAGATTTGAAATGTAAGACACTCATTGCATAATGGGAGTTTAATAAATTCTCCTTCTCCACCCTCACTTGCTTGGGGAACAAGAAGAAAAACAAGCATAAAATAAATAAGCTTATATGAATATTTAGTCTTTTTGAAGTACCAGCTCACCTTTGGTACTTCAATTTAATGCATTATGTGAACGTATAAGGTGGCTGAGTAGTTAATAAATGCCTGTAAAACATGTCCCAAAGTTGTCAACCAGCAGTTCCATAGAAGTCTAAATATTTCAACTTTCATATTGGCCAAGACCTTATTGCTCATAATTCCCGTTAAGTAAGTTCTGTCTTGGCACACAAAAGAAAAAATCATTCCAAATGTTCTGCTCTGAGAAGCTTATTGAAGCAATCATAAATATATTGTTCTACACTGACCTGTAAACACTATTGTTTAATTCTAGCCCTATATCACTAGCTATATTAGAATAAGAGTTGCAAAACAATTCCAGGGCAAAACCCAGTGCCGCCTTAGGACCTTCAAAGCCTGCTGCATTTAAAATGCATATTTTTGGTTAGAAAAGTTCCAACATTCTGTCTAAATTAAAAAAACCTTGCTGCTGTGTGATGTGTGCTACAGAGAAATAGAAACTTCATAGCAGCCAACTGACAGAAAGACCCTAATCACAGAAAAGCAGAGGGAGAAAAAAAGATAAAGCTTGACTCAAGAGATTTCAGCAAAAAGCTCTCTAAGAGGTAATAAGGTTGAAAAATTTTTTCAGAAATTGGTAGTGGGAGGCGTTGCTAATGATTAAAGTAAGAAACTGGGAATAAGATGGCATGGGCTCAACTCCTGAAGGTGAGGTTGTTTGGTGACTCACAAAGTTGAACTTCACTTTGAGGATAGTCAACTCCTTCAGCTATAAACAGACACCATCACACAGAAGTTAACAGTATCTCTCCCTATGTGGCTTTGCCTTTAAAAGACAACAGGGAATGGTTGAAGGAGCTGGGCTTGACATCAGGAACACATGGGTTCAAATTCAATATCACTACTAGCTATGCAACTTTAGGCAAAGAAGTTTCAAATCACACTAGTGAATCCCTCCAAACAGGTCTCCTAATGCCTATCAGACAGTGATATAGCAAAAAATAAATGGGATTATATGTATACATTCAGCAAATTAAATGGGGTTCTGTTCTCCGTCAAGCATGTCAGAAAAGAAAGAGACCATTATAATCATTTGACTTGTCACCCTGTGAATTTTCCTTCTGCATTTCTTCCTCCAGGCCCACTCACTACCTCCAGACTATCTGCAAGAGGTGCACAAATGGTAAGAGTAGAACCCTTGGCCTGTCCAGGTTCTGCCACTAGCCAGCTGGGGATGCAGCGGGTAATTCAGCCTCTTCGAGCTTCAGTTCCCTCCTCTTCAGCATAAGTGTGGCAGAGCTTCCCACATTTACCAGTTGTTCTGTAGAGCAAAAAGGATACAGCATGTGAAAGCATTTCATGACTTGTAAAGACCCTACTTATATTAGTGGTTAAAACTTCCATTAGAGAAAGCAAGGACTCAGGGACCACACATGACTTGCCTGAGATCATGCATGAGTACAAAGGCACTGTGAACAAGGATTGAGGTAGAAACTTTAGGTTGAAAAACGCAGGAAGACAAAATTGCCTATTTCACAAGTAGCCATGAGTGATACTGAAGGACTATTGCATGTTATGATTTTTAAAGCCTGCATATAACACATGCCATAGTTGCATGTATGTGCATACTATAGATACATATGTATGGTACATATATTTGTAACAAATTTACATAGTAATATACATGAGTATATTAATAAGTATAATAAATGTGTGTACATGTACATATGAGGATGTGTGTATCTACATAGCTACATATAAAATGCATATGTACTTATAAACATAAAAATAATGAGAGAATAGAGTTCCAAATTTTTTCTTAGGAAGCAAATTTTGGGCTGAGCATGGTAATTCACATGTATAATCCCAACTTGGAGACCAAGGCAGGAGTATTGCTTGAAGCCAGAAGTTTGCGATCAGCTGGTCAACATAGTGAGATCTTGTCTCTATACCTCCCCCCCCAAAGAAGGCAAACTTCTATTTTAAAAATCACAAGCAGATTATGCTTCTAGTGGAGCAAAAGGAATTTGACTCTGGGGCAGAATTTTTCTGCATTGGGTGGGAGAGGGAGGATCTCTGGATGTAATGAACTAACCCCAAAACTGTTAATTCAAACTGAGATTTCTCTTCAGTAAAGCCCATACAATATAAAATCCATGTTGTACCCCAGAAAGTTGGAGGTTGTTTTTCTCCTCAATTGTCTTTAAACTTCCATATTCCTGATAACCACTGGACAATTTTGATAAAGTAATTGCTCCCATTACACTGAGAGAAACACCATGGCTCATGCAAAAGGGCATAGGGACATGATCTACTCTAGACTGGAAGGCAGATTGTGGACAGGTCTAGGATGATGGTCTGTCTGTCTTACTTATTTGGCGTGGATTAGGAATAACGCAGACTTGAGGAAGGGCATCGTGGCATTTCCTTTGTCTTAATCATGGAGCTAGACCTGAATGGTATCAGGTCTACCCTGAATATTTCCTTCTCCCATCCTTTTTCTCTTTGCTTTTTTTTGTCTTTGTCACAAATCTGAAACATTATAATTCTGAAATAAATATTAGAAAGCTAACTCAAAATTTTTCAGCATTCAGTCTTATCAGAGGTCTTGCCCTTCACAAGAAAACACTTTTTGATAAAGAAGATGAGGGGGTACGCTAGAAGACATGTGAATGAAAACATGCCCTTTGGATTTTTTTCTCATCTCATTTGTTTATACATGTATGGAGGCCAGCCCAGGTCAGGAAAGAGTGAAGGAAGGTATAGCAGGGAGGAAGCTTGAGTGATGTTAATTGAGCAGCGTGGGAGTCAGTGTGGCGTGTTAATCCAGCAAGGCTGATGAAGGGCAGTCTTGGAAGAGAAAAATGTTCACCTTGGGTTGTGACAGTAATGTGGGGTGGGGAGGTTGGAACCTCTCAGTGCTTTGTGAATCTGAACTGGGAGGATTAACTGAGTATCACTAAATAAGGCATAGAATTAAGGGATGGAAGCTAAGTATCTTTAAAATGGACACTTGAAATGATCGTATGCTTTGGAATAAGAGTTGAATTTAGAATATGGGAATGAGCACAGTTATTTGACTTCCAGAGCCCTGGGGGTGGCAGACATTCTTGGTATAAGAGAGAGAAAATTGTGACATCTCTTAACAGCCAGTGCTTAGACCAGTGGACCATTGTCCTCTGGTAATGCTCTTCTTTTTTAAAAGCTCCATAGAGAACTGTTTCTGAGTTATTTACACATGAATAAAGGAATACCACTTTTGTTTTTTTTTTTTTTTTTTTGTGAGGAAGTTTGAACAAGGTTTCATAGAGGAGGATGCATTTGAATTGGGCCATGATAGCCGAGTAGGAGTTTCCCATGTGGAAATGGTTATAGATAAATTAAGCTCTGTGACATCAGGACACTTTTGATTTGGTCACTACTGCATCCCCAGAACGTTGGTACATGGCACATGGTAAGTGCTCAATAAATACAAGGTATGAGATACAGAGAGGCATGATATGGTCAAAAGGAGCTTCTGGACATCCTTGCTGGGGCAGAGGGATAGCAACAAGGAGCTGATGATTACAGAAAGTGCAGTGGGGGATGATTGGAGAAGTTACATTGTGAGAGTTGAGCAGCATCTTTTAGGTGCCCTAGAGAAAAGCTACTGTCTGATAAAAGGGTTCCGGGTGTGATGCAGGAATCAACTGACACTGTCACGCTGACCTAGAGTCAGCGTGATTTCCTGATTTTCACCTCTCTGGCTACAGTAAGCAGAACAAGGACTCCTCATAAAAATGTCAATACCCTAATCCAGAGAACCTGTGAATATGCTGCCTTACGTGGCAAAAGGAGCTTTGCAGATGTAACTAAGGTTATAGAATTTATAATGAGGAGATTATCTCGAATAATTCAAGTGGACCCAACCTAATCCCCAGAACCTTTCTCCAACTGGAGATGTGGCAGAAGAAAAAGTCAGAGAGATCTGAAGCACGAGAGTAATTTGGCATGATTTTATCACCTCTGAGATATAAGAGCCGCATGCAGGGACAGAAAGAGACTTCTAGAAGCCCACGAGAAGCAGAGGAAGGAATGTGAGAACCTTGGAGAAGCAAAGACTGGCCCTTGGCTGACGGTTAAAAGAACCCAATCTCCCCTGCTTGCCTTGTTTTATTTTTCTTCATAACACTTACTCCCATCCGACATTTTGTGTATTTTCTTAATAGTCAGTCATTAGTCCACCACACTTCCCTAGCATCTAAGCTTTACAGGAGCAGGAACTATATCCATAGTTCCTAGACGAGTGAGTGGTCTATGGCTGCTGCTCAAACAAGATTTAAATGAATCAATGATTTCTATCATTATGTCCTCTCAAGAACTCCAAGAGGTAGGCATTATTGTCCCTGTTTTATGGAAGACAGCAATGGAGCTCTGGAAAATTACCAGACTGATCCCAGACCTCAAAACCAAAGTGCCTCAGCTTTCCTCTCAGCACCAGGGACAAGGTAGGGGCCTACACGCATTCACTGACTGACTCACCCATTAGAACCCAGAACTGTCTCATGGCAAGTGCATGCAACCTTCACAACTCTCCTCTGCCTGCCCCGCCCTGGAGCACAGAGAGTGCCAGGATCTGCTTCTGCCAGCCTCTGTTCATCTCCCTGAAGAAACTTCTTCCTTCCTTGAGTTTTCCATTCCCTTTTTAGGTAAAGATTCAGTTTATTTCATGCCAGAATAAGCCTCAGCCTTGAATCACAACAACGGATGTTATCTGACATCAATTGCCACCGCTTAAAGAGGTTTAGGCCTGATAGACTGTAAAGTCGTTTGCAAGAGCTGGAGCTGAGTGACAAAACGCCCGTCATGAGACGTAAACCTGTCAACCGCAATTACCCACAAGAGATTCCAGAGAAGCAGAGGAATTAAATCTTGTAAATCCAAAAAGCTCAGTTGGAATGATTATTTATCATTTAATGAAGGCTCCCAAATGAACTTTGCTTCTTTCCTTGGGACTTTGCTGTCTTTCTCTTGGCATGGGACAAATCTGTACATGGAAGAAGGAGTGTTAGAAAAGTAGCAAGGTATTGAGGCTTTGTCATACAGTAAGTCAGGGTCAGATAGTTCAAAGCCATCCATCCACTGGGACCACCAGCACCACCAATCACAGCCACATGTCCTAATGCCACCAGCAAAGAGCCCTAGAAAGCTTTAGACTCAATCTTGAGAGACCCCACTTAACTGCTGAGCAAAATACTCTCTCTTTTCTTAATGTGATTGTAGCTGTAATAATGTTAGGTGTTCACCAAATTCTATTTATCTTTCTTGTCCATACAACTGACCTATATTTCCCTATTTGCCATTTGCTAGAGTCATATGTCTATGTTCTCAGAGCTAGAGTAAGAGTCAAAGTGACAGAAATGGCCCCCTCTCTCACAGTTCTTCCTTCCTCTCATCCCCATCTTGCCAGGCAGATGTAGAGGATCTAACAGAGCTTTATAACCTCAGGAGTGAGGGAGACACTTAGTGGAAGAAACCTGAGTCCCTAAATAACTTCATGGAGCAGAACTCCTCGCTAATCTTTATTGTCCCAGTTCCTGGAAGAAAATAAATATTAAATAAATGGTAGCTATCGGCAAAAGAGGCTTCAAACTATTCTTTGAAGAATGAGTAGAGTATCAGCAGAAAGAAAGGATTTAAGAAGTATTTGTGTTGAATAAAAAGGTGTTAAATGCCAGGAAACAACATTTCTTCAGGATCAACAAATCAGATGAACTGATTTCACATGTGGATGTCTAATAAGCAGCTCAAACACATCATATTATAAATTAAACTTTTGTTTCCTAAATCCCCTGACCCTTGCCCCCAAAATAGACCCTACTCTGCTTTTCCAATAAACGACAATTCCCTCTTTCCAGTTTTATAGGCCAAAATTATCGGATCCAACTTCGACCCTTCTCTTTTTCTCACCCACATGCAATCTAGCAGCAAATTTTATTAACCCCACCTTCAGATTGTAGCTGGATTCTACCATTTCTGGTCACTTTCACTGCTCGTAACATCGTAATGGAAGCCGTCATCTTTCATTCAGACAGCTTCTAAACTCTCCTGATTAATTTCCTTGTTTTCATTTGTATACTCCTCAATTCTACCGCCATTTGCTGTCCACACAGCAAAGGGGCCATCTGCAAATGTTAAATCAGAGCATGTCCCTTTTCTGCTTTCTAAATAGCTTCTACTCTCATGAATAACGAAACTAAAAGTCCTAACCATGACCGAGAAGGTCCTTCTTCATCATGTCTCTTGTTTTCCTCCATTAGGCCCTCTGGTCGCCTCCATTTCAGCCACTCTGGCTTCCTTGCCTGGGTGACAGCACACTGCCACCCAGGGCCTTTGCACTTGCTACGTTCTGCCTGAGAAAACGCTTTCCAAGTAGTGCATCCTGTTACTCCTTGGCTTCCCCCTAAGCAGGGAAAACCCTCCACCACCCCCTTAATTGAAATAATATCCCTGCCACTGACTGTCTCCAAGCGCTGGCTCACATTTTTCTGCATGGCCTGATATGGGTCACGTATTTTTTATGCATTGTATGGTTTCCCCAACTGGAACAGAAGTTTCAACAGAACAGAGACTTGACTCTGTTCAACAAAGAACAGAGACATATCCTTCCTTTACTTCCCCTATCTTTTTGCTTGCCTTATGTTATAGACTTTTTACTACATTGTTGATAAAGACAAAACAACTTGGTCTGATTATCTTTTTTTAATAAAAATGCAGGGTACAATTCAGGGTTAGATATACAAACATTGATTATGCAGGTACACTTGTTGATGAGGTATGCCTCTCCCTCCCCTAGTAGTTTCCCTCAACTGCCAATCCCACCCCCCTGACAGTTTCCCATTACTGCCAAATGCTTTCTTATAGTATTATAATTGTTCAAGTTCCACTTATGAGTGAGAACATATGGTACTCTGTTATTTGTTTCTGTGATAGATCACTGAGTATGATTGACTCCAGATCCATGGTTTCCTATGTCTAGTGGCACGTAGGTGATGTCTTGAGGAATAAGAAGCATCTCAAACTATAACAGGTCGAGGAAACCACACAGCACTAAAATGCAGTACCTTTGGGGTCACGGTGTCTGTGCATTTTATTCCTTTTTTATGTTCTCAGCTGCCAGAACAATGCCTGATGAATAGTGGAAACTCAATCTGTAGAATGAATGAAGCTTCAATAAGAAAAGGTGTGGAGAGGCAAAATCACTTGATTAACTCTGGAAGGAACACAAATGTTATGTGGTTCATACATGGAGACAATATTGAATCACATAAGTTGGGACATCTTTGGTGGTTAGTGCCAGAAACTCAACTTAAACTAGCTTAAGGGAATAGGAATATTAATTAGATGAATACCAGGGTTATACCAAGGGAGCTAGGTTTGGGTTGCCCTCAAGGCCAATGCCCGCCAGTCAAATATTACAAAGGAAAGCCTTGTAGCTAAACAAGTTGGGTCAAGGGAGAATGCTTGCCAGGGGAAACTGTAGAGCATTTAGTAAGATGGTGCTGAAGAGAATCTATATAGGACTTGGGCTTTGGTTGGGTGATTTGTGAGGTTTCAAAGAAGTAGAGGTGTGCTCTGGATAGGATGCTTTCAGGGAGCAAGGGTAATCCTGTGATTGAGTATCTTAGTAAGTCTTATCTACAGGGAGGGAGACTAGAGCAAGGCTAAACCATAATTGATAAAATAGTGCAGTCACTTAGATTAGCTAGGATGGTGGGACATTTGTTATGTTATGGTTGGAGAAAGTTTATGTTCATGATTATAGAGTGGACTTGTTTTTATCTTGATCCATCATGGTCACAGAGTGGCCTTGTCTGAGATTGATATTCTGTGAAATTGTTTATGTTCAACAAGAATGCACCAAGGTCTAGCTGAGAGGGCCAGGTTGGCTCCAGAGGTAAGCGCTGTTTTTCTCTTTCTCAAATATAATGAAGAAGTGGCAGGGATGAAGGTGGGTTCTGGAAAGAACTGACACCAAGGACTTAGGCACATTCTCTCTCTCTCTCTCTCTCTCTCTCTCTCTCTCTCTCTCTCTCTCTCTCTCTCTCTCTCTCACACTCTCCATGGCTCAGCTGCATTACCTGGATAGTCAAATGCCCCTTGTTTAGGAAACATGGCAACTGGCAACTCACAAGTTTCTCCTTTCAGAACTCTCATGAACAAAACATACTGGCTTTCTCAGTCCATGATGAGAGAAATTTTTAAGAAGAACTCTGATTGGACAAGCTTTGGTCACATGCCCATCATTAAATGTAGTAGTTTGGGGAGGGAGGTATTCCCTAGGAAAACAGTAGCTCTCAATTCACATTCAAACCAAATTCAATCAAATGGTAGTGGTAGAGTGCAAAATCTGAAAGAGTCCATGTCCCCGGAAGTCTTCCTTAAAGAGTCTACAGGAATGTAGTCATTTATCTACGAGGATGGTTTCTCGAGACTTGTCTATCTTGGGAAGACTTTGCCACCTTTGCTCAGATTGTCACAAAACAAGTTGTTACTTCATATCGACTCCACCACCATACACAGACTTCCTTGCCCTTGCAACTTCACTTTTGCTGTTTCTTAGAAATTGCTGTTTTCTTCTTTGTAAGAGGTCATTTGCTGCATTGGACAGTAGCTTTCCCCTGCAGCAATCCCCAGTTCCTCAATGAGATCACAGGCCATTTCATTTCATAATAGGGTTATTTTATTATTCCCCCAAGCATGCAAATCAAATGGCATCTGGGGCTCAGATCTTTGCTCAGCAAAGAAAGCTGTCAGACGGCACCAAGAAGGGAATGGTTTTGCCACTGAAGGCTGCATCTGATATTGGAACTGCTCTCTGTCAGTCCCCTCCATTCTACACATTTCTTTGTCTTCCTCCCAAAGTAAACATGTCTCAATGTTGACTTGCTTTAAGGATAAGGAAAAGAAACAACCTAGAATTTATTGAGTACTTACTGTGTAACAAGCACTGTGCAAGGGTGACTTCATTTAATCCTTCCACGGACCCTCTGGAGGCAAACGTTAACCCCTGATTGGGATTCAGAAACCAAAGCTGAGTGAGTTGATACTTCTTGCTCAAAGGCACAGAGCTAGTAGACAACAAATCGGGAATTTGGGCATTTTCTGAGGACATAGTCTAGGGGCAAAAGTGACACAGGATGAAGAAGCTGTCCCTTAGGCAAGACTTTGTGTCCAAACATCAGAAAAGCACAATGGGTGGAAGGATATCCTTTCTTACAGTTTAGCAGTTTGGAGACAAAAAACTAAATCCAGCTTCCAGAGGCAAGAGACAGATAACTATTAGGCTTGGGGAAGAACCTGCCTCTCCCTGCATTTCTGGCTTCCTTTGCTATCTCCTTTTTTTGCTATTTATCTTCTTCCCTCCTGTCTCTCCTTCCTCTTCTTTCCTTTGTCTTTTCTTTTCCATTTTTTTCCTCCCTCCTTTCTTTCTTCCTTCCTTTTTCCCTTTCTCCCTCCCTCTCTGCCTCCCTTCCTCCCTTACTTTCTCTCTCCATTTCTTCCTTCCTTCTTTCTTTTCCTACAAATAGATGCCCCTAGCTAGCCATTATGCTAGGAATCAGAAAACTGAAGTGAATTCAGCATAGGCCTTACCTTCAAGTGCTACTGCAGTACAAAAATTGGGATCTGAGGTCAGTCTCAGGCTAAACTGATATGCGGCATCCAGGGTACCAGAAAGATTCTTTGGTAGGCATACAGAGCAGTACCTTGGAAGGATGAAGGACAGAAGTTTGCAATGTGGAGTTTACACAGTAGCACCTGGTGGAACCACAGGACCACCTTACATAAGAAGAAGAGAAGAACCCCCAGGCCTCCTAGGACTGGGAATGAGTGATTTCCAACCCTACAAGGCAGGTTTATGGTGCTTTGAGGACTGGGCAGGTGGGGGCTGGCCTGCAGAGACTTTCAACTGAACTGATGCCAGCAGGTGCTGAGAGTAACAGAGCAATGGCCTCCACTGTGGAAGTTCAGTGCCAATCAACTCTCGCCTGCTCTGATTTCTGCTTCGGTTTAGATTCTCCCTCCATTCGTTTGTTTCTTGAGTAGCCACTGTGCCTCAGTCATTCTGTTAACCCTAGTGGTACAATATTGGGCCGAATAAAGACAGACCCTGAACTCACTGAATCATGGAGAAGCCAGAAAACAAATAAATGTGCATGTAAA
Source organism: Carlito syrichta (assembly GCF_000164805.1). Lineage (NCBI taxonomy): Eukaryota > Metazoa > Chordata > Mammalia > Primates > Tarsiidae > Carlito > Carlito syrichta. The sequence continues at coordinate 253,317 of NW_007245653.1, read as the reverse complement.
GGAATAACTAATCACTGCGTGCAATGATAGCCAGCAAGGAAGTAGAGGGATGCAGTCTGAGATCACCGGGAGCCAGCCTCCCTCAGCGCCACGGGTACCTCGTTACTAGGTTTGTTTTGCAGGGCCTGGGGCAACTGCTGTTTCTCTCATTGACCTTGGCTTTTCTCACATGAAACTGTCTCAGGGAGTGGGGACTCGTTCACCCTCTTGTTACTAGAAGGAGCAAAGCTAGCATTCAGGACACAATGGGGCTACATGCAAAGACTTGGTTAAGGATCCCAAAGACTTTCTCTTCTAGCTCTGTGATGCTCCACTCCATGTTTGTGTTTTCTCAACAAGAATCTTACCACACAGACAGGTGACCTCTGCTTACTGCCCTCCAGACAGGAGAGTCCCCACATCCCCCGAAGCAGCTCACTGAGTCTCCAGACAATCTTATTTCTTAAAGTACTTTGAATTAACTTTTCTCAACTAGTCTTCATTCAACTTCTTAAGGTCTCAGAGAATATACATTTTAACAAATACTTCTAGGCACCTACTAGGTGACAGTCACTACATATGACCAGATTTGTGTGTTTCATAAATTCCTGGTTAAATACTAAATCATAAGAATAATTATATCATCCCTCAAATTTGGGTTTATTATTGGTCGGCAATATAACTGGAGTATAAAATCTACTACCACCATAAGCACCAGTTAGTTATTCATGCATGTAAAATGTATTAAATCTAAAGCCTGTCCACAGACAGTGTTACCGTCACCCAGCCAGAGACAGGCTGGCATAATAGAGAGAGTGTGGTTGGCTTTGGAATCAAAGACACCTGAATTCCTTGGTTTTTCCTCCTCACTGAGAAGTTTGTGCAGGTGTCTGAACATCACTGAGCCTCTTATTTCTTATCAAAAAATGAGGGCTGGGCCAAGATGCAGGGATTGCCTGAGTCCACGGGTTTGAGAACAGCCTGGGCAACTTGGCAAGACCTCATCTCTCTAATAAATAATTTTTAAAAAAATTAGTTGGACATGGTAGCGCAAGTCTATAGTTCTGGCTGCTTGAAAGGTTGAGGTGGAAGGATTGCCTGAGCCCAGCCCAGGTCAATACTGGGGTGACCATGAGCGTGCCACTTCACTGCAGCCTGGACGAAGGAGTGAGACTCCAAATTGCAAAAAAAAAAAAAAAAAAAAAGTGCTGCAATGAAGATGAGAAATTACTTAAATAAAGTACATGACCTGGGACCTTGAAAAGCAGCTGTTAATATTAACTCTAAGCACAAACCAAATTTGCATTAAAGAATTTATGTGAATTCATAGGGTGCGGCAGTGATGTGGTATTTCCAAGATCATTCAGTCAAGCACTCTTAAATGAGCAGGTAATGAAATTTAGCCTGAAATGCTTTGCCCAAAATCATAGAGCAAAATCAGAGGATGGACTCCTGACCTAGTGCTCACCTCATTATCTCTATGGACTTGGCTTGGAAGATTTGTCACTCTAGTGAGCCTGGAAAAATTCCAAGGGATTTCTATTCCTATTCCTATTCCTAATCCCCCAGAGAGCTCTAAATGGATCTTACCAGTATATTGGTATTGTTTCAAAGTTTGTATTTAAAAAAAAACTGTAACTTTAAAACAAACAGAAGTCTACACATCCTTTTAAAACACCTTTCAATGCCTTAGAAAAAGGATATAGAAACTTGGCTAATATGCCTCCCTGCCGTGTTTTATCTCTAGAGAAGTGAGTTTTCAAAATGTGCATATGCACATAGGCTGTCAAGTTTTAATTAGTCTGCCTTTGATTGGGGGAAACTTTACTTACTAAGAGTAACTTATTCCTCACTGCCTGGTTCTTCCATTAAAAACCCATTTTAAAGGTTTAGCTCAATTATCTGGGCTGAAAATGGTTGATATGTATTTCAAATAATAGAGGCAGGCAGATAATTGGAGGCATTTTTTCAGGAGTGAGATAAGGAATAGAATACAGAGGCCCTCTAAGCATAGAGTGTGGGAACTCCCTCCCAATTTTCATTTGGAAAGATCTTCCTGCCAGTACAGAGAACCTACCACCATTCGAGTCACAGAGCTTCCTCCTCCCTGCCCAAGACAGCATAAATTTGAGTAGAAAAAAAACAGATACAGTGATGGAAGTAAGATTTCATTTTTTTGGCTCTTGCCCTGCCTCAAGAAGCATCTGTTGAAGAGAAAAGGAAAAAAAAGTGTTTTCTAAAATGAGCAGTGGGGTGTGCACGAAGTCCCTCCTTAGCTCTTCTGCCTCAGCTGCTACCCAGGCAATTGACTCCCTTTGTCCAGCCAAGAAAACTTCCTATAAACTCACGAATAAGCTATGCTGCTCCAGGGCACGATCCTCTGGATGTGTTTTACTCTTTACCTAAAATACCCTCCCCCTGCTTATCCATCGGGCGACCTCCAGACAAATGCTCCTCTGAGCAGCCTTCCCTAAGTCTACGGCAACCAGAAAGCCCTTATTCCATACACTCAGTATGCTGTGGCTGTTCCTTCATTATAAAGCTTATTCTCTATATCAGAATTTAATTACGAAGGGGACCCCCAAAAAACTGGAATTGTCTTTTGGAAGGTGGCCCCTTGTAGGACAGAATTCCCCTACTGGGTGAGTGTTCTAGGAACCCATCAGCATCAGTATACTAGCTTGCATTGCTGCAGGAGGCTGTGTTTGGCTTCATTGAATGGTTTTTTGGAGAGTCTTTCAATGCATTTGCCCATTTGATAATGGGTGATTTAGGAGTGAACACAGGGCTGAGGGTTCCGCAGTTTTTGACCAAAATAGCGTCATGACCCCAACTCCCCACCCTTCCTATTCACCTAGTCTCACCCTGAGCCACGTTTTGGTATGTTTGTTTGTTTCCCTGGATGAAAATATACTCAAAGGGAAACTTTTTGCTGATGTGGAAAAACAAAACAAAAACAAAAGCAAAAACACAGTTGCGCTAAAAGGTATCAAAATTGATGAGTTCAAAAACTGTTTTGAGCTGTGCTAAAAGCATCCCAATAGGTATATTGCATCAAATGGAGAGCATTTTGAAGGTGACTAAAGTTTAGACATGTAAGAATAAATATACACTTTTTAAAATAAGTAAATTCCAGGTTTTTTGTGCGGGGGACTTCATAGAATGATAATAGTAATAGCAGTCACTGAATATCTTCTAATTCTCACATCAATCTACTATGATCATTACTGTTATCTCCATTTTATGGTGGAGGAAACTGTGCTTAGAGAGGTCAAGGAAATTGGTCAAGGTCACCCAGCTGGTAAGCAGGGAAGCTCTGATGGCAGCCCATGACCACTGTTAGGGTGTGAGCTTCCCTGTCTTTTCCCTCGGGAAACATGAGGCCCCATCTTCGTCTTTATGCTCCTTAAACCAGGAAAATTGATGGTACTCAATCAATACTTGCTGAGAGCTTGTGAAAAACACACCTCTGTTTTTGCTCACTTGGGTCAAGCACGTTCTCACTATTGACTGTAGATGTGCAACATGGTCACCTTTCCGCCAAAGAAAGAACTCTTCTGAAGTCCCTTGCCCTTGGCAGTAATTCAGAAGAGGAAGTGGAAAAACTTTCCCGAGTCACCTCCATTCACTCTCACCTTCTATGGCTTCCCTAGAAGATGGTAGCATTTTGTTTTTTGACTGCTTCCTTTAAAACTGCAAGTTCACTCATTATGTAAGTTTCCACAAGGCAAAACGTGTTAAATAGATACTACAACATAAAACATAACTCCATTTTCCAGCCTCCAATAATAATTTTCTCACTGCCCACCAGCCAGACAGCAAGCCAGTGACATTATTATTACTATTACTATTATTTTGTACCCTCACTTTTAGGCGTCAATTTCTGTATCAATCAAAATAGGTTAGATTGTACTATGATGACAAACAGCCTGGAAATCTCCATGTTAAGACCAACAAACATGTATTGCTTGTTTATGCTACTCATGCAAAGCAGATTGCTGTCACTAATGGGAGATTCCACATCAAGATGAACTTTTACAACCATAGATAAGGAGAGGTGAGAGATACTCGTTGGCTCCTGAAGCTTCTTTCCAGATATGACACGCCGCTGTCACTGCTGCTGCAGGAAAACAGAGAGACCATGACACTGAGGCTATCTTAGGAAGTAGCGGTTTATTAGCGCCAGCGTTATTCAGCAAGTTAATGCTCCAACGCTGAGCAACCCAGAGAAAGAGGAGGGGGGTTTTATACATTAGGTAGGGAAGGGGATTAGGGTTGTATGGTTATACATTTTTCTTTGGAATTTGCAAGGTTGTATTAGCAAAAAACAGATTTTCAAAGAACAAATTGTCTCCAGAGTATACATAACAAGTAGGGTTTGTAAAATGATAACTTCACAAAGAGGATGTGAGGGTAAAGTTGTGAATGGATTACTATCTTGCATTTTCAGGAAAGCAACCTTTGGCTATTTGGTTTTCTCAGGCCCCATGTCTAGCAGGTCTGGAGCTTGCCAGTTGATTTTTAAAGAAAAGATTTTAACTGTTTTCAGTCCCTCTTGCCTTGGCCACGCCTACTCAATCCTTGTACCCAGGAACAAGAATTCCACAAGGGTGTGGGCCATCCTTTACTACACCATACCTTCTTTATCAACAATGCCAAGATGTAAAACACCTTGAGCAACATCAACTCAGTGTCTAGGAAGATTTCCCAAGGATCTGTTGCTTGAGGTAAGGTGTACACCACAATCTTATCTCAGAAAGAATTCTACAAAGCTCAAGGCGTGGTACACAGAAGTTACCTGAAAGGCTTGGTTTTCCAAAGAATGAATCTCAAAATGGTTAAGGATATCTAAGAAATATTAAAGGTGACAGTCAATAAAGCTCTATTGCTGATATTTGAAATTTATTGGTAACTGACTTTGCTTTATACTGAAATATCTTTCTAGTATCATATAAGAGGTCAAGACATTTCAGGAGACTGGAATAGTATAAGCAAAAGTATAGGATAGAAAAGGTCCAGGATGAATTCAGAACCCCAGGAACAAATCATTTTCACTGGAGTCAATGGAGTCCACACCCAGTGTCAGTACACAGGTACCGTACGTCAATGTTACCATAAAAGTTGGACTGAATTTGGAAAGTAGCAGAGAGTCATTAATAATAATTAATGACATGGTGTGATCATGATATGATCAAAACAATGAGAACAATCCCTCTGGGAGAGTGGGGAGATGAACTTGCAAATAAAGAACTGAGGACAGAGACAGGAAACCCAGTTGGAAAGTGGCCACTGTCCTGCCTACCATACCATACCAGGCAATGCCATGCGGAAGATACATTTTGTCCAACTGAGCAATGCCTGAATTTTTGATTCTCAAAATTAGAAAATAAAACGGTATGAGACACTAATGTTGGGCGTAGTTGTCACGCAGCGGCAGGCAACTGGAACAAACACTAACTCAGGTCAGACCAATGCATTAAACATATATAATGGACTGCTATTGGGGAGACAAAAGGAATGGTGGGGACTGTGACAAACCAGAGATTTTTTTTTTCTAGTCAGGCATCTGCAGCTTATATTTGTTGTATGAAGACTTGGCCCTTGCGTTGTGACACTCTCTGGTTTATCGAGAGAACACATTAAGTTTTGTTTTTATATGAGATCTGTGGATGTGTAAATGTTTCCACAGTTTTGTTTTGTTTTTTTCAAAATCACTAGATGGACAAAACACATTTGCCACATGACCTCTGATTGTGTAGGGCTCTTCAGTGGCTCACCTTTCTACCCTAATCTTCCCCCTCTCCACTTCTGTAGTCTGCCTGCCTGGAGGTTGATGGCAGAACTAGGATCTGAGTCCAATTTTTCTGATTTCAAATTCAGAGCCTTTTCCACTGTAGCATTTTCCCACAAGTTCTCAGAGTATGAGGCTTTCATACCATATATCTTTTCCTGTTCATCTATGTCTAACCGAAGGTTGGGTTTCTGACATGCACTCAGTAGGCACTCATTGAAGTATTAAAAGATCACCTAAATTTGTAAAAGATGAGAAAGTCCCCCTTTACCACAGGAAGTTATTTGGAACTAAAGCCAGGAATCTAAATGGCATGGAGAGTGATTGGAACTGATGGATGTATCAAATTGAGGAGTGCTCTGTCTAATCCCTGGGTAAGATATGCTCCAGTGGGAACTTAAACACAACACCAAAAGCAATATTAAAAGAATGACCAGGAATATGAAAAGAGATTCTAGCTTGCAGAGTCTTAATTATGCAGAACCTTGCACATGGGTCTCTCAAAAAGAAGACTGGCAAAACATGCCCAAAGAGTATTTACATTTTAGACCTTGTCTTATATATTTTCATTTCCTGTAGAGAGACTCCCCTGATAGAATTGTCCCTTCCTCCCAACACACACACACACACACACACACACACACACACACACACACAACTATGCTGCCTTGTGCTCCGGTAGCACTTGATACCTTTCTTTCTACAGCATTATCACCCATCCACCTCTTTCCCCTCTTCCTTATCCTGATTGCTCCATATGGTGCTAACAGGTGTTACTCAGTGGCATCCAAGTGGTAACAGAAATCTGTAGGATCCAAGACAGCTTACTCATGACTGGCACCTTGGGGGAATTGGCTAGAAGGCTGGGTTCACCAGGGCCCCTCTCTTTCTTGATGCAATCTCAAGACTTCTCTAGGTGGTCTTATTGGGATAAATGGATATTTAACACATTGGCTCATGGCTCCAAGAAAACAAGGCTGAAGCTGGCAGACTTCTTAAACTGAGGCACTGGGCTTTGCTGGGCACAGTGGCTCCTGCCTGAAGACTGTAATCCCAGCACTTCAGGAGGTAGAGGCAAGAGGATTAGCTGAGCCCAGTGGTTCAAGACTAGCCAAGGCAATTTGATAAGATTTCATCTCTACAATTAAAAAAAAATTGGCCAGGCAAGGTGACATAACCTGTAGTTCCAGTTACTTGGAAGACTGAGGCAGAAGGATTGCCTGAGCCCAGGGGGTCAAGGCTATGGTAGCTGTGATCTTGACACTGCACTCCAGCCTGAATCAAAAATTAATAATAATACAAAATCACAAAGAAAATGAGGCCCAGAACCAGGAAAACATCACTTCTGCCATCCTTTATTAATAAAAATAGTCACATACCAGGTTGGATTCAATGGGAGAAGAAACAGATCCCATGTTTTAATGGGATGAATGCCAAGAAATTTTCTGATATCTATAACCTGCCACGACAGGAGTTCACATCCACAATATTATTCTGTACACAATCAGGAGCTATCGGAAAGTGAGAAGAGGGTGACTGTATCAGATCACTGTGTCAGAAATGTGCATCCCACTCAGAGGGACAGGACACCAGAGCCAGGAAGACCAATTAGTAGACACCTCCTGTCCTAAGAACAAGAGAGGATAGCAGCTCTAATTAAGAGAATGAGTGGGTTTTGACAGGAATATATGAATTCGGTTAATATTTAGGAAACAAAATCAACAGAGTGAGGGTAATTGGGCGTCAAGAGGCGTCAAGGGCAGCTTCCAGGTAAGAGAATGCTGGGGCCACTGACTGAGGGACGATCATGACCAGGGTGGAAGTCCCAGCAGTGAAGAAGGTGCTTCCGTCTCCACAGCAAAACCTCAGATACAGGACAGAGTTCATGGCCCTCTTCTGAAACAAAGTCACAAACTGTGGCTTCCAGCTGAAATGGACAAAAAAAGAAGAAACAGAGCATTAATAAAATGGAGCTGAAATGTCAGCACTCGGGATTCATTTCAGTCCAGCTTGAAATGAGATTCCTGTTCTTTTCGGTTTGTTTAGTAAGATAAGAGAGTAGTGGGAGAAAAATAAATGTTTTCTAATCCCTCTTCATGGTCCCCATTCTCTTGTAGGAGAATGTGTGCTTTTCAGCCTTACAGAGGGACACTTAGGACTTGTTTGTTAACATTTATAAAGCTCACTGAAGATGAAAATCAGTGTATTATGTGAGGATTGTTATTCTGGTAGGACTAGAACTTTGCTTTGAGCTCTAAAGGAATTAGCTGGGGCCCCTTTATTAGCTTAGTGGACAGTGAATGGCCAGTTCTAGTCACTGCTTTCTTGCAACAAATCCACCTCAAAGGATGGGAATTTAAAAGCATAACGTGACACTGAGAAGAGAGCGGGAAGGTCATTACAACCCAGTTTTTCTGCCATTACCCACCTAACTGCTCAGGAGAGAATTTGAGAATCAAAGCAGAAGGTACAAGAACACCCAGATGGAATCTAAGATGAAAGCTGGTATTGGCGCGAGTGTGATTTGGATTTAGAAACTCCAGGTTAAAATTAAGTAGTCATACTACTGATGAAAATGTATAATTTTTATACAGTGTTCTTGCTTAAAACGATAAGTTACAGATCCCAGTTTCTTGGTCTCTGAATGTCTGGTTTCCTATCTTGAGAAAATCTGGACAGGTTACTTAACTTCTATTATATATATAATAACCACTTTATTTATAAAATAAGTGTGTTTTTTAAAAGTAAGAGTTTTTCATGGAAATTAAATATGTGAAAACAGCATCTGGTACCCCATGAGTTGCTTCATTATTTTGTTGACTCACCCACTAATTTGTCCTGCACAAATTGGATAGTGTTTCTATTGGAAGCATTGCACTAGGAACAAGTTTGTTTCGGAAAACCTCATTTTACAACTGAGAGCAGCCATTTTTTAACTTTGTAGTCCAAGTTACATGTGCTCCTTCCTTCAGCCTCACTTTCTTCATCTATAAGTTGGTGCTGGTTTCTCTGCTTTAGATACCTCACAAAACTTTAGGGGCAGGAAATGAAATGCTAGGTGACGTTAGTCTTTACACAATTGTCCCATGCAGTGATGGTATTTACTAGACTTATTATGACCGCACATATGTGAATATCTGATGGAATGAACTGAGGATTCAGGATGAAGAGATCAAATATTAGCAAACTGCCTCAGAGTACTAAAGAGTTATTCCCAGCAGGGTTCGGTGGCTCAACCTGTAATCCCGAGCCTTTGGGAGGCTGAGGTGAATGGATTGCCTGAGCTTGCGGGTTCGAGACCCGCCTGGGCAGTGAGACCTTATCTCTACAATAAATCAAAAAATGAGCCGGGCGTGGTAGTGCATGCCTGTAATATCGGCTACTTGGAAGGCTGAGGTGGAAGGATCGCCGGAGCCCAGTAGGCAAGGCTGCGGTGGCCAGGAGCGGCCACTGCACTCCAGTCTGGGTGACCAAGTGAGACTCCAACTCAAAAAAAAAAGAAGAGTTATTCCCTGGCTTGATGATGACGATGACAATGATGATAATACTACTAATAATATCCTTATGCTTAGCGCCAATGAATAACACTTAAATCGAAGGTTTTAAAATCAGAGAGACCTAAATTCAAACCTGTCTGTATCACTTTCTCGCTATCAGGCTTGGATAAATGAATTCATTCCTCTAAACCCCAGTTTCCTCATAAGTAAAATGGAGATGAACATCAGAGCTGTGTTCAGGGTTGTTTGCAAAGATTAAATTACATAACTGGATGAATATTGCTTATCTCCCAAACTAGCACACATGACTTGTAATTGGTAGCTGTGCAACTCATTATCAATACTGCAGAAAACTATTGGAGTAGAAATAGCATGGAAATGATTACGCTTCTAATGAGTTAGAAACCCACCATTTGAAAACCAAGACTAAAAAGAGCACATAAATGAGTATACTTCATTCAGTCCAAAATTGCATCACATGTAAATATATCATAGAAATAAAATAATAATGGTCCAGTTATAGTGAACATAAAAACGTACTCTTTCAGAATATAGAAACGAAATAAAGAGACTTATCTTCTTCCTGTGTAGAACTGCTCTGTAGAAATGCATCAGAAAAATGATGCAAAAATTACTGAGTCCCTCTTAGTACCAGACAACCTTTCTACATGTAGTCCACTGACTACAGAGACAAAAAGAGCTTCCCTCATTCTGCAATAAAAATTCAAAGTAACCTCATGTGGCAATGTCTAAAGAATCATTTCGCTTTTGAAGATGTTGTTGAGTAGGAAGAGGCAGGGAGAAAGTCAGTGTTTTGTATCATTGTATTAAAACATAAAGAAAAAGTGAATTTATTTTAATTATTTGAATTCTGAAGCCTGTTCCAGGAGCAATCAAGACAATGTTAATATCTCAAGGAAGTGCTCAACATTTCAAATGAAGCACACATCTGTGGAGTGAAGATGTGAAAGACTTTCTGCCCCTCAGTATTGAGGTGAGGGTCACGTATTTATTAGAAACCTGCCCTACAAGACTATGACTTTCTTAAAACCACAGTAGTCTGGAGTCCGTTCCCCTCTATGATTGTTTGTGTTCTTAGAGTATTTTGTTTATATCATTATTCATGACATTTTTGTAGACAGAATATTTTGAGATATTAATGCGGTTTGATTTTTCCTTATTTCTTGTAACTATTACTCTTTCTGCCATATGGACAGAAGACAAACTTTCCAAACTCACTGCATCTGTAGGGACAGTTATTTATTGTAGAGGGTGTACTTTTTTAGCTTTTAACTTCAAATAAAATTTCTTGAAATACAAAACAAAGGAATAGGCTTGAAAACCAAATCCACAAGATGATCACAGGAGGCTTAAAGGTATCCTTGCATATTCAAGGATATCTTTATTTTGCCCTCACTTTTAAGCTGGCATAAAATTCTCTTTTTCCCTTAAAATAGTAAAAGGGTTACTCTTCTGGTGCCATGCATCCAAACACTCACGCAGTGTTGCTGTCGACATCAACTCATTTCTCCCTCTGCGGGTGATCTGATTTTTCCTTTTGAAAACTCTCGTAATTTTTCTGTGTGACCTTTCAAAATTTTACCTTTTTTGGGTAACAAAGTGTGTGTTCTTTTTAACCTATGTCACACTGTGTGCCCTTTAAAACTGAGCCATTCTTAGCCGATGTTTCTTCAAATCGTTTTTCTCTTCTTAATATTTCTCTCCTTTAGAATTCCCATCTTGAAGATGTTAATATTCTACTTCAACACTTCTCTCTAGTAATTAATTGTTATATTCTCTATCTTTCTTAATTTATTTCGGAGGGAGGATGCTTTATAGAACAGGTCCTTTACCTGATCTTTCAGATCAATAATTATTTCTTTGGAGTTATATACCAGAGATGCCAAAAAATATATACATTTTAAGAGATGTTATCTGTATATTACTTTTCAAAGCTGAATTGAATTACAGTAGCAATGTGTAGCATGACATTTGCTCAGAATATGGCATTAATCAAACGAATGCTAGTGCCATCATGCGACAGGCAGGACAATCAAAGAAAATGGTGGAAGCACGGCTGTATGTTGGAGGTGTGCAAGACCATTTTGAAGTGGTCTTTCAGATTCCAGAATGCTGTGGAAGTACAATGACAATGGAGGCATGAGTATGCAACAGAACCTCCAGCATGCCTAACAATTGCTTGCATTCATGTTAAGTTTGAGATGCATGGTACTGTGTGTGATGTGCACAAGGGAAGATCCAGGAGACCTCTTACAGCAGCAAGTCTTGCAGTAGCTTGCTGTAATCAGAAGTGTCTGGACCCTGATGATTGAGCACCTGTAGTATGAGAACCTCTAGTAATTACAGAAGTCAAACGTAACTTGTTTTCATCTTTTGTTATTTGTATATATTGAGCATTGCAATTTTAATACCGTTTTTCCCTTTCTTAAAATATGTACATATTTTTGGCACCCTGTTTACATATATTCTGTTTTTCTACCCATATAATGATTTATTCATTTTTACCATTATATTTTTCTTGACTGGTATGTCCAAATCTTTCTTCTTTATAATTGTGTATATCTGCTTCATGTTACAAATATCTTCTTTTATTCTTTGAAAATATTTTCAATGTCTGTTCTGTCTTGTTCATTGCCTTTGGTCCACTTGCTCTAGATCCTCTACTTTGTTGTCTTTATTTTGTTCACAATGTACCCCTCACATGTCTCATGTTTCCGTGTAAACTCATAATCCTCTGATGGAAATTCAAACAAGGGGAAAAACAAACAACTTCCTCTCTACCACCCTCTCCCCAGATAACTGTGCCTCTTGGAGTTGTACCCTGCACTTCTGAGCAGGCCCATGCTCTCATTCTCTCAGCAGGTGGTTTATGGGGTGCAGAGGAAGAGTGAACAGAGAAAACTAGCTGATCTACCTGCATACTATACCAAGCACTCCTTACCTACTCAGGCTTTGGGAACTTCTGCCAGTCTTTCTCTAGCTCTTCTGGTGTTGCTCATTTTCAGCCATGGACAATCTTGAGAAAAAAAGGAAGCATATCTAAAATGAAAATCCAGTCTATCCCCTATCCAAATCATCCCAATCTGTTCTCCTCTGTGGCACCATCTCTCCTAACACAGGATCCATCTGCGTTCTGTCTTCCCTGGAAATCACCCAGCATTTTCATGCTCTTTTATTTAATTCATCGAACTTTCAATTATCTTCTCTGTTATCACAAGGTCAGATATTAAAGAATTGGTCAGAAACCCACATTCACTGGTCACTGTGGCAGCCACCAGAAAACCTTTTATTATTTGGGTATCTTTTGTGTCTCTTATTTTGTAGCTACTGGATGATGAAGTCCTGGACACACAAGTTGAACCAAGTAATTTTTAGATGAGAAAAGAAACTTTAATAATGGAAAAGGTTAGGAGGTCTTGCTTTACTTATCACCCAAGAGTTTCAAACACTTTTTTCTGAGTCTAGGAATCAAGCAAAGAACTCAGGGGAAGTGAGTGGGGGTTTAGTGCTTCAAACTCCCCCTCTTCAACCACCTGTTTTGTTTATGACTGATTTGCATATGGAAGTTTCACATAAGATTCAAATGAATAAAGATTTCAAAGATAAAAGCACAGTTTGAAAATCACAATCACATAGTTTTATAGCTTATAAAGAGGTTGCATAGACAATATGTAATTTGTTTTTCTCTAGACACTCTGGAGACTATAATTGCATTATAGCACATCATTTCAGAAAGATGACTCTGACAAGGTCACATGGCTACCAAGTAGCAGAGCTTCGACTGGTATTCAGGTTCATCTAAGTGTTATTCCCTTTTTTATATAGAAGTTGGCATACTTTTTCTATATACGACCAGATGGTAAATATTTTATCATTTGTGTGTCCCAGCTGCTGAACTCTGTGGTTGTAGTTTTAAAGTATCTATAGACAATATGTAAAGGAATGAGCATGGCTGTGTTCCAATAAAACTTTACTTGTGAACACTAAAATTTGAATATCACATAATTTTCATGTGTCACAAAATATTGTTCTTATTTTGATTTCTTTAAACCACTTAAAATGTACAAACTATTGTTAGCTTACAGGTTGTGCAAAAACAAACAATGGATCAGATTTTGCCCCTGGGCCATTGTTCACTGACCCTTGACCCACCTGAGTGTGGAAAGACTAAAAGCAGCAGTAATTAATGACTATGACAGGGTAGTCCTCTAACAAAGTCATTTCTGGAAGAAACCCTGTGCCATAGGGTTAAATGGTCTTGGCTGGGAAAATTAGGAGCAAGAAACAGAGTGAGAAATCCTAATGTACTGAGGCAAAAGGAAGTTGTGAAGCTAACAACCATTCTATAGTTGAGGATATATCTATATTTTAAAATCATTTGAACTTCATAACATCTCATGTGCTTATCCTTTTCCTCTTTAGACAAATGAAAAAAGAGAGTGTTGGACATGTGAGTGATGTGTCTAAGGTCACAAAATTTACATATGTAGCCAGGATTCAAAACTAGACCTTTATGAAACCAAAGCTCATGTTCTTGTCCAGTGTATCCTATACTCTTACATCGGATGCTAAAAAAAAGGAACAAAATAAAGTAAGAAACACAACTTTGAGTATTTTGTGTATTTTCAGGAAAGATCTCCTTCATAATCTCTCTAAGACTTATAGTTTAGTGTGAAAATAGCAGGGAATTTCAGCTTAAAGCCTGAAGACACTGGGGAAAAAAATGTCTTCTGGGTTGTTTTTACCCACATAATCAATGTTTATACACCTAATCCTGAATTGTACCCCACATCTTTAAAATTAAAAAGGAAAAAAAAGAAAAAAGAAATTTCCTGTATCCAATACTTGACCAGCCATCCAAAATTGTCAGTATTCCATCTCTCTAAATTCAGGGTTGAATAATACTATCAGTATTGAAGTTATGAGGAAAAAAAAATCAGATAAAAAGAATATTACCTTTACAGCAAAAGGAAACAAAATGCAATTAGAAGTGGTAGTCTTAGTTTTCTTAGACCCTCTTCCTTCTAACAGAAGGAGACAGGATAAAGATCTTCTACTTTCTGTGATGTCAACAATTCTGTACTCAAGATAAGAGGGTCATTTCTTTTCATAGTCAATTCCCTATGCATTCAAAAATAAGCTGAGCCACATATATTTCAGAATGAGGTCATTACTGCTTTCAAGATGTTAATTGCTAGAAAGATACAATGCAAACGTTTCTATACTACAGAATAGAAATACTTTCAGACTTAGAGCCTTTGAAAGAAGGCCCATTGCTAGGAAGCAGATCTGCATACAGATTCATGATTCCATGTCCACTTTTCTTTTTGATACTAAAAAGAATAATGTCAAAATACTGACCCCAACTTTCTCGATGCCAGAGAAGCAGTCAAATAAATCTTTCTAGCTGCTACTAGTTTCCAGAGACCAGGATAGGGTTGCATTTAAAATAGAATTGCTGGTGTTATTAACTGGCCTTTTATATCAAACATGTGAAACAGGGGGAAAAAAATCCCTGCAAATCGACTCCTTTCTACCCAGCATCCCTCATCAGAAATATGGGACTCTAGCTCTGTGAGGAAGTTCAACTCACGCTTCCTTGTTTCTCTTCCAAGGAAGGAAATATTTATTAATAAAATTTGTCATTGGTCAGATTCCAGATTCCAGGATGTTGATTGGGCCAAGGTTTTTAATAAGCAGGGCTTAGAGGTCTCCTCCCTAAGGGTGGGTGTCTCATCCATGAGAAAGAAACAGTAAGGTAGATGTGGCTTCCTTCCTGATGCTGATTGCTAGCAATCTCCCTCTTCTCTCACTTGTGTCTATAGTTCTGGAGTGGAAGGCAGACTGAGGACCTGCCCATCCAGAGCTTCTCTGGTCAAGCTCTCTCTTTTTTATGCTTTTTTCTTCTCTGCATCTTGTGGAGTAGAGATGTGTCTGTGCTGCAATTTCTATCTTTCCTAGGCACCAGATCTGTCAGTGTTCCACTATCTATCCCTCCATGAAATGGACTAGAAGATAGTAAAACTATGAGACTCAGGTTCAGACCCAAAAAGAGGAATGAAGACTCCATCAGGTCTTGAACTCTGGCCGTGTACATTGGGGTCAGCCTCTCATAAATCTAATAAAGTGGAATCTTTTGTCTCCCCATATGTTTCCGTTTCCTGTGTGCACGTCTTACAAACTTCACAGGGAGAATAAATATAGCTGAGAGTAGGATTTCTGGATTCCTGCAATTCCCTGGGACTTCCCAGATAATAATATTAATATAATAATTCTATTATTCTAATATATTATTATCTTCTTTCTAAGAAGATTTTATTGAGAGAAGAATTTCATCAGACTAAAAGGAGATAGATTTCATAAACAATAAGAGTGTGGTATTTTAAAAATGTGTTTCCATTCCTTCAAGCATATTTCTTGGGCTTAATATGATCCCAGATTCATTTCCTACTTGTCCACCGAAGAAAAGCTGTGGAATGTGGTCCGTGAAATCTGAGTATTGAAGTGACATTCATAAATATTTTTAAGCTATCCTTAATATTTTTTTCTCATTTGTATGTTTGAACTTTAAAAATTTACCCAATAAAGCTCATATAATTATTATAAAGATAAAATGCAACAAGAAGTTGGAAAATGCTTTGAAAATGAGAAATGATACAAATAAGAGGGCATTTAAAGCAATAAAAATGTTGTATTATGTAATATAATGTAACTTTAATAAATAAGAAAATTACAATGTAAAAAGGAAATATAGAAAGCTAATTCTATTTCCTCAAATAGGAACATATCTGGCTTCTTATTAATTCCCTCTGCAGTCCCACCATCAGACTTTTCAAAGCTAATTTATTCTTGTGTTCAGGAAGCTGTTAGAT
Source organism: Carlito syrichta (assembly GCF_000164805.1). Lineage (NCBI taxonomy): Eukaryota > Metazoa > Chordata > Mammalia > Primates > Tarsiidae > Carlito > Carlito syrichta. The sequence goes on along the minus strand of NW_007245653.1, from coordinate 237,157 downwards.
TATTTGAAGCAGGAATTTTTAAACATACACTCAGCATCTATGACCCCAAATTGTTTTATTCTTGCCTTGATATACTTTGTTTTCCTGTAAAGTAGGAGAGATTGAGATACAATCAAATATAGGAAACTCAATTACAGACCTTAAAAAGGCTGCTCGATTGCAGAAGGTGCTGGCTGCTTTGGGGAAATATGTTTCTTTGAAAGTCGGAGAGGAGAATCAATTTTTATTCTCTACTACTAAGGCCCAAGTCCAAGTAATACATGGGCAGAATACCAGAGGAATTAGAAACTAAGCTCTCATTCTAGTCAAAATATATTTCTGAGTGTGTACTTTGTTATTTCTTGCTTTCAACCCAGTGGAAGCTTCATAGATGCTCAAGAATCTTGTTTAAGGGTCTCACTCTGCACTAAAATAGACAGAATACTGTTGAGAAGAAACGACGTTATCAGCTGTAATCCAAGGCAGTCTATTCCTTACGCCTGTGAATGTCGTAGTGGACTCTCCATCTCCTGCTTGTATAATAGTAGTTGCCTCCTTACTGGACTCAAGGTGTAGTCATAGTTGTTTAGCAGAAGAAGGGGAAGAGCATTCTAGAAGAGGTGATGGGAAGATTGGGACCTCACATCACAGATTACAGTGCATACTACCTACAGGGGTAGCATCATGTCAGGAAGCGTTAAGTGGTTTTTAGGAACACAGTGAATAGATTATGTTGATTCCATAAGTACAGAATCATAAGGGCAAGAAGGAACTCCTGATATTTTTATCATGCTTTATTAAATTTAGGGGAGGTGTTTCTTCTTGTGGTGCACCTAAAACACGTCACTTGTTCTCTCAATTAATGCAGGTCCCTCCACTGGGAGCTTACCCAACCTGTCATCTACCTCACCATGAACTTACCCTCCTGCCTTCTACTTAGACTTCAGATTTTTCTTAGTTATCACTTTTACTAGAGACCTCTTTGTCATTGAACCCTGCTGATTAGGCCTATTTCATTTGTATTTGGGCTTATTTTTAAAGTTGCAGAAAAAAGAAGGAACTCTTCAAGGGACCTGACAATCTTTTTACTATGCAATAATAAGATAATTTTATTGGTAGTAATTTATCCTAGATGTATAACTCTTCTCCTGTATTCATCCACCCTTCCTTACATTATTCAATGAGACTGATTTTTATAATGTGTAAATAAACTACACCATCAGAACTATTAAATACAATGGCTCTCTATGTATTAAAATGGCTTTTTTATCATTTACTTCTCCAAACTCAACTTCTTCCCTTTGTCAGAAAGAACCAGTGCCAGACACTAGTTAAAGTGGTAAAGATACATTTTATTCAGAAGTCATTTCAATAGGGGAAAAAGCTTCTGTCTGGAACTGAACTCTGTTCAGAATACAATAAGAAAAGTGGTAATTGATAGCCAAGGAGCAGGAGGGGACAGTCAGTGGATGGGAATTTACTACGAGGAGACATCAAGGTGAGAAGCATTTTTGCTAAAATAACTCAGCAGGCTTCTGGCTGAAGACAGGCCAGGTTATCAGATATTGAGGCTGGGAGTGAGGAATTAGACCATATATCAAGGGTGATCAGATATCAGGGGTGGGTTCTTTCTAAACTGACTTAGCTGGGTTCTTGCCATACTGGGCTATGCAGGTCCAGCAAGGACAGGGATCAAGGTTGAGACCTACTTGAGAAGAGGACTCAGAAGAGCTTGAATAAAGTTTGGTCAAAGAGAGAGAGTCTGTGTCACATTTCATTTGTCAAAACCTACATGTCAGTTATGTCATTTCTCTTCTGGTTGGGCCAATAGCTCATGCTTTCTTCTCGAATGGGCCTTGGCTCTTGATGGTCTCTTGGTCTGGCCCCTGTTCCTCCTCATCTCTTTTAGTCTGGAAATTCCTTTAGGTGTCAGGTTAGATGAACTTTTTGCAGGATTCCCTCTCTGATGCCTTTAAGTCTCAGGCAGCAGCCTCTCCTGAGACCAGCCACAGTCCCCTAATCCATTAATCATAACACTTTTCACACCTGGTTGTAATGAGCTTCTTCACAAAGCTACAAGTTCCTTGAAGGCAGGGTCATATCAATCTTTTCACTACTGTGTTCCTAGCATCCAACTTAGTACATGGTATACTCTAGAATTTCAAGACATATGTATTAAAATCATGACTTACTTTATCTAAATCTCTGTGGGGGTGATCAAAAGTTAGAATAAACAGTTGTTGCTTTGGAAGCAGGTCCCACTTCAGGGTTCAGGAAGACCTTTCTCAGGCATCAGAGGCTGAGAATTCCCGGAGAGAGATTGCAAGCTGAGAAGAAGGCCACTCTTGTCAGTTTTGTGAGGACTCAGAGAGCTATGAGGAACAGCCTAGCTGGATGACCCAGAGAAAATTCAAAAGCACACTGACAACAACCCCTTCTTATGGTCTATCACCAAGGTGACTATGCATTGGGAAAAAGGAAATAGTCAGATCTTTTGGGGATCACTGGACCTGGGCTTTACACTGGCACAAATTCCAGGAGACCCAAAATGCCACTGTAGTAACAATCAGAGAAGAGGACTTATGAAGTGAATTTATTAATGGAGTTTTAGCTCAGGTCCATCTCACAGTGAGCACTGTGGGTTCCTCAGTTACAAAACACTTAATTAGAACAGATACTCAGTAGCTGCAGAGTCTCCACACTGGCTCTAGGGGAAGCTCACAGCTCCCTTCTTTCAAGGGAGCCCTCCTCCAGGGAGAAGATGAACCCTTTTTTCAGACAGAGGTTCAACAGTCACCTTCTTTACTCCTTTCAAGAGTCTGGTCGATGAAATGCACATGTCAAGATCAATAGCCAAGTAAGAATAATATACCATCTTGCTCATCTATATAACCACTCAACATTCTATATTTAAGAAAAAGAAGAGGTTGAGTTACAGGATAAAAATTGGGCCAAGAGACTTAATCCCCCATTCTTATCAACAAGGATCTATTGACAAAGATGAGAGAGACTGTCCTTCCTTATCCAGATCTAAGAGTCACAAAGAATTAGCCAGGTATGGTGACAAATGCCTGTAATTTTAACCACTTGGGAGACTGAGGCAGGAGTACTGATTGAACCCAGGACTTTGAGGTTACAGCGAACTATGATCTCATACCACTGCACTCCAGCCTGAGTAACAGAGCAAGACTGACTTCTGACACTCTCTCATATATGTAGAGAGAAAGAAAACTGGACACAAAGAAAATTAGACACTTCCATTTTGATGTGCTTACTGACCAGGAATAAGAAGACCATTACTTCAGCCGGGCTTGGTGGCTCAGCCTGTAATCCCACGCCCTGGGAGGCTGAGGTGAGTGGATTGCCTGAGCCTGCACATTCGAGCCCGCCTGGGCAACTTGATGAGACCTCATCTCTTCAATAAATCAAAAAATTAGCCAGGCGTGGTAGCACGCACCTGTAGTTCCAGCTACTTGGAAGGCTGAGGCGGAAGGATCGCCGGAGCCCAGCAGGTCGAGGCTGCGGTGGCCGGGAGCTGCCACTGCACTCCAGTCTGGGCAACAGAGTGAGACTCCATCTCAAAAAAAACACAAAACACCATTACTTTCTGATCCAGGAAATAGGGAAGCGGCAGGGCATGCAATTAAAAAGCTTGTACTTATAATACTGTGTTCCCAAGCACAAGAAAAACATGGTTCAAAAAATACTTATAATTGATAGATAAATTATTATAAATTAGTCCACAGGAATATGTAGTTATACATACACATTGAAGTCAGAAGAGATGCTCATAAAACATGAGGAGTTAGCGAAGATATTTGAGGTCTTCTGATCTAGCTTGATTGTATCCACAAATTCCTTCTGCTACATTCCTGACAGCCTTGGTGACCACCTTCACTGGTGGAAAAGTTACTGCACCTGGAGGTGTATTACTCCTTTGTAGACTGCTTTCATTACCATTATTATGAGGTTGCTCCCTGTAACTTCTCTTTTACAGTTTCTGTTTTCCTTCTAATAACTTGCTGCTCAGAGTGTGGTTCACCCACCAGCAATGGCCGATTCTGTCTGCTAGAAATGCAGACCCTCAGGCCACACCCAAAATGACTATAACAGTATTTCTATTTTAACAAGATCCCTGTTGTATCTGTATACACATTAAAGCTTGCGTATTAATTTATGTCTTAGTCTGTTCAGGCTGTTATAGCAAATTGCCACAGACTGGGTGGCTTAAACAATAAACATCAATTTCTTACAGTTTGCAGGTTGGGTAGTTCAAATGCCAGTATTATCCAGTGACCAGTGGTCATTCTCTTCCCGGTTCACAAACGATTGTCTTCCCTCTGTGTCCTCAAGTGGTGGAAGGGGTGAGAAGACTTTCAAGGATCTCTTTTATAATGGCAGAACCCTTATGACCTAATCAGTTCCCAAAGGCCTCAGCTAGTAATGCCATTGCCTTGATAGTTAAGATCTCAATATGAATTGTGAAGGTACATAATCTTCCAATCCATAACAATCCATCACTGTAAAGTAAAAAAAGTAATACAACTTCACGTATTACTCCTTCACTACTTAAAAAGATCATATTATGTCAAAAGGCATCAGGATCAGAAAAAAAAACAAGAATTAGTCCATGGCAAGAAAATAATTGCTGGACTTCTGCTATTAAACTGCAGTTCATAAATTAGACCAACATAAATTAGGTGAAAAATCAATTCTGTTTTAGTTTTAATGCAACTGTTTATGGGTGGTAAGCTATATTTACCCAGTAAAATTATCTCTTATGTAAAAATAAGTTTTAAAATGAGCATACCCACTTAAAATAAATTGGCCAGGTAGTCTTCAATTTTTAGCCCGCTGTGCCCAGCTCCTCTGGTGATAATCAGATGAAGACAATCTCTAAAGGTTCTTGATCAAGCAGAAAGGTACAAGACAGTCGATTCCAAACTCTGACCTGACAACAAAGACAAGCTGTAGGGAATTTTCTGGCAGGCTGCATCTACCAGACAATCAAGGAATAAACTAAATTAGTTTGAAGAATTTTATAAAATTAGAGATGGAAGAGACTTCAAGAATGATCTATTCAACCTACTCCGACCACATATGAATAAACTGAGAATCACAGCGATGAAGTGAAATGACCCAAGTCAGAGATAAAAGGTGACCATGAAAGCATCTTAAACCCGGATGCATTATTTTAATTGCAAGCATTTCACTTGGAAAATATGTAAAGTAAATTTGCCAATTATTCTCCTTAGGGCAAAAATTAACCCATGTGTTGTTTAACAGCTTTGCTGAAATAGAATTTATAACCAACGCACCAATTTTATTATAAAGTTTTATAATTTTCAGCAAATGTATATAGTTGTGCAACCATCAACACAATCCAGTTTTAGAACCTTTTCTAAATTTCCAAATTTTTCCTTATGCTCTTTTATGGTTAAATACCTCCTCTTCCCAGCCCTAAGCAACCACTGATCTGCTGTCTGTGTAATTTTGCCGCTGATAGTCATTTCATATAAACAGAAATTTGATATATAAGGGGGAATCCTGAAAAAGTTGGAATTATCTTTCGGAGGGCAGGGTACACTCAGAATTTGTTCCTCTGGATTAAACAGTCAGATTTTATCGGAAAGTTTTGAGAAGGCTACATCATGATTTGTGGCAGAAACATCCTGAGTTGTGGCAAACAGGTGACTGGTTCTTCCACTATGACAATACACCTGCCTACACCATGCTGAGTGTTCAGCAGTTTTTGACCAAAAACGACATAACTCCGCTACCCCATTCTCCCCATTTACCTGATCTCGGTCCAAAGAATTTTTTTTTTTTTTTTGCTTCCCCGGATGAAAAAAGTCCTTAAAGGGAAACATGTTGATGATGTGGAAGAGGTGAAACAATAAATGGCAGACACACTAAACGGCTTTCAAATTGATGAGTTTGAAAAGTCTTCTGAGCAGTGGAAAAAGCATCTCAATAAGTGCATTGCATCAAACGGAGAGCACTTTGAAGGTGACTGAGGTTTAAACAGGCAAGAGTAAATGCACAAATGTTATACATAAATTTTGGGTTTTGGGGGGCGTCTCCCATATAGTCTTTTGTGTCTGGCTTCTTTCGCTTAGAATAGCACTGACGGTTCGTTCATGTTGAAGTGTGCATTAGTAATTTGTAATTTTTAATTGATAGACACTACTCCATTTTATGTGGCATAGCTCATTCTGTTTATTCATTCAACAGTTAATGAAGCATTAGGTTGTTTGCAATTTGGGTTATTTTGAATAATGCTGCTGTGAACATTCATATGCGCGGACTGACAATTAAGTTCACAAACTTGCCACCGTGTGCTTACAATGGCAGCACTGTACAATCAACTCGGTGAGGTTTCATAATCTTGGTCTATCAATATCTCACAGCTGGGTTTTGTCGACATGTGGTGGTCTCTTGCTAAGTGGTCTGCATTGCTGTTGCTGTGTGTTTTGGTGTGTAATCTTGAGAATGTCAAATCTTGAATTAGAGCAACAAACAAACATTAAATTCCTTGTTAAACTTGGCAAGAGCAGAAGTGAAATCAGGGACATGTGAGTCCAAGTTTACAGAGAAAATGCCATGAAGAAAGCAGTAATGTACAAATGTTTTTCTGAGGGGAGAGAAAGCATTACTGATGAAGAGAGTTCAGGACAATGAGCAGAACTGATGAAAACATTGCAAGAAATTTGTTGAATCGTGTGTCAAAATCAACTGACTATGAAAAGTATAGCAGACTAAATAAAAATTGATAGAGAAACAATTAGGAAAATCTTAACTGAAAATCTTGGCATGAGAAAGGTGAGCGCAAAAAATGGTCCTAAAGTAGCACTTGCATTACCACAGTGCACGAGCTCACACAGAACTGTGGGGACATTTTAAAACAATAAACAAATAACTATATTGGAACACCCTTCCTACTCACAAGATCTGGTTCCCAATGACTTCTTTTCTTTACCTTAAGATAAAGAAAATATTAAAGGGAAGACATTTTGATGACATTCAAGACATCAAGGGCAATACAATGATAGCTCTGATGGCCATTCCAGAAAAAGAGTTCAAAATTACTTTGGTGGGTGGACTAGGCACAGGCATTGATACATAACTTCTCAGGGAGAGTACTTCAAAGACAACCATAGTGATATTTAGCAATGAGGTATGGAGCACTTTTTCTAGGATGAATTCGCAAAGTTAATTGTCATGTGGATAAGCATCCTTATTCCTCTTGGTTATGTTCCTAGCAGTAGAATTATTGTGAGATATAACTCACAAATGTGTGTGTGTGTGTGTGTGTGTGTGTGTGTGTGTGTGTGTGTGTGTGTGTGTATGTGTGTGTGTATACAATTTCAAGTTTGAATTTTTAAAAAATTGCCAGACTATTTGCTTTTTTTAATCAGGATATTGACCTATAGTTCTCTTTCTTTGTTGAATCTTTACCTGGTTAGGGATTCAATGTGATGTTAGCTTTGGAAAATGATTTGGGGAGCGTTCCATCTTTCTCAATTGTCTGGAATACTTTCAATAGGATTGGTATCAGTTCCTCCTAGTTGTTTTACAGAATTCTGGTGGAAAGTCATCTGGTCCAGGCCTTTTTTTTTTTTTTTTTTTTTTTTTGTAGGTAGTTTTCTTATGACATAGTCAGTTTCCTGGATTGTTATTGGTCTATTTAGGGTCCTGATTTCTTCTTGTTTCAACTTGGGGAGGTTGTGTGATTTCAGAAAGTCTTCCATTTCCTTTAAGTTTTCAAGTTTGTTTTCATGTAAGTGTACATAATAGTCTCTGTTAATCTTTTGTATTTCTTCAGGGTTAGTTGTGACTTTTATCTTTTGCATTTCTGACTGTGTTTATTTGGGCTTTTTCTCTCTCTCTTTTTTTTTTTTTTGGTCAGTCTAGCTAGGGGAGGATCAATCTTGTTTATCCTTTCAAAGAACCAGCTTTTTATTTCGTTGATTTTTTGTATTATCTTTTTATCTTCTATGTCCTGTATTTGGGCTTTTATTTCGGTGATCTGGATTCTTCTGCTGAAGTTATGGTTTTGGTGGGTTTACTTTTCCAGTTCCCTTAGGTGATTTGCTAGTCTGTTAACTTGTGATCTTTCCATTTTCTTCATGTGTGCTTGTAGAGATATGAATTCCCCTTTTAGTACTAATTTCATGGCATCCCAGAGGTTTTGGTAAGAAGTTTCTTTATTTTCATTTGTTTCCATGTATCTTTTAATCTCTGTTTGATTCCATGTTGATCCAGGAGTTGCTTAGCATCATGCTGTTTAGTATCTATGTTTTTTTGGGTTTTGGGGAAATTTGTTGGTGCTGATATTTATTTTTATTCCCCTGTGGTCTGTGAAATTTGTTTATACTTGATTTATATCCGAGGATGCAATTGATCTTAGAGTATGTTCCATGTGGTGATGAGTAAAATGTATATTCCGTGGTTGTTGAGAGTTGTGTTCTGTAGGTATCAATTAAGACCATTTGGTCAAGCATCACACTGAGGTTCTGGATATCCTTGTTGACTTTTTGTCTTGATGATCTGTCTAGGTTCGTGAGTGGAGTATTTAAGCCCCCAGTTATGATAGTGTTAGAGTCAATATCTTTTTTAAGTTTACCTAGAAGCTGCTTTATGAAAGCTGGTGGTCCTACGTTGGGTGCATATATGTTTAGGATAGATATTTCTTGTTGATGACTTGAACCTTTCATCATTATGTCATGGCCTTCCATGTCTTTTTTTTGTTTTTGCTGCCTTAAATGATATTTTGTCTGACATTAAGATTGCAACTCCTGCTCTCTTTTGTGTTCCGTTCACCTGAAATTTTGTTTCCCATTCTCTTACCTTGAGTCTGTGAGTGTCCTTTCTGGTGAGATGAATCTCTTGGATAAAATATATTGTTGACTCATGATATTTTATCCATTTTACCACTCTTTGTCTTTTCAGTGGTGCATTGAGTCCATTCACATTCAGGCTAATTATTAAGATGTGAGAGTTGATCCCTGTCATGAACAGTTTGTTGTTGTTGCTGCTGTTTGTTTTCTTTCTTTTGATTTTTGGGTTGATTCGTGTGTGTTTTTTATCTTTTTCCTGCATTCTTGCGTGGTTGTTCTTTTTTTTCCTTTCTTCTGTGTTTAATACTTTCTTAAGTGTTTCTTATAGAGTTGGTCTTGAGGAAGCATAAGCTCTTAGGGATGGAATGTCTGGGAAAGATTTTAATTCTCCATCACAGATGAAGCTTAGCTTAGCTGGATAGGTAATTCTTGGTTGAAATTTTTTATCTTTGATAACTTTGAAGATTGGGTTCTAGGTTCTCCTCACATGAAGTGTTTCTGTGGATAAGTCTGCAGCTATTCTAATTGGTCCTCCCCTGTAGGTTCTGACCTTTTTCTCTTGCTGCCTTTAGGATTTTTATCTTTTATACCTTCTCTGTGTAGGCAAATTATTATGTGTCTAAGAGTTGGTCTACTCATTTGTCATCTTGCAGGGGTTCTGAATCTCTTGTGTTTGAATAGTCATCACTTATGGGATGAGGGAGGTTTTCTTGGATAATTTCATGGAATGTTTGTTCCAGGGGGTCTCTGTCTCTCTTTCTGCTTCAGGAAGTCCAATTAATCTTAGGTTTGGCTTCTTGAAATAATTGCTCATCTCTTGAAGGTTTTGCTCTGTCTTTTTAAGTTTCTTTTTTATGTTTTTCACGGTTTGGGTTAGTTCCATATTTTGGTCCTCAAGCTCTGAGATTCTTTCTTCTGCTTGGTTAATTCTCCCTTCCATGCTTATCAGTTTGTTATCTATTTCATTCACTGCATTCTTTATTGCTGTTATCTTATCTCAGTTATCAACTCCTTCATTCTTTCCTCTTGTCCCTCCTCGATTCTATTTATTTTCTCTGTTAATGTCTTGATATCTGGGTTTGTGGTTTAAGACCAGTCGTTCTGGGAGCTCTTCATTGTTTGTGTTCCAAAGTCTATTCTCAATGGTTGACCTCTCATAGGTCTATGTGAGACCCATATTCTTCTTTTGGATTTTCCTTCATTTGTGTAGATTTTCCTCCCTCCTTTTTTTTTCTTCCTCTTCTTTAATTCTGTTTTTCAGAGATAGGGGACAGCTTTTACTACTGTTTGCTCAATCTCCTATTCTTTCTTATGTGCATCCTCTGGCTTTGTTAAACTCTGAGGCTGGACTGAGGGGTAAGGACTGTACTTTTTGCAGTTTTGAGATTTAATTGAGGGAGGAGCTGTGATTCAGAAATTATCTGCAGATCCCAGTATCAACTGGCAGGTGTGTCAGCCCCCTGGAACTGTTCATGCAGTGAGGATATAAGTTTGCCCCCCAAAACAAAATGAGGTAAGAAAAAGGAAAAGAATGGGAAAAGGAAGGAGAGGGACAAGAAGAAGGTGGAGAGAAAGAAGAATAAGAGGGAAAACAGACAAGCATACCAACCAACATATGAAAAAAGACACAAAGACAGAAAAGATAAAAAACTAAAACATGCAATCATACAATTATAGAAACTGACAAAAAAAAAAAAACCCACTCCTACAGATGTACTCTCCTTCAAAAATACCAGACACAAACAGAAAGTCTAAAAGAAAACAATAAAATAACAGAAACAAAGGAAGTATGAAAATGTTATCAAAAATAGAAAGAGAGAGAAGAAAAAAACCAAACAAAAAACAAGCAAACAGACAGACAAACAAAAACTCACTCTGAGGTTGTTCCTGTAAGTCTAACTTCCTTTCACCTCCCTCCCCTCTGCTCTCAGTTCTAGGCCTACTGTGGGAGAAGGGTGGATCAGATCTCCAGACTATTTCCAAAAGTGGTTTTATTAATCTACATTTTTACCAGAAATGTACTTGTGTTCTGAAGGAGCACAGCCTCACCAAAATTTGGTGTTATATGTAGTTATGGATTGAATATTTATGTTCCTCCAAAATTCATGCGTTCAAGTCCAGCACCCCAGTGTGATGATGTTTGGAGATGGGAACTTTGGGAGGTAAATATATTTAGATGAGGTCTTGATAGTGAAGCTCCCATGATGGATTTGTGTCCTTATAAAAGAGGAAGAGAGACCAGAGTCTCTTGTCTCTCTACCTCCCTCCCTCCCTCCTTCCCTCTCTTCCTCTTTCTCTCTCATTGAAGGGGTGAGAGATAAAGTTTTGATTGCCACAGGTGATATCTCATTTGCCCGATATAGAGCATACTGTCCTACACAGTGTTTTTTGACATATTTGGTACAGAAACTCTTCTACATAAAAACCTTCAAGCTGCAAACTTTCAAAAATGCAAATGTGTGTGTCTGTCCAATCACGTAAGTTAGTTCATGTGTCTGGTGTACGTTGTCATGTGTGTGCATCCTTTACAAGAGGTTATGCTTTTGTGTACTTTACTACACAGTACTGTATATTTGATTTTTTATGCATTATTTCTGTGAAAAGTATTTTAATCCTATTACAGTACAGTGGTAGATAGCCAATTGTATTAGTTGGGTACCTAGACTAACTTTGTTGGACTTACAAACACATTGGACTTACAAACGAACTCTTAGATTGGAACTCGTTCGTATGTGGGGGGGCTTAATATGCTGGTTAAGTATACAGGCTTTAAAGTCACAGGCTCTAGGACTGAATCTCCACCCTGCCCCTTTGATAAGGAGCATGGTCATCATATGATAACTATGCTATAGCAGTTAATGTCCAGCAAGGCTTATTATTTTAAGCAAACTGGTGTTTAATGCCAGAAATTGCTTACAATGTTGTTGGAAGGACTGAAGGAGCAGAAGGGAAAAAACAACTGTCACCCTTAAATTGGGAAGTTTCTACCACCCCTTTGCTGGATCTCATGAACACCCCACAGTGCCCCAGGCCTCGCTACTGTTGCTGTTGAATTGCAACACCACCACCAGCAAGAACCAAGAAGCCTCTACTAATGCCCAGGGAGCTGGAGCCCGCAATAGCCTGCCTCAAACTCCTTATCCCTGCCACCACCTCTGTAGGAAATGCTGCCAAAGTGCACAAAAATGGGTCTTCCTGTCCTCTCACCCGTCTATCTTCTTCACATCTCCCACTGGTAAACCATAAAGTAAACTTGCTGGCAGTGGAGTCTGGGAAACACAGTTTTCAGTTCCCAGCTCCAGTGAGGCCAAGAAGATCTTCTCGAGTTACCCCCTGAGGGATTTGGTTAAAATGCAGAATCTGACCCAGCTGATTCATGAAGTGGCCTGGGGAAGTGCCCTCCTAACTAGCTCCCCGATGATACTAGTGTTACTGGTCTCCAGACCACACTTGGGTTGTAAGGGCACCCTCAGAATATGCTCTATGGAGAGGCGCATCAGGGAAAGTCCTGCACATTTGCTCTTTGAGTATTTGCTCTCTCATTTCCCAGTGATTAAAGTTGAGGTCACAAAGATCCGAGTATCACATGTTCTCACTCATATAATGGACCTTGAACATCCAATGTAATACTATAAGAAAATGACTGACGGTACTGGGAAACTATGGCGGGGGGGAGATGGGATTAACAGTAGCAAATATCTGTCTGGGGATGGGGAAACACCTCTTATCAACAGGGTGCCTGAATGAAACATAATTGTACACCTAACCCCTAACTGTACTCCACAAAACCATAATAAAAAATATTGATTAAAAAAAAAAAGTTGAGGTAATGACATCCATCTGATCTTTCTCAGGTGCTAGTTAACCTCAAAGTGCCTCATAATACCCTGGATAATTATTGAAAAGTAGAAATTTCATATTTCTATCCTAGATGTTCTGATCCAATAGGTGTTAATTAGAATTCATTGTCATAAAGATCTTCGGTTGATTGTCAAGGGCACCTGGGTTTGGGAAGCCTTGTCTACCTCATAGGATTATGATGGATATTATGTCAGACATCATGAAAACATCCTAGCATAATACCTGGTGATAAGTAACTGGATGGCTGTTGTTACCATTATTGTAATGATTATAAATGAGTTGATGCAGGTGAAAATTCCTAGCCCATACCTGGCATATGTTTCCCCACAGCATTCTATCCTAAGATGGCACCAGTAAGAATGAATCTGGCATTAGCGGCACAGGAATTTTCATTTTGGTTGATCACAAAAATAAATAAATAAAATAACATTTAAAATGATCTACAAGTCGCATTCAACATGAGGAGTGTGAAATTCTAGGAAAAATACCAAGATCACATTATCAAGATGTGTGCACATGGCCTTCTAAGCAGATGGCTGAGAGTCAGCCTTTCTAGAAGAAATATTTCAAGTTGAGAAACAGAATATCTGCTCTGAGCCTTGTTGTATGGTGTTGGTAACATAAGGAATTTCTAGCCAGTTTGGTCTGTGCCTGTTTTTTTGTCTGACTTGTTCAAATGCCTCAGGAATTATAGGCCTGGTTTGTCAAAGAGGTCTGTTTTTCTGTATGTCTCTATAAAGCATGGTAAGGTATAGTTTTGGGGTTTTGGTTTGCTTTCTCTGCCAACTAGTGCTTTGCTTAGAAAGAACATTTTTAAGGCTTCAGATAATTAAAGTTGGAGTAGGTATATAGGCTGGGTCAATCTCAAAATAAAGGTTTCAGGTCAGGTGATTTTTGAAAAACCTTAGCGTTTGTCTGAGATGAATGATGTCAAATGTACCCTGTGAAAAAATTGCTTCATGAAGACTTTAAGGAATCATAAGACGGCAATAATACCATCTTTTATAGCATATTGTGCAATATGTTTAAAGGAGGGGGGAAAAGGAAACCATGTAATGAATTGCTGGTTGGCCTTGGGCAAACTTCTGTAATAGAGAAAATTCTTCTGTGGCAAGTTTCTGATTTTGCACCTCATTATCCTTGCGAAGCCTTTTCCTCTCGTTTTCAAGGTAGTTACTAACATCTCAAATGAAGAAAAATTGAAGACACTCACAATGGAGCCAGAAGACTGACTTGAATCCCAGCTCGACCATTTACTCACTGAAAGGTTTGGACAGGGGGGACGTTTTCTTACAACTGTTTTCTGATCTGTAAAATGGGGTCAATTAATCAAACATAGGAAGTGTCTGTTACCTAAGGAAAAGTTTACTAATTCCTAGACATCTGTACCTTTTACCTTGGCTTTTTCCCTAGAGAGAGGTCTTCAGCCAAATAACTTATTCTCTCTGCTACAAGTTCCTCATCTGTTCAACAAGAGTGAACGGGAGGAATGCATAGAGATAGGAGACCAAATTCAGCTGACAAAATTCAGCTCATTTATGAGGCAACTGCTGCTCAGGAATGAAATACAACTTAATTTGGTTCCTCACAGAGGATACGATTTAAAGTCAGAAATATCAGGGTTTATATCCCATTTCACCATGTAATAATTGTGTGTCTTGAGCAAATTATTTCAACTTTCTGAGCATCAGTTCACTCAGGTTAAAACTGAAATAAAAATCCTTAGTCTACAAAGTAACACAGGCAAAAATGTCTTGTGCAATGGCTGATATGTATTTGATCCATAAAAATTGGCATCACTCCCGTGCAAAGCTAGGTGCTGATACAAAAGATGGAACAAAAGAGAGGCTTGACCCACAAGAGATTTGCAGATGTGGTTGGAGACTGATATATTATATAATTGGTAAAATGTAAGATGGCTCATGGACAGGAGGCACTTATTTGTGTAGATTTTAGACATTTCAATTCATCACAGCTTGTCGGAATGCATCTACAGACCTTAAGAACCCAGACATACTATCTCTTAGCTACTTTAAGTCATATTTTATATTGTTTGTATCTTATAAGCATCCTTCGTATATTTTGCTTAAACATCAGAACAAAACCAGAATGTGAACAAGATACCTGCTATCTTCTTCCTTTTATAGTTGAGGAAACTGAAATTTAGATAGGTCAAGAGACTTGCCCGACATCTCATATCTAGGATGCAGCGGAACTATACCTGGATCACAAGTTTAAACACACTTAAGCCCGTTTCTCTTTTCTCATTCCATAATCGCAGCAAGTTCACGCCACTAAAAGAATACTTTTGACCAGCTCCAGTCACACTACGCATAAGGAAAGAGAATTTCTCATTTTGATATCACATAAAATAAAGCATCTGACATTTCCTAGATGGTTTTCTGAACATGAACTTACTTTTTCTTACTTACCATTCTTCTTGATTTTATTCCAGATTTAAGTGTTCATCACAACTCTGCTACTAATGTTTTTTCATGGCACGGAGTGAGCCAGCCAGTCTGACTTTCACAGGATTTCTTACTTCTGGGCCCACCTCCCAACTTCTGACTATTTTCTAGACTTGCTGTTAGGTGATATTAATAAATTCGTGTTTGGTCAATGTATTGCAATTCTTTGCAATTTATTAAACTTCATTTAAATGAAAGACATAATATTTAGGTTAAAATAATAAAGATCAATTTAACAGAATTGAGAGTTCAAAAGCAAGCCTATGACTTCATGGGAATTTAATATTTCAAAGTTAGCATATCAAATTCGTGAGGAAAAGATAGATAATTCTGCTGTTGGGAAAACTGTTTATTTGAGAAAAAGAAATTCAACCTTATATTATACAAAACAATACTTTTCATATAAGTTTACAATTGATATCAAAAGAAATATAAGAATGGGCATTTAGATTAATTCCTATGACTGCAATTGGGAAATTGTGTTGTGATAAACATGTGAGTACAGGTGTCTTTTTTGTACAATGACCTCTGTTATTTTGGGTAGATGAGTAGTAAGATTGCTGGATCAAATTCATCTACTTTTAATTCTTTGAAAAATCTCAGGGCAATCCCTTCGGGTCCCCTCCCACTGGGGGAGCTTTTCTGTCCTCTCAATAAATCCTGCTTCCTCCCAAAAAAAAGAAAAAGAAAAATCTCCCTACCGATTTCCATAGAGGTTTTACCAATTTACACTCCCACCAACGGTGCACAAACCTTCCCTTTTCAATACATTATTGCTTTATAATTTTTTTAAATAATGGACTGTCTGAATGGTGTCAGGTGGTAGCTCACTGTGGCTTTAACTTGTATTTCCCTGACGATTAGTGATGAGCCACTTTTCTATTGCTGCTTTAAAGAATCTTTTCTTGTCTTTGGTCTTCAACACTTTGATTTTAATGTGCCTTGGTGTGGGCCTTTTTTAGTTTATTTCACTGGGAATTTTTGAGCTTCTTGGATGTTTAGATTCATGTCTTTTTCAAAATTTGAGATGCTTTCAGTCAAATAATTGTTTTCTTAAAATAGTCTTCCTATCTCTTTCTTTCTCTCTTCCCCTTTTTGAATTTCTACAGTGCGTATGCTGTTCTGCTTGATGGTGTCCCACACGTCTCCTAGTCTCTGTTGATTTTTTAAAAAATCCTTTTTGTTTCTGTTTCTCAGATTAAACAATGTCAGTTGTCCTATATTCAAATTCATTGATTCTTTCTTCTGACTGCTCAAATCTGAGTCTGACTTCCTCTAGTGAATTTATTATTTCAGTTATTGGACTCTTAAGCGTTCAAATTTCTCTTTGATTCTGTTTATATGTCTCTTGATCAATATTTCCACTTTGTTCATACTTTTTTTTACTTAGCTTTGTTTATGTCATCTTTTAGTTTTTCAAGTATTTTTTTGTGACAATTGTTTAACAGTTTTTGTCTAGTAATTCCACCATGGATCTTTTTTAGGAACAATTTCTGTGGCTTTATTCATTTCTCCTTTGAATGGGCCATACATTTCTGTTCCTTTGTATGCCTTGTGATTTTGTTGTTGTTGAAAAGTGGGTATTTGAGTCTCATAATGTGGTAACTATGGAGATTCAATTCCCTCCCTTTTTCAGAGTTTGCTATTTTTGTTTCTGTTAATGTTACTTTGATTGTTATAAGGTGTCTCTGTGCCAGAGAAAGTGTAAGATGTAAATTTAAGGTCCTTTTAATTCTTTTCTAAACCTGTGCTTTTTCCTGGACATGCACAGTTACTTTCTAAGTTCCCTTGTATATATGGATGCTTTTGAATGTCCTGGTCCTTGGATTTAAAAAAAAGGGCAAATATACACAATGGAATAGAATGCAGCCATAAAGAAGGACAAACATATGGACTTTGTAGCAACTTGGATGGATTTAGAGTCTACCATACTCAGTGATCTATCACAGAAACAAAGAACTGAGTACCACATGTTCTCACTTAAAAGCAGACGCTGGACATTTATCACAATGCTGTAAGAAAGGGTTTGGCATTAGCAGGGTGCTGCCAGGGGAGGGAAGGGGGGGGCACCTAACATAAAT
This sequence comes from Carlito syrichta, assembly GCF_000164805.1. Lineage (NCBI taxonomy): Eukaryota > Metazoa > Chordata > Mammalia > Primates > Tarsiidae > Carlito > Carlito syrichta. The sequence continues at coordinate 219,928 of NW_007245653.1, read as the reverse complement.
AAAGCTACCTGATCTCAAACCAGGTGAAGTAGGGACCAAAGGGAGGCCCAAACTTTGCCTGTACAATGACCACTCACCTACCGAATCCTGAATTGCACTCCACATCTGTAAAATAAATAAATTAATAAATAAATTGAATGTTATAGTCCTAAAATGTCTAGATTCCGAAAGGTGAAACATTAAAAAGGGAACAAAAAATGCTGGCCACTGACTCATTGAAGTTCCTTCAGCTGTAGGGGGAGGGCCTTGTAAAATGACTACCAACATTTGTGTTTGCATCTGTGAGGTCAGAATAGTCATCAATTGTCAGAGCACTAATCACGGATGTATACAAAACAGAATTCTTTTTTCCCATTTTTGGTACTTCAAGTTGCATGCAAGCTTCTCCTAGAGCACATGCACAACTCCCTTCCCTAGGAATGAAGTGGAGGGTGGTAGCTGGTACCATGCATAGTGCTAAAATTGACTAAAAGTAACTATAACATTGCTCAAGCCTTTCTCTGTATGTTGTGAACCGTCAATAGACTCCAGAGTTCCAAAATAGTTACACTGGACAGATTTTGTTAGTGCAATTGCTGTCTAGTTGAAGAGAAACATTCTTGGTGCTTCCTACTCTGTCACTTTTTCTCCAGATCCACATTAAATTTATTCTTACATTTCTAATAGCTTCTTCTTTATAGTCAGTGATACACATTTTCCTAATAGATAACTGAGCGTTTGTTACACGGTTTTGTGATTTGTTTACTTGTCTCCACCATATTGAGTTTTTTGTGGTTAGGGACTGGGTTTGACCTATTCACCACTGTATCTCCATTTCTGAGTATACTACTTCGCATATAATTGGAGCTTAATATGCTTTTGTTTGATTAATCATTCAATAAAATAATAACTGAATTATGTGCTGCCAAAATTCATTGTTCCACCATTAAAAGGAAAATGTAGTGTCCATATTTTCACCATATTTTGTCCAGCCTTTGGAACTAATCCTTTTGCTGCAGGGATAATTGAGTACTAGCTGAATGGAGTCCAAACCATATGCTCTACAAAGCGTTTATCTTGGTAAGTAGTGGAAATAGTTCTGAGCTTGCTTGTTGGATACTGTGACAAGGTGGCTGCTCTGAGCAATGATGTTTTAATGCTTGCCCACCCCCTGACTTTGCTAACGCTTGACTGCAACCTGAAATGCCCTTTATGAAGCCACTGACCCTTATATTGGTGTCTAAATTCTCTTCTGTTCTCAGTTCAATTGCCACTGTCACATTAACCCCAAGAAGTTTTTCGGTCCACTACGCTTCAAGAGAATGCTTCCTCTTCTACAAATGTAGGCCATTATGAAGTGCATGCTTCTAGCTAATATAACATGAAAATTTACATATATTGGCTAATTTCTATGTATGCGTGGAATATTTTATTTTTAATAGAGCATAAAAGGTATCAAGTATACTGAAGTGAAATAAAATGAAATACAATGAAATGATACAAAGTGAAAGTTGCCAGGAGGCCTATGTAATCGTGACTCACTCTGTCACTGCTCATTCCTCAAGGTTAAAGAGTCCAGTAAATGAAGACAGTAAAGAACAAACTTAACAATACATCAGGCACTGCATTATATATTTTAATATATTCATAAATAAGGATTGTAGTAAGTATACTAATATAACACCTTTCACCAGAATAGTGGCTTCTGTTCATTGACTTGTGTCCATGTGTGCAGTATTTTATGTATAGCATCTCATGTGATTTTTTACCAACTGTATGTGACATGACATTTTCTAGATGACAACACTGAATCTTTAAGTGTGTTCACTTGCCTAGATAACTCCACCAATGAATTCGGAAGTTGAAAATGTAATTTAGTTCTGCTTAACCCTAATTCTCATACTTTAAAGAGTTTTGTTACCTTATCTCTATTTATGTATAGTCATATATAACAAAAATCTATAAACTTATGTGCTACACAAATATTTGTTCTTGTCATGGTTGATAGTGTTGTTCTAGTGATTATTTTTTTCTGGCCTCCCTCCCTTACAATTCAGTTTCTTTCTCAGAAAAGTCACAATAATATGATTATTATAAAAATCATAAACAAAATATATTAATTTTATGCCAAATAGGGAATACTGAGGAAGTGTTTATTGTTGTTGTTGTTATTATTGTTGTTGTTATAATTGCCTTCTTACCTTCTCACACTTTGATAATTGATTTCAGATTTAAATGAAAGCAAAATTAATGAGCACTTAGTCTGTGCTAGGTTTAGTTTATAAACCAGAGATTTGAGATAGATAAGATGTGCTCCCTACCACTGATGAACTCAGTGTGCTTAAAAAATATTTATTATCCTTTCATTTTGTTGTTTACCTGATGGTGAGATTCTACTAACCAGTTTAGTTTTGAGGCTGCAGTATTAATTTTGATGACAAGAAAGAGAACCCTTGGTGAAATAAAAAATTCAGTGCATGTTTGCACTTCAGATTTGCCTGATTGGGAGTATGCTGTTTTCAGTCAACAAAAATATAATAACTGTAATGAGTGACAAAATAGCTACCATGCCTTGTTCTGTGCTTTTTGAGTAACAGATGTGAGGGAAATGCTCACTATGTGGTCTATCTCACTCAGTGGCACTCCTCATATCAGGATATAGTGCAAGATATAGTCAGCAAGAATTATCCAGGTGCTGATTTCTAAATATAGTCAGACACTCTAGAAATCCCTGGCATATTAGAAGCATTCAATACAAAATACAGAGATGAGAACACACAAAATACAACATGGGGAGAAATGTTTAATAAGAAAAGCTGCCATTAATGACCCTGGAAATATTTGAGAAGACACATGTGAGAGGAAGCTCATCAGGTATCATGTTCCTGTGACACATGGAGATAAAGATGTCTTACATTACAATACAAACTAGATAGTATCATGAGCTCATAGAAATTAAAAAATAAAATTGCAGAAACAAATAAAAAGTATTACACAACTTGTTTACAGAAATCAAGGCTATCGAGGCAGAAATAATTTGATAAAGATTTATTGGAAATCAAATGTGAGGATCAACACTGAAAGACACACCAGCAAAACTGGGTGTGTCCTGAAGCTGACTGCAAGTTGGAAAACATTATAGGAAAGTTTTGAAGAAGAGAAGAGGATTTCTCATACCCGGCTGTCCTTTTCATTGAAGGGCGGAAGGGGGTCTAATACAAAGGTTATAATCACTGACTACAGATTGCAACCTACAGTCTAAAATGTCTATGTGAAAGATAATCATAAAACTTTATGATTGAGGAATAACCCAGCGTCCCTTTCAGTGTCAGTAGATCATGCTTTAATCAGTATGTCAAGAAATTGAGAAAGTCATGCTGTGATTATTGACTCAAGAATAGAATGTTGCCATGAATCCTAAGACCTCCCCAGGCTTGTTCATTTGAAAACCTGTTTACTTTTAAGGAAACTACCAAATGTGTCCTGTGAATTATCAAACTGGAAGCAAAAGTTAAATTTCTTAATTCTCTCAGAGAATAAAGCAAAAAAAAAAAAAAGCAAGTAAGAAAGAAAAAGAAAGCCAGGCTCGGTGGCTCAGCCTATAATCCCGTGCCTTTGGGAGGCTGAGGTGAGTGGATTGCCTAAGCCCGTGGGTTCGAGACCCGCCTGGGCAGCGAGACCTCCTCTCTACAATAAATCAAAAAATCAGCCGGGCGTGGTAGCGCGTGCCTGTAATTCCAGCTACTCGGAAGGCTGAGGCGGAAGGATCGCTGGAGCCCAGCAGGCGAGGCTGTGGTGGCCGGGAATGGCCACTGCACTCTAGTCTGGGCGATGGAGAGAGACTCCAACTCAAAAAAAAAAGAAAGAAAAAGAATAGGAAAATAGAAAACAATAGTAAGAAAATTCGAGGACTGACCCAGAAGACACAAAAGAACTGAGAAAATGGGATTTGGAAGAAATGGTTCAAGATTTCCTGGAACCGAGAGCTTCAATTATCAACCTGAAAAGATCCACCTGAGTTCTGGATGATGATGAGAAAGTGTACACACACAAAGTATGCTATCATATCATCACACTTCAGCACTCTGGTAGGTAGAATTGTAAGACAAACCTCCAAATCCCCTCCCCCACCCTCTGCACAGTGCTCTAAGACTATGAATATGATAAATTTAGAGAAAACCTGTGATTAGTTTATGTTATCAGACAAAGATAACACGAATATAGGAAGATTATCTCAGTGGCCTGACCTAATCACAAGATTCCTTAAAAGGTAGTTTTCTCTGGAATATTATGCAGCCATCAAAAGGACAAACATATGGACTTCACAACAACTTGGATGGATTTAGGGTCTATCATACTCAGTGATCTATCACAGAAACAAAGAACAGAGTTCCATATGTTCTCACACATAAGCGAACCCTGAACATTTACCACAATACTATAAGAAAGGGATTGGCAGTAGTGGGGAATTACCAGGGGAGCGGGGAGTGAGATTGGCAGTTGGAAAAAACTGCCAAGGGAAGGAGGGGCATACCTCATCAACAAAGGTACCTACATAATGAACATTTGTATACCTAACCCTAAATTGTATCCCACACCTCTAAAAGAAATAAATAAAAATAAATAAACTTACAAATGAACTTTATAATCTTACTGAAGTAGAAGGATAAAATTGATAAATATGAGTGATATTAATTATTTCTGAATGATGGGATTGCAAAAATTTTCCAAATACTGGTTTATTTGTTTAATTACATAACTATTTTGACAATGAGTATACATTATTTTTATAAGGAAATAAAGTCACATCTTCAATTGCACACAAAAAAAGTAATTTTCTCTGGCTGTTTGCAGAAAAGGAAGGCAGAGATTGGAAGTACAAGAAAGATCTGTTGCCAACTTCAAGATGGAAGAGGCCATAAGTAAAAAGGATATGGGAATTCCTCAATGGACAGCTATCAAGAAAACAGAGCTACAACCACAAAAAAACAAACTTCTAGAATGAGCTTGGAAGAGAGTTTTTTCCCCCACAGAATCTGCAGACAAGAACTTAGCTAGGCTGACACGTTGATTTCAGCCTTGTGATGTCTTGAGCAGAGAAACCATCCCTGCTCTCTCAAGGCTCCTGACCTATAGAACTATGAACTAAAAACCAGGTGTTGTTTTAAGGAGTAAAATTTGTGGTCATGTGCTATGAGACTATGGAAAAAAGAATGCAGCAACTCTGAGCCTTAGGCATAAGATCTTACTAGCTTCCAAGGAGAAGAGCAAAATGTTTTCCTATGCAGGATCAATAATAGAATGAAACTAGGCTTTCCATCAGTGTTAATGAAGACATGATGTAATGATGCAATGACTTTCCAATTCTGATGTTACTGTAAATTCACCTTGAAATACAAAGTATGACAAAACTATTAATTAAATGTGGGTGAGAAAAAAATTGTCATGGAACATCTCAAATACTTTTCATCTAGTTCACCTATCATCATGAAGCTAACAGGAAATTTGCTCCACCCAAATCGGGACATCAAACAAAGAAAGGGAAGCGTGGGATTCAAAACACTGAAAATTCAACATGACAGGACTAAGGTGAGGAAAGAGCCCAAGTTGGCAATTGTACCCAGAGAGCAACCAGGCAAACTGGAAACAAGCTGTGAGAGAGATTTTTTTTTTTCAAAATTAGATAGATAATAAATAGACACGTTAGCTAACAGATTGAATATTTTAAGAGATTTTTTGGCATTGAGGATAGAGTTTGAGGCAGAATTGGTGAGAACAATACTTTAAAAGTCATCAAGCACACTAAATGAAATTATTTAGAGAAAATGAATTTTAAGATAGGAAAGTAAAATAACCACAATATGTATGACATAATACATATGAATGCATTATATTGGACATCGGTTGGTAATTTCATCTATTTAGCCATAACGATAAATGCAGTGTGTTGCTGGGAATGGGGAATTAGGGAGTACACAGGGGTGGTATGAGATCCAGCAGATCCCTTTTATTCCACTGTGAGAAGTGAACGGACTCTGCTTCAGAGTGAAAGATGAATAAGGAGCAATATTCAGATCATCAGAAATATGAATGAGGTACATGTGTTCAAAGTGGATCGCGTCTACAGAATGGGTGAGAGAGAGAGGGGAGTGGTTTTCGGAGCTCTTTTTTTTCCCTGTAACAAACTTTGGAGAGATATATGACTTTGTAAATTAAGTGCACGTTTTCACTAAAATAAATATATAAACTAAAGGAAAGGAATGAAAGAAGAACGGAGGGAAGAAGGGAAGGAGGGAAGGAGGGAGGGAGGGACGGAGGGAGGACAGTCGGTGCTGCATAGAGGAATTCCTTATTGACTTGGTGTGATCTCCTGGGAATCCTGGGCCTATGAGGCGAGAGACATTTCCATAACCACAGGCTGGCAAACTCGTAACTGAAAGAAACCAGGGCAGTCTTTCTTTGTTTTCTCTTTAGACACAGATTTCAGTATTCTTAGCCCAATGCTGGATCATAGATTTTGAGGAGTATATGTTATAAAGCAAATTGTTTGCTTAGAAAACTATCTGGGCTGTAGTAGAGGTGAGAGAACGTTTCACATGATAGGAATGACAGCTCACTGATGTTCTGTGGATTTTCTTTTGATCTGTTAACGTGCAAAACTTTCAGTGAATTTGATCTGAAAATGATACATTGGGCATTTTCTTGCCAGAATGTATAATTCCCTAACGTGATGTTTTCGGCAGCAGCACATGTAATGAAGCTGTCTGGGCCAAGATGATGACATTTTCAGGATCACTCTTAAGTTTGCCTAAATAGGATTGTGGAGGAAAGGAATTGGAGATGAAAGGAGTGGCCTGGTGGAAACGAATCAGGGGGACAAAGGGATATTTTGAGAACAAGTTGTATGCAGGCTACAAATCAAGGTTACTTAACAAAAAGTATATGGCTTTGAATCCAGTCAACTTGGGTTTAAATCTTGGCTTAACCATGCTGTGTGATCTTGGGCAAATAATATACTTCTCTCTTCTGGTCTACACGTATGTCCTCCATGAATAATATGGAAGATCAGTCATACTTTTAAGAGTGTGAGAATTTGGAATTCTGATGCAAAAGGTCTAACATTGTACCTGGTAGGCACTCAATAAATGTCACATCTATACATATACATGCACACCTTGCCCCCCTCACCCCCCAACCCCTCCACACACACACATCAATGCGGCAGTTTGAAGGGAGAAGAAATAGTCATTTCCCATCCCAGGGCAATTTTTTTGTCCTTTCTCTCTGCTCTGCTATATCTCTTGAAATATCTACCTCTACTGCCTCTTGCTGTCTCAGCCTTTTCTTTTTAAATCTCACAGAGGCATCGGCTGATGTCAGTGAAAGGAAATGTACACAGTATGGTCCTTTCCCTTACAGAACTCATGATCCAGTAGGAAACATAGTGTGAAAAAAAAAACCAGCAGTAGTGAAATATAATTGTTCTACTGGGCTTAAGTATAAGACCCAGTCAGCTAGACACCCAGTCACCTGAACTCAGGGTGAAACAACAATAGGATGGGATTGGGGTGAAGTTCTGGGCTCTAGGAGGAGATAAGTATAGGGTCCATGCTGAAATAAACTGCTGTATTTGTGGCTGGATATTGCTTAAACACGAGGCTGCTTCATGACCTGATATATATATATATATAAATCTTAATTGCGGGATCATTCAGGGTTCTAGGCCCAGAAAAAGAAAAGGTGCACATTTCAATGTCTTCCTTCCTTCCTTCCTTCCTTCCTTCCTTCCTTCCTTCCTTCCTTCCTTCCTTCCTTCCTTCCATCCTTCCTCCCTCCCTCTCTCTTTTCTCTCATTGGCTCTCTCTCTGATTTCTTTCCTTCTCCATATGTACTGAGAGTCATAAATCATATTAGGTACTAGAAATATAGAGGTGAACAAAAAGCAATCCTTGCCCTTGATAGATTAAATATCTAGCAAGGAAGACTTCTAAGACCTTAAATCAGAGGTAACATAGAGACAAGTCATGGTGCGTATAATAAAAAAGACCAAGGAACTTGCTTTTGAGGTGAGGAGTCCTGAGGGTTTCTATACAAGTGGGTAGCAATAAGGAGGACCTATGGAGGTTTTTCAAAGGCATGGGACTAAGATTTCAGTAGTACTTGTAAAAAAGAAGAGCATTCCAGGCTCAGGAAATAGGTTGAGATAAGTCCTAGATTCTGGAGGACACAGAATTGTTTGGGAAATGCAAATTCTCCAAAGCATAACGATCTCATTCAGATGCCACCCTTGAAGTGTACAGTGCCCAGTTCTTTCTAGTTCCTGACTCCCATCACTGATGGACACATTCTGGTGACTGGAAAGGGCCCATCCACAGCACAGGCCACATTAAGCCAGTAACTGCCTGGCTTTAGGTGAAATAAGCCAGACCTTAGTTGTTCCAATTGATAATGGCTTTCTAGGAACAGAAATGCCTTTTAAAAACTGAGTTTCACTTCACAATTTATAAATAATTTCACATTTAATCCCCCCCTCCCTGGGGGATATATATTATTATACCCATTTTGCAGACGAGGTATGCACAACCCAGCAGCCATTTGTCTAGGGTGCCATGTGAAAACATAATCTAGAAGGGCCAGGAAGTCTGGTGAAATGGTGGTACACCCTGATAGTTTGGACATTGTTGAAATGAGCAATTTAAAGACGGTGCTTTCTGTGCTGAAAAGGAGTTGCTATCAAATTCAAATGAGGATGATCTACTTTTAAAAAGACAATGATTTCTGGGTTCTATATCAGAACAAAAGCCCAGGTTTTAGGCTTACTTATATGGTAGTGAGGAAAATGAACTAAAGTAACAGTAAGGTAAACCTGAGTTAAAACATCCGTTGTAATGAAATGGCATATATTGAGGAGGAAATGGAAGAATGCCCTCTTAGATGATTTCTAAGGTAGAAAGACATTTTCTAGGCTGTCTCAAAGTTAGAAGCAGAAGGGCTATTTAAAATAAGAGTCTAGATTTTTATATTCCCAGGATTACTTAAGGGGGGACAAGAAAGCCAGTAAACTACAAATCCGATGGTCATTGTAAAAATACAGAGTCAACTAATTTTCCATTCTTATGCTCTCTGTTTGGTTCTATTTATTCCTCGTTGTCAGTCAAGATCAAAATTCTAACTCCAACCAAGCTTTCTTGTCAACCTGCTCCAACTCCCATGTCCTCTCTCAAAACAACCTGCTTATTTTCTTTCTGGCAGGTAATCTATAGCCTAAAGAATTGCCTCTTACTTACCAGCATGAGTTCTCCATGTTAAATTCACAGCTCTTAGAAAAGTATTGGATCTCGGGCATCAAAGGGACATTAAGAGTGTACCTAGCACAATCATTCACCGAGTGATTGACATTTGTCTGCACCATCCTTGACAGATTGTCTGATAAAACTATACCTGAACAGCTACAGTGATAGGAAAAGCATTTCTAACGAAGAGTGCATGGTCTTTCACTGGGAAGCTATTTATCACTAGAAATCTTCACCTCCTGAATCCATAGAGCAAGTCTGTCTTTACCTTGGCTTAAAAAATCTTTCAAATAGGTGATGCAATACTATCTCCCTTCATTCCTGATGCAAAGTACTAAAAGCTTTCTCAGGTTGAACATTCCCATTTCTACTATTTTTTTTTTTTTTTTTTGAGTTGGAATCTCACTCAGTCACCCAGACGAGTGCAGTGGCCGCTCCCGGCCACCACAGCCTCAACCTGCTGGGCTCCGGCGATCCTTCCACCTCAGCCTTCTGAGTAGCTGGAACTATAGGCGTGCACTACCACGCCCGACTAGTTTTTTGATTTATTGTAGAGATGAGGTCTCGCCAAGTTGCCCAGGCGGGTCTCAAACCCGCGGGCTCAGGCAATTCACTCACCTCAGCCTCCCAAGGCACGGGATTACAGGCTGAGCCACAGAGCCTGGCTTCTGCTAACTATTTTTACGATAGGACATGTTTTAGTTTGTTCTCTGCCATGCCTCATATGGGTTACTCTGCCCAAAACGAACCTGAATTAATAAGCTCAATAAGTCACATGGATTCTGCCAGCACATGACAGAATAAAACTGCTAGTTCATTTACCATTTTGCATTTCTATGGGAATATTTTAAATATTTAATCTGGATAAAATCAGATCCATGTATCTGTAGTGAATATGTATCGTTGCTTTCCCAGCATCCATTCCCATTTTGAGAGGAAAGAGTCCCAGTTGTCCCAGTTGTTACATGGAAATGTTCACTCCCCATCCTTATGCCGTGTGGTTTGAGTCAGGTTCACCCCGTCCAACAGAGGGAAGAGGGACATGCCTGCACCAGTCAGTAGGCCACAATGATTGGCTCAACAGTGGATTCCTGACCCAAATTACTCTGATCAGAGTGAATAGCATGACTTCAGTTGGGCATACTTCGGATGGTCGCTTTTATGCTGTATTCAAACCTGGAAAGATACAGTGTAAGGGCTGTAGTGAACCAACTGGTAACTGAGATCCTATTAAAAATGGGATCAGCACAGAGAAAGCAGAGCCAAGATACAGAGAGAAAAAGAAATCACCACCTGATGGCATCTTTTAAGCACCTATATATGCATATTTAAAGTCAGATGGATTCCTGGGTTTATGAGTCACATAAGGCAACATATTCCCTTTTGCAATCAAGTCCATTTCAATCAAGCTTTTTGTTATTTGAAATGGAAGGAATTCCAATTAATAAAAGGGTTATGAAACAGTAAAGAACTTGGGAAAGAATATTCAAGACGGATTGTATTGGTTTTGATACAAGTTTATAGACAATTTTCTGGGCCTATTTGGCCACTGATATAACAAATAACATCAAGTTCATTATTAGAGAAAATCCACATGAATCCTCCAAAGAGGCTTTCAAAGAACACTTCTTTTTTTTTTTTTTTTTTTTAGAATCAGAGTTTCACTCTATCGCTCAGGCTGGAGTGCAGTAGCAAACTCATGGCCACCGCAGCCTCGACCTGCTGGGCTCAGGCAATCCTTCCAAGTAACTGGACACGTGTGCGCCACCACGCCCAGCTAATTTTTTTTAATTGTAGAGACAAGGTCTCCCCAAGTTGCCTAGGTTGGTCTTGAACCCATGGGCTCCACCTCCCAAAGTGCTCCACCTCTCAAAGTACTGGGATTACATGTGTGAGTCACCATGCCTGGCTTTCAAGAACACTTCTAAAATAGAGTATTAATAATAGACATCTGAATAACTAATTAATTCTGCCTTTTCTCTGTTGATTTTGAAGATACTACATGAAGGCAAAAATGGACTGATTCTAAAGACCTGGGCCATGAAACTACTGTACCTCAGAGTCTAACCTGGAATCTAATGCAGAATATGTTCTCAAAAGATGTGTGTTAGATGAAAGAAATGAATGACTGAACAACTTACCCTAGTTATTGCATTTTTCCCAACCTAGGTCTTTGAAGTTAATGCATATTTAAAGACAGACAAGTGAATAAGATATGGTCATACCCACAACCAACATGAAAAAGAGTTTTATGTCATGCTCACGTGGCAATTTCCTGCTGTAACCATGTGTATGGTCTTAAGGAGGGATAGTACCCCAGCAAAGCAGGTGTTGAGAAGACCAAAGCATTGTTACCCATGATCCATCAAAACTACACCTGCAATGCACTTGTTTCCCCAAAGTCCACTCTCACCTCCCAACCCTGTCATACATCCAATATCATGGAAGACTGAGACAAGAAAAAGAGCCCCTGAGGATAGTGGGAGATTCCCACATATCCTCTCTACTAGCACCATCTATCTGCAGCTGCACAGTTCCTGGCCTAGTGTAAGGCAGAGCAATAGTCTCTTGAAAATTGCATTAGCTTACTCTGACTTAAAGGACTTAGTGCATTTATACAAATGGAAATAATAAACCCAGAGGAAATATTATGTAAATGAATCAGTAAACACTGAAATTGAATGCAAGCATGAGCTAGTCATAACTTAGACTAATGAAGAATAAATTATGTGAGGAGGAAGAATAGAATATTTTTCCTCAGCCTGACCAGAAAAAAAAAATAAACAAAAATGTGTCAGTTGTAGGAAGACCTACACATGACTCTGGACTTAAAGTTATGATTTTATGAGCCACTGCAAAACTTACCTCTAAACAGACTTACTTGGCTGTGAGTACAGGTCAACCACTTGTGCTGGAAAATAATCAAAATATTATAACTTCTGAATAGGAGCTGCATTTCTTGGCTAAAAATCTTTCTCATTTTTTTCTTTTTCTTCTATTCTTTTTCAGTTCAGGAAGGATGTAGACTTGTTACTTCCTTGGAATGCATTTCACCCAGATTTGCTGATCTATATGACATCATTTTCCCTTGAGGATACTGCTGATAACAATTTTGAATTTTGGAACCAAATCTTTATTACTTCCTCATTATCACAATGTCTTCTATTTCTCCTTAAATTGCAGATTCACTTCAGTGACACCATCATTTGAACCAGTTATTGGCATTATCTGAAATACATTGTCTTTTGTATCTTTGCTGACCAGATCATTAACTTGTAAACTTTATTCTGAATAATTTGCTTTGTGTATACATTTCCCCCATTTGTGTATCTGAGATGAGTGCTGTCCATGTCCTCCAGCATCGCCCAATTTTTCAAACTGATAATTCAAGTTTTCAAAGAACATCTGTCTGTACATAGATTTCTTACATCATAGATATCCACCTTGAACAGACTTGTAGCCACAAAAATCTGACCTGTTTTCTTTCTATGTTTATATCCTTAGTGCTGAACCACTAACCCCTGAAACATACTATTGTATACGTTTGTCCTTGTGGTCTTTCTGGTTTCATCATCCCTTTAACCCAATAATAGCCATTCTCCAAGGTGGCCTCCAATGATTCTCACCTCCCAATTTCCATGCTCATAAATAGGGCTATCACTAAAGGGATATTGCCAAAATACAGAGTGTTACTTTCAAGGATAGGTCATAAAAGTCTAAATGACCTTTGCTTGTGGCCTCTTGGATCTCTCAGTCTGGGAGATGCCAACTGCCATGTTGTGAGGATACTCAAGCAGCTCTTTGGATAGATCCACATGGCAAGGAACTGAACCCTCCTGCCAACAGCCAGCAATAACTAGTCAAGCATAAGTGAGCCATCTTGGAACTGAATGCACTTGTCCCAGGCAAGCCTTCAAATGTCTGCAGTTCTAGCCAAAATGTTGACTACAGTGTTTCAAATGCTCCTGAGCCAGAAACACCCAGGCAAGCTGTTCCTGGATTTCTGACCCACTGACTAAGTGAAATAAGAAATGTTTATTGCTGTTTTTAGGCACTACAGTTTTGAGGTAGTTACATAGTAACAGACAACTCATGCATGGAAACACTTTAGGCTCTGCTTATTTAGCTTCAATATTAGTTTTCCTACTCAAATTAGTATGGAAAACAAGCAAATAACAATATAGGCACTTTTTAAATTTGTCAATAAATATTGCTATACAAATAATATGTGTCAGATGTTAACATTCAGGCGAGTTATATTATATATGCATAACTACTTCTCAACTGAATTATGAGAATAAAACTATAATGCAAAGTTTTCATGAGAATTAAATGAGAAGATACATTTAAAAAGCTTATTCAATGCCTGACACATATTTACCACTTTGGAAATGTTGGTAATAATTATTATTGTTTTTTATTATTATTTTATCGCTAAAATTATAGCGTTCAGACAAGCAAGTAGCCTGAGCAATAGGTAGGTGTGAGATAGGTCTCAAATCCAGGTCTATTTGATTCTACTATACATGCTCTTAACAATCAGTGGGCTACAATTACATGTACTACTATCAAGTCAATCACTGTATGGAGCTTTTGGGATAGAAAGAAAAATAGCAAACATTTTCCCTCCTCTTATGGTAAATAAAGGTGGCTTATAAGTGCAACAATTCTGAAAAACACTGGGATGAAAATCCATGCCGTGTGGAATGAAGACACAAAAAAGAAAGTATTCAATCACCTGCATTGGCTTGGTTTTACCTCTGCCATTTTTGACTCAGGCCCTTTTGACTTCATCTTCCTTACATCATTCCCCAAAGACTTCTCTCAAGCCACATCAAAATGTTTCATTTCTCGTATGTCTCTCTTGCATCTCAACATCTTACACATTAAAATGCTTGCTCTCGTTCCTAGGAACCATGATGGTTCTCAGAGACAACAGTTTCCAAGGGTTCAGTACATCTGGATCTTTGGTGACAGGCTTTGGCACAAACCTGAATGACTTTCTATGCCACTGAAGGCCTTTAGCTCTCTCACAGCTCACTGTAGCTTAGTCTCCTGTGTTGGTCTCAGCATTGGATGGATGAGGCAGGAGATGAACACATCAATAGCAAAGAAATAGGCACCCTTCACCATCCTTTAAGGACTGACTGATATTGATCAACTTTCACCCAGGAAAGAGTTCTTCTTTCTCTAGAACCATATTGTTGTTTGGCCAAATTTACTTCTGCCATAAAGAAAAAAGAAGAAATTCTTATTCTTCAAAGGAATTAAAGCCCAGAAATAGAGAATTTTGACTTAGCAATACGTTTTTGTTTTGTTTTCAATGTCTGTTCCATTCTGCAGACACAATGTGCTGAGCCAAAGGGTTTTCATTTCCACCAGTGGTTGCCTCTGACCTACTAAGCCCTTGGTGTCCAATGATGTCTGAAAACAAGAACACCCCTAATATACCACTATTATATCACTTTTCCCTGCAAACTGTTCCTCCTTCCACACCACCACAGCTAGCAATTGGACTCAAAACTATAGAATGGATGTGAAGAAGGATAAATTGAGGTTTGGGCTTCAGCGAGCCCTCCACCACTCTCCAAAGATTAATGACAGACTTGTCATTGTACCCTGGGCCATAAAATGTGTCCAAAGAGCAGAATGGTATTTGTAGTCCAGAAGGCATAGGAAAGGATAACGGTTAAAATGAGGGGAATGATCTCTTGCCTTGTAATCTCAACCAATTTGATCTGTGGGACATTGACAGACAATAAATATGAAACCACAGGAAGTCATTTTTATAGTCGTTTTATGAGCATAATAACCAGGAGAAGGATTGCCCAGGACTGAGATGCAGTTGTGGTTTATGGAAATGATCACTTTGGTTGGTTCCTTCTCTCCCTTTGCATTCTTCACAGGTAAATGATTTAGTTGATCCGCATTATATGTAAATATATGTGTGTTGCTTTCAACCCTTCTAAAGACAGCCAAAACGAACTTGAAATCTTGCACTTTTTGCTGTTTTCGTACTAATTAATATGTTTTAGTTGCAACCCATTTATACTTAATGATGCATCCAGTAGCACTATAATTTGGAAGATGTAAATGATGTTATATTTTTATAGGTTTAGCTTTTTTTAATCTTCTAACCTTGTATATGTCATGGGGGAAGAAAAAGAAATTATCAGCCTTGGTTCATTTTCTAGGTTAGCAAAGAGCATTTTGCAACTTTCTTTCTTAATTGAAAGTTTGGTTCCTCCACGGTCCTACTTAATTCCTTAAATCCCATTCAGACAGCCAGAGAAGCATTTGAGCAAGTCATTACCACATGTGAATGCATTAACTTGGAAATTGATTAATCCATCATGTGAATGTTTTCAACCACTCCAAGGCAAACAACAAAATTCTAATGAAAATACATCTTACGTGGTGAGGGACAGCACCATTGACAAGTACTTTCAATCAATCCAAAGGCCTCAGTTAACCTTTCTTGGAGTTGGAATTGTTGTACTATATAGTTTAACAAGATTGTAGATGTGGCTGGGTCAAGTCAAGCAGGATATTACCTGTGTATCAAGGCCAAATTGGTCTGTGATGTCAGCTGACTGGGAGTAAGGAGCAAATATTCAATAGGGTGTCCCAAAACATTGCTTTCCTTGACAGACGCAAAACCAAATACCTTCCCTCACCTCTTTTTCCTCCCTCTTTTCTTCCCTTCTTTTCTCCTTTTTCAGTATCTGCCATTATTAATACTTTCATAAATTATATTTTGTGTAGTATATTTAGAAAGAACACCTACACATATTAATCCTTTTAAGTCAATTTGTCAAAGAAGATTTAGTGTTGCAAATTATTAGCTGCCATTTTATTGGCAGGGAGTTTAAGGAAATTTTCCAAGATTGTAAACAACTAAAAAGGCTAAATCTGGGACTTGAACCTAATTTTATAACACGTAATAATCATCTTAATTATATATTATTATCTCTATTTTGCAACAAAGGACAGAGAGGGAGTGAAAAAATTCTGCCCAATATTACTCAGCTACTAAGCACAACACTACTGTTGAATCCTAACACTGTCCGGGTCTAAAGAAGAAATGATTATGCACTATTGGTTCTGAACAACATAGACTAAAAGCTCATGTAATCCTGTCTGATGTTGTTGAGGATGGAGAATTAGATGCTATTTTAGAATCAGGGTTCTGAGGCCCTGAATTTCCACAAATGTGGATCACACTTCAATCCTTGAGCAAATGCGTAGATCAGCAATTGTTACAAAAGTAGTAATTGTTGCCAAAATCTCATTAGATGACAATTAATAAAACCAAGACTATAAAAATGTCTGAAAAAAATACTAAAAATTGCATCAGTAAACAAAAAATCTGAGTATTTTTCTTACATCTCTTCTTTCTTGGTGATTTTCTTAAGAACTGAAAAATACCCTACTAACCTTTACAATTAATTTGAAGTAAAGCACACAAGTTTATAAATGATACTGGTAGAAAAACACATAAATAAGTATAAATCATGGGTCAAGTAGAATCCACATGACCTCATAATAAAGTGCGTCATTAAAGCAGAGTGGTATTGAGACATGAACAGATAAGTAAAACACAGGCTGGAGTAAAAAAGACCAGCATTAAACCAAAATTTATGCCAGAATTTGACAATGATATACATAGAATTACAAATCAGTAGAGAGAAAGAGATCAATTAATAAATTGTGTTCAGAAAACTGGTAGTAATTTTTAGTAGACTACTTTAAACTTTATACCAAAATAAATTTCAGATGACTCAAAGACTTATTTTTTTTTAAAAGCATGCAATTACTAGAAAAAAATAAAACGTATAACTTCACAATATGCATAAGGCATAAGAATAACATAAAATTCAGACGCTCTGAAAGTTTGATGAATTTGGCAACACGAAATCAAGTCTGCACAGGGAAAAAACATAAATAATGCAAAATATAAAAATAAACTGAAAAATTTGAAAAATTAACAGCAGAAATAAGAGCTCAGTTTTCTTAATGTATAAAAAGCATAGTAAATCAATGTTTTCAAGCCTTCTAAAGGAAAACATAAGCAAAAGAGGCAAAATTATTGATGTTCAAAGAATAAAAATATAACAACTCTTAAAACATTCAAAAATATATCATTAGCTTTGTATATTAAAAAAGGAAAAAGTGAAAGTATAGTGACATAACATTTTTCAGCTTTTAGATGGACAAAGATTCAAAAGTTTGGTAACATTACTGTGTTGAAGAGAAATGGATTAATAAACATATCTATACATTGCAATAGGAATATAAATTGATATAATTTCCAGGGAAGGCATGTTGATTCTTCTTCCTTTTTCCATCCACTCTCCCAATTTCCCTGCCATTTGTTGTGTGTACTATGCGTCCCGAGAGGCTTATCTCTGCAGAATTCCTTGCCAATTGGCTTCTGGTTTGCTTCAACAAATGCAAGGTTTTGGAAAGGTTGAGATATCTCACTTCTTGATGGTGCGCCTAATAGACAAATAATTTGACACTATCATCTATTGGTGGAGTTAAACGTTCAAATCTCTTAGCGATTTGCAAAGCACAGTAGCACAGTATAAGCTCTGAAAGTCCTGCAGCACAAAATCTTCGCTTTCTTTAATTCAGAATTTCAAACGTTCATTTTTAGAGCATCAAACCAGAAAGTCAGCAATCTGCAGAGCCTACTGGCAAGAGTAAAGCCTCCTCAGCAAGATAGTACAAGAAGCAGAACCTTAAAGAGAATGTTTGGTGTTTATACAAGCAAAGGTTAATAACTTTCTCCAAACAGTAACAAGGGTAATTAAGACTCTGACATAAGAAAATGAACTTTTAAGGACTTATTTTGTGAAATAAGAAGCTTTCAAGAAAGGATCCATAGAACCTGAAAGAGAGAAATTAAAATTAGATTATAATAGAGTATACTCTTTATTTCTCAATGAGAAGGGCTTGATATTATATGTAATTATAGTTCGTAATACAAAACTGAGCTACAGATAACT
The DNA here is from genome assembly GCF_000164805.1 of Carlito syrichta. Taxonomy (NCBI): domain Eukaryota; kingdom Metazoa; phylum Chordata; class Mammalia; order Primates; family Tarsiidae; genus Carlito; species Carlito syrichta. Next base: position 201,645 of record NW_007245653.1, on the reverse strand, counting down.
ACCTAGTAAACTGCTTATTGATTTCTATTTGAGACGTTTCTGCTATTTGTTGTTTATTTTCCTCCACAGCAGGCCAGGCTAGAGTGGGAGATAGGGAACAGGCAAGGTAGTATCAATTGAAGACCTAAAGATTAGAGAAGGGGTCTTATTTTTTTCTCTTTCTTTCTTTTCTTTTTTCTTTTTCTTCCTCCTCTTGCAAGTCCCTCCAACACGGGCCAGCTGCCCCTTCTTCTCTAGAGTTAAAAGCAACCTATGTCAGATTGAAATGGATAAAAAAGATAAATCACCACCCCTCTACTGAACACAGAAAACTAAAAGGGAGAAAGAAATTGCATTTGCCTTTGCACTCAATATATCAAAGTAATTTATGTCAGAACCACTCTGCCTGCTTTCATACATATTTGGTTTTAAATAAAATCAATCTCTCCAAACCTGTAATAGCTTTCTTTGTAAGGTTCTTTAAAAAAAAAAAAAAGTGGCTAAAATCTGGCTTCATTATAGGTAACGTTGGTTTATTGCCTTACAAAATCCCTCATTCTAATGAAGTTTAAGGTTAAGAGGCAATCCTGTGAGCACATTAAATGGCTAATGACCATCCAGGAGCTGAAAATTAGGTGGCTAAAGCTCACAGCCAAGCCAGGTAGGGAAGGGTTAATTGTGCAAACTTTTAGATAGTGGGAAGGGAGTAGCTAGAGCTGAATGACTTTGGAGCCAGCTTTGAGGAGGTGGGGACCCACTGCTGAGACCAGGAAAGATTCCCCTTCTGCAGAGGGTATCATGAGGACCCAACAAGTGGGTCAGCCCTACCTCCTTCTGGAAGCTCCCTAAATGGAGAAAGAAGGAAAGTCACCATTTTTGAACCCTGACTATAATACTGATAAACACTTTTATAGTAGTTACTCTCTGCCTGCCATTGTTCTCTACTCTTAATGACCCTGTGAAGTTAGTGGCATAATTTTCCTCAATTTATAGAACAAGAGACTGAGAGACAAAGGCTTAAGTAATTGCCTGGGGTCATCACACAGCAAGTAGACAGCAGATCTGGAACTCTCTTTCAGGCTGTTTGGTTTTGCACTGCCTATGCTCAACCACGCTACTGCCTCCCCCAGATACTGTCAGCAACTTAATGATAGAGCTTGTAGGGGTTGGAAGAGGAGGTTATAGTTAAAAACAACTCATCGTATAAACCTCACAAATGGAGCAGAGTTGAACTGGCCCAAAAGCTAACACTATACTCTAACAGCCTTCTGTTAGTAATTGCTTTACGGCCAATATCTGCTTTCCAGAGACCCAAGTCTCAAAGCTCTGTGACTAATAATGTCCTGGTACTGACTGTCAGTGTTTGCTTTCCTAAAGCTGCATTTCAGAGACAAGTGATTAACAACATCCCTGGTAGTGACTGGTTTAGTGTAAACATCTGCACTTCAAGGCCATGGGACCAGCCTCAAGAGCGCTGATACCTGCATTTCAAGGTCAGGCAACCAACAACTCAAACTCCCTAAACTGCTGCTAGACACCCAATTAACCGGAACTGGGATATGTAAGTGGCCTGTAAGAGAACAAAGGGGGTTGGCTTCTCTCTATAGAGCCAACCACCCCCCTCCCTTCTTTTCTTTTCTTTAATAAACCTTTTTAAGCACAGGTGGCTCATCTGTTCCTTCTCAGCACATGTTATCATTATCCCTTTTTTATGATAAGGAAGCCAAGACTCAGAAGGTAGAAGTGCCTTGTTTCACCTCTGTTCTTCATCCTAAAGTCTTGAGTTCTTTCCTTAGCAGAGAATTGTGAAGTGCTGATAAGACAGGTCAACCAAGAAATAGCATCTCACCCTCATATATATCCACCACTGGCTTTGAAATACATACAGCATTTTTGTTTTGTTTCCTTCTTCTTTCTAGCTTGAGGCCTTCACAAGTTCTACAAATATTTGGCCATCCTTCAGGATCAGACAGAGAAAAAAAGAAATTCTGAAGTCAAGCAGGTGTGAGTATGAAGAAATTCCCATTCCACTATTGAATAGCTAGAACTTATTAGCTCTGGGCTGGTTATATTTTCTCAGCCTCAGTGTTATCACTGCAAAATGGGAATAAAATCATTCTCACTCAGGGAGTTGTGGGGTTAAATGAGATCATAATTGCAAACTTCTAGCACAACTTCGGGCACATAGAAAGCACTCAGTAAGCCGGGTTCGGTGGCTCAGGCTGTAATCCCGTGCCTTGGGAGGTTGATGTGAGTGGATTGCCTGAGCTTGCAGGTTCGAGACCCGCCTGGGCAACTTGGCGAGACCTCATCTCTACAATAAATCAAAAAATTAGCTGGGCTTGGTAGCGCACGCCTGTAGTTCCAGCTACTTGGAAGGCTGAGGCAGAAGAATTGCCGGAGCCCAGCAGTTCGAGGCTGCGGTGGCCAGGAGCGGCCACTGCACTCCAGTCTGGGCGACAGAGTGAGACTCCAACACACACACACATACACACACACACACACACACACACACACACAAACACACACACAAAAGAAAGCACTCAGTATATGAATGAGGCCATTATGATTGATCATCTCTCCTACACCCTCCCAACCTTCTCACAAGCCATCCTCTGGTGCAGAACACAGACTTCTTCAGAGAGAGAAAGAGAAAGGTTATAATACGTATATTGTCTGGGTAAGGCAATGTAAAGTAAAAAGAGAGAGAGAGACATAGAGAGAAAACAAATCTTTGAAGCCAAGGGTACTGGTCATTTTATAGTATTGGGTGGAAAATTAGAGATGATAGGAGAAAACTCTCAGTCCATCTAGACAGCCATTTCTCTTCTTCCTAGCACCTGGGGCTTCTAATAAATGCATTGCGTCTGTGTTCTGTTTTCCACAGGAGACACGTGGCCTAGATGCTAAAGGGATGGTTAATAATTAGAAAATTCATCCATGGACAAGTTAGCCAGGCAAACACATCTAGAGTCCTGGTCCCACTAAAAAATCAATTGAGACATAAGAATAGCTACATCACCTGCTGGCTATGGGACCCTGGGTGTATGATTTCCAGTTGCAAAACCCTAGTGTTTATTTCTGAACTGAAAATATCTGCTGTTGGACTCAACAGCTGAAGATTACTCATAAAGAAATATAAGACATCAAGAATAGTTGGAATGATTTAATTTCAATGAAATTTGACAAAGCTATATCAAGAGTCGTCTATGACCTGAATATATGGGAAACCCTGGAGAATTAAAGGAGAATAAAAATTATGAGGGTACTGTACTGTATAGTATTATTATTTAGAGAAAGAATATAATGAGGCACTTGCAAGCAAATATCAGAGCCTGATCTCCTGGCCTCAAATCCATCTCTATCACTTAGTAGCTGTTTGATATTAACTTAGTTGCTCAACTTTGCTGACTCTATAAAAGAGTGATAAATGAGCTTAAATGGAAAGTTCTCAGAACAACTCCTAGCACATAGAAAGCAACATGGAGATGATAAATATTTTTATAACTAAATTTAAAGTTGGTCAAAATCTTAAATATTAATCCAACTCACTAATTTCATAAAATAGAAGGCTGAGGCCCAGAGAAGCAATGGGAACATTAATTTCAAGTGAATTCACAACGAAAACATAAGACTTGTAAAGTATTAGAATACAGAAAAAGGTCTTTGTGATCTTGAAATAGGAAATTATTTTTCAGACAAGAGACCAAAAGCACATTCAAAAGGAAGAAATTGATTAATTTTACTGCAGTAAAATTCATGATTAGAGGATTAGGGCTTTGAGCTACATAATATCAGCCTGGAAGAGAGAGACTGGGTTCATAGTTTTGGCCCATGATTCAATCAATCATGATCACATATGGAAACCTCAATAAAAATTCAGAATACTGAAGCACAGATGAACCTCCCTGTTTAATTCTGGGCATATTATTACACATTGGATGACATGTCCTAACTAGGGACAAAGATATGGAAGCTTCTCATTCAAGACCCTCCCAGATCTTTTCCTATGTGCCTCTTCTTTTGACTGATTCTGATTTGTATTCTTTATAGCTATAATAAAAGTTTAGCTATACAGATATACTTTCCTGAGTTCTATAAGTCATTCTAGTGAATTATTGCATCCAAAGCAATAAGGGGAAACCCCCAAATTTGTAATCCATTGGTCAGATATGTGACTAGCATGGGCATCCTTGGGCTTGCAACTGGTGTCTGAACAATGGCAACTTTTTGGAGAACTATGCTCTTTAACTGTAGTTTGACCTAACTCCAGTAATTAGTGTCACAACTGTATTGCAATAGCAATCAGAGAAATGGAAGCAAAAACAGAATGACACATGATTTGACACCTTCGTGTTTTGTCAAAACTCAAAAAGTTTGGCCATAGCAACAGTCAACAGACATGAAGGTCAATAGGATCTCTGATCCTGGGAGTGGAAATACATTTTGGTATAACTATTTTGGACAGCATCTTAGTTGATTTTCCATCAGAATCAAACTCTGAGACAAGGAAGGAGGAAAGAAAGGGTAAGCCCCATAGCTGATAGGTACCAAAATCTGAATTCTTCCTAGATCACTGAATACTAAATTCAGTGTTATTTTTTTCTGCCAAAATTCACCAGCCTCTCAAAATCGATGAAATATACATTTGTAGTAAAACCATCAACTTTTAATGCTTTTTATGTCACAAAACATTACTTACCCATGAGCTTTACTCAATTATCATAAAACTTAAAGAAAGTTAAGTTCAATAATGTGAAAACGTTCAGGCCATTAGAGGGTGATTCTGAAAGTTGAGCTTGTTCTTAGGGTGACAAATAGGAACAGAAATCTTAGGAAGGTGGAACTTCTTCAGGACACATCTCAGAAGTTGTTGAGATTAAAGTCATGAAATTGTTGTAAGCCTCAGTTTGTTAACCTGCAAAATAGCAATAAGTAGGTGTTATCTCACTCAGAGTGTTGTTGGCATGGCCATTACCTAAATGCCATCTTCAAGACCCACCCCTGTACCCAAGTTCTTATTCAGTTATGCATTCATTTCACTATTTTGAACTCCTTCAACAAGGCACTCATCACCCAGGCTCTGGGCAACGTGGCGTCACTCAAAGTCCACAGGAACTCTTGGTCTGATAAGGAAAAGAGGCTCCTAAAATGCCATGCAAACCATGCAAGGAAATAATGTTGAAAAATAGAGAGAAAAGGGAGGTTGGGGAGAGAAGTCTGCCTTAAATGCTGGGAAAAGATTTAAAGATCATGAGACAAGAAAGGAGAAAAGAAAGGATAAGTGCCATAGAGGATAAGTTCCAAAATTTAAATTCTTCTAAGATCACTGAATTTCAGTGTTTTTTCTTCCATGATTGATGTGAAATAAGATGTTCACTAGGAAGGGAAAAGGAGGGAAGTATTCGAGGGCAGAAAAGGTTGAAGTAAAGACATTGAAATGATATTGACTAACCCAGCACTTTGCATCCTTAAAAGACCAGTGTTAACCAATCACTTCCCCTTTAGAATTTTTTTTTTAATTAAGTAGTTGAAATCCTTAGCTCCTCTTAACTGTAACTAAGGACTAATTTTATTATTATTTTAAGTTTAAAACTTTTATTTCTATGATATACAAATATGCATTTAACTATGCATTATGTACATGTATTTTTTTTAACATAAATGGCCTCATTGTGTAGATAATCTTCTGCAGCCTGTCTTTTCCCCACATCATGAGAGTCTTTGCATGCTAATACTCATGAGCCTACCTCATTCTTTTTCAGAGCCTCATGGTGTTCCACTGATGCATACATAGTCATTTATTTAATGCGTCTCTCTCCATTTCTTATTAATGGGCATTTATAATTTGGAATTAAAACCAAATGAAAATCCCTGTGAACATATATTCTCACACATGTGTAAGTGTTTATATAAACAAAGCATCACTCTATCACTCTACTCTAGACATACTAGTCCATTGCCATTCCATTGCACGCCAATTACATTCGCATCTCAGGAACTTCTCAATTGCTCTTCCCTCTTCTTGGAAAGTTCTCCTAGAAATTTACATGACTCACTCTCATTAACACTTCAAAGAGGTCTTTCCTGGAGTCATTATCTGTAGGGATATGTCTCCACTTCCCTCTCTTCCTTCTCCTACTTTGTTTTAAATTGAGCACTTATTACTATCTAATATTATGTTATATGAAAGGGGACCCAAAAAAACTAGAATTATTTTTTGGAGGGCTGGCCCCTTGTATGCAGGCTTCCCCTACTAAGTAAATGTTCTAGGAATCCATTGACTTCAGTGTGCCAGTTAGCACTGTTGTAAGAGGTTGAGTTCAACTTCAGTTAATTTGTTGTTGTTTTTTTTTTTGAGATTCTTTCAACACATTTGCCCATTTCATGATGGATGATCTGCGAGTGTGCCTGTTCACACTTGGATGAATGTTCAGGAGTTTTTTATGAAAAACAGCATGACTCCTCTGCCCTACCCTCCCTATTCACCAGATCTTTCCCCTGAGCGACTTTGTTTGTTTTTGTTTTCCCAGATGAAAAATGTCCTCAGGTGGAAATAATTTGCCAATGTGGAAGAGGAGAAACACAAAACAGCAGAAGTACTAACGGACATCAAAATTGATGAATTCAAAAACTGTTTTGAGCAATGAAAAAAGCATCTCAATAGGTGTATTGCATCAGAGAGTACTTTGAATGTGACTGAAGTTTAAATACGCAAGAAAAAACAATTTTTTTGTACATAAATTTCAGGTTTACTTGAGTCCCCCCTCACATATTTTCTTGTTTATTACCTGCCTTTCTGGCTAAAATGGAAGATTAAACAGAAGTAAAGATTTTGTTTTATTTACATCTTTCTCTCCAACATCTAATGTGCTTTTGGCACATAGCATTTCAAAATTAATTTTTGACTACAAAAAAGAATGAATTTATGAGTTGGGTAGAATTGCTGGGTCAACGTGAATGTTAATATTAATAGATATTGCTCAGTTCCTCCTTCTGGTGTTTTATATTCTCACCAGCAAAGCTATTTTGCTTACTCATGCCTGAATGATGTTACAAAATATGCTTAGTTTTGACAGACTTTGGTTATTAATGAATTGTCAAGTTCAAGAATTTTTTCTAATTTCTTGGGAAATCATGTCTAGTATTTTTTTGCATGGCTCTGCATTCTCTATGCTCATTATCCTAATGAGCTTTTTCTAATTTTCTTATTGGTCTATGGGTGCTCTATTACATGATTATTAACTTGTTTGTTTGTCAAGTATTTTTTCCCAGTCAACTTTTTGGACTGCCTTATGCCATGGAAAATGTGTACCTTTGTTGATGTCATTTTGTTTTTGTTTGGTGTTGTTTTAGTGAGGTCAAATCTTGGGTCTTTTCCTCTATAACCATTTTTAGTTTGGGATGGATCATTATGATGACCATTTGTAGGAAAGGAAAGTCCACACAGAGCACAGTCATTGGTTGTTCAGTTTCCAAGGGAAATGACAAGATTCTGCACTGATCGTGGCCCTAGGGATTGTTACTGGGCCCCACAGCTCTCTCCTGCTTCAGCAGCCCAGAATGTCCATCTCTGCCCCCTCAGGTCAACAAAAGTGTCCCTTTCTATTTGAGCTTCATCTTCCTGCTCTGTGGTCAGGAATGTGCCCCAGACAGAAAGCCAGGGTGAATATTTAAATACTTCAGCATAGATGTGAGATTCTCCATGCAAAAATTTCATTCCCTGAGCCATCCAGCAGAAAGTAATCTCTCCCATTTTTTGTACCCCAAGTGATAATACTTACTCCATACTATAACATCCATCGTGGTCCTAGACAGTCAGGTTTTAGGAATAATCTCCTTGCATATCTACCTGCCTACTGCCCAGTACACCCAAATCCACTTAAATAACGGTACTGCTAAGACCACTCTTGTTGTCCACAGGGTTCTTTCAAGCACTCTTTGTCCCAAGAATACTGTCCTGTTCATTGCCTAGAAATTTCATATATTATATACACTTTTATAGATGTTTAGCAGAAAATAGTAAATTGTTTCCTCATGACCAAAAATAGAAACTTGTTTTCCATATCTTTTTTTATTATTTCCCCCCAAATTAGATACTGCATGAAGTCCATTGCAAAAGTAAATTCAACCAGAATTGTTTGAAATGAAAATAAGAGGCCATCTGTGAATGTCTCTTTTTTTCTTTTTTTTTTTTTAAGTTGGCGTCTTACTCTCTCACCCAGACTGGAGTGCACCACTGCAGCCTCGGCCTGCTGGGCTCCCATGATCCTTTCACCTCAGCCTTCCAAGTAGCTGGAACTACAGGCGCGCACTACCACACACAGCTAATTTTTTATTTATTGTAGAGATGAGGTCTCGCCAAGTTGTCCAGGTGGGTCTCGAACCCGCAGGCTCAAGCAATCCACTCACCTCAGCCTCCCAAAGCACTGGGATTACAGACTGAGCCACCAAGCGTGGCTTGAATGTCTCTTTTAACATTAGGGCTCTTGAAACATAATTTAACACTCTTTCTATGGTCTATCATACTCTGTGGTCTATCACAGAAACAAATAACAGGTACCACATGTTCTCACTCATAATTGGACCCTGAACGTCTACCATAAAACTATAAGAAAGGGATTGGCAGTAGAGGGATACTCCTGGGGTGGGTGGAGAGGGGAACACAATGTCATTAAGGGTACCTGATTGCAAACCAGGCAAAGTAGGGACCAAAGGGAGGCCCAAATTTTACCTGTACTATGACAATTTGTATACCTAATCCTTTGTACTCCACATCTTTAAAATAAAAATAACTAACTAAATAGATAAAGAAATAAACAAATATAAAACTTCTTATTTGGAAAAGAGGGGGCAAATGAAGATAATAGTGTGGGTGAATGCTTCGGAAAAGGCAGTGAGTGAATAAGTAGGGTCTAGACTAAAGATAAAAAAAGAAAAGAAAAAATACACTTTGAACATGTCTCAAGGACACAGTGCCTGACATTTGAAGGGAAAAGGGAAAGAAGAGAAAGAAAATTCAAAAATGGATGCTGTATTTGGGGGAGAAAGAAGACGATGATGGTTTCCCACAGACTTTCTTTTCCATTTTTTTTTTTTTTTAGTTAGAGTCTCATTCTATTGCCCAGACTGGAGTGCAGTGGCATGTTCGCGGTCCCCCCAGCCTCGACCTGCTGGACTCAGACAATCCTTCCAACTCAGTCTTCCAAGTAGCTTGAACTATAGACATGCGCCACCACGCCCGGCTAATTTTTTTTATTTATTGTAGAGACAAGGTCTTGCCAAGTTGCCCAGGCTGGTCTCAAACCCCTGGACTCAGGCATTCCTCTCACCTTGGTCTCCCAAAGCACTGCAATTATAGGCTTGAGTCACTGCACCTGGCCTCCCACAGACTTTCTAAATGTGACATTGTCATCATGTTGCTGTCAGCATCATCATGGCTACCATTAGCTCATTTATTTTACTAATTTATCTCAGTTCATTGTCACAACAATTAAGTAGGCATTTTTATTTATATTTTTTCAAGAGAGGAAACTGAGCTCAGGAAGGCAAGTACACTGCATGACAATTAAGTTCACGAACTTGCCACCATGCACTTGTATTGTCAGCACTGTACAGATAGGTAAGGTTTCATAACCTTGGTATATCAAGCTGTGTTTGTGTCAATATGTGGCAGTATCTTGCTGAGTGGTGTTCTTTGTCATCATTGCATGTTTTTGTGTGCCATCTCAAGAATGTCAGAGCTTGAATTAAAGCAGTGAACAAACATTAAATTTCTGTTAAACTTGGCAAAAGTGGAAGCGAAATCAGGGCCATGTTACTTCAAGTTTATAAGGAAAATGCCATGAAGAAAAAGTCTGTGTTCAAATGGAATAAACGTTTTTCTGAAAGGAGAGAAAGCAGCATTGATGAAGAGGGGTCAAGATGACTGGTAACGAGCCGAACTGATGAAAACATTGCAAAACTTCATCGAATTGTGCACCAAAATCTTCAGCTGACTGTGGGAAGCCTAGCAGACCAAATAAACATCAATAAAGAAACAGAGAAATCTTAACTGAAAATATTGGCATGAGAAAGGTGTGTGCAAAAATGAAGGAGTTCTTGCATCATGACAATGAACCAGTTCACACAGCACTGTCTGTGAGAGTTTTTAGCCAGTAAACAAATAACTATATTGGGACACCCTCTTTACCCACCTGATCTGGCCCCCAGTGACTTTTATTTTTACCTGAAGATAAAGAAAATATTGAAAGGAAGACATTTTGATGACTTTTGGGACATCAAGTGCAATATGACGACAGCTCTGATGGCCATTCCAGAAAAAGAGTTCCAAAATTGCTTTGACAAGTGAACTAGGCATTGGTGTTGGTGCATAGCTTCCCAAGGAGAATACTTTGAAGGTGACCCTAGTGATATTCAGCAGTGAGGTATGTAGCACTTTTCCTAGGATGAGTTTGTGAACTTAATTGTCAGACTTCATTAAGCGAGTTGCCCGAGTCCACAGCTGTTACTTGGCAGGTCAGCACGGTACCCAAAACAAGATAGGAATTCAGCAAATAAATGCCCTAGGAAAGGTATGTTCTTCCCTCTCTCTGGGCTTCCTTTTTATCTTGTTTGCTTCTAATGTTCTTCTTCTCTCTTTATTTTCTCACAGAAAAACTACGATGGACATGTTTTAAAAGAGACCCAAGAAAGAAAGAAAAGATCTATTTGGAGCTGCCTGGGGAAGTAAATGCAGGTTTTTCAACGTAAAATTGGCTTGTAGGCTAGCCAGAGCTGCATATCTGCTCTAGGAATTTGAAGAGTAGCCAATTCAGAAAGCAAATATAATGAAGCACATACTATGCCAGGCACATAGCACTGTATAAAACGCAGCATAACTGCTGTCTCTATACCTTCTGTCCCTAAGGGGTAATTCATAAGCTAGTCTCCATTTCATTTTCCTCTTCACAGCGTATGTTGTTGCTGGGGAGAGATGTACTGGAGGGATGACTTTATTCTATCACCATGGATCCTCTTCTGCATCTGGATATTCCTCACCGCCTGACTGCTCACAGCAAGGATGCCCCACCTGTTGTATAAACTAAGTCACCCACATTTCTCCAGTGTGATGACACTGGACCCCAACAGTGATCTTGCGGTATTTTTGTTTAAATGGGTTTGGACGGACCAAGCAATGAGGCAGGTAGATATGCAAGGGAATTACTCCCTAAAACCTTGCTGTCTAGGACTGTGATGGATGTTAAAATGTGGGGCAAATGTTATTATTTGGGGTTCAAAAAGTGGGAGAGATTATTTTCTGCTGGATGACTGAGAGGAGGATGTTTCTGTCTGAAGAATCTGACATCTGTGCTGAGATATTTAAATAAGTAAACACATAAGCAAATAAATAAATAGTTATGATAGTGTGAGAAGAAAGATACTCCAGGTTAGGGGCATGTTGTAAGAATTAGATGAGACCTGACTCACGCATGCGATTTCAGCTCCACACTGGTTTCCGGGCCAGTCTTGCAACAGGAGACAAGCTGTATTAAAATGCTGGTTCTCAATTCTAGTACTCTGCATCATTTATCAGTGAGCCTTCAAGCCTGCCTATGGTAACTAGACATAAGTCTTGCTATCTTGGTCTCAGTCTCTATTTGAGTAACAATGTTGAACCAGATCTTGAAGTTGGGTATCTAGAATTCACTTCTGGGATCTAGAGTCTCATCTTTGAACTAGGTCTCAATTCATGGAGTCCCCTACTTGTTGAGAAACCATCTTGATACAAGTCTAACGTTCTTCCTGAAGGTAGAGCTATCACAATTCCTACTATTCACTGAGCATGCTCACAAAAGACACAGAGCTAAACATTTCACAAGCTCAGTTAAATTTTAATTCTCACAACAGCCCCTATGAGATAAGTACAGTAATTATCTTTATCGCATAGCTAACTTAGAGACAAAGCAAAATATAAAATTAAGAAAAAATAATTTCTACCTTTTAGTTTCTTTAGACTTGAACTTTTAAGTGGAAGGAAATTTAATTTGGGGGTTTTAATCTTCTATAATAATGTAATAATGGGAGAAGTTAATGGAGCTTAAATTGAGTGTAGCTTAAATTGAATATTGTGCTGGCCAAAATAATATGTGGGCTATTTCACCATCATTGTTTCCATTCTGCATCTACTGACCATCTATGTTATTCAATGTGCTTGGCATACTCTGAGATGGAAAATAGATTAAGGGTTGTATTCTTTGTGAACGGTGCATTGTGACCTGCGGGTTAACTCATGTAACATCTTGTTTTGAGAGTTAGGTATTTCTCTTCCTCCAGGTCAGTCAGCCTCTGATGAAACCCCAGCAGGTTAGGCTCTGGCAAAATCGTTTTTCTTCATGGCAGACCTTGTTAAGATCGGAATGCTCTGAGAATATTTCAAAATGGCTGCTTTTCCCTTTTTCCTACTGGAAGCACCAGGGGGACTTTTCTCCAACCTTCACTGTGAGAATTTGGCAGAGCTCCAAGAGGTAAAATTCCTGAGCCTCGCCCCAGCTCCCTGAAGATTTTTTAAAATACAGTTTATTTTGTAGGGTAGTTTAATGTTTGCATCAAAATTGAGCAGAAGGTAGAGAGTTCCTATATGCCTCCTCCTCCACACAGGTGTAGGATTCTTCACCATCAACATCTCTAGTGCATAATTATTACCAAAAGTTTATATTTTACATGAGATCCACTCTCGGTGTTGTATATTCTGTGAGTTTCGACAAATGTAGCCACCATTGCAGCCTTATACAGAGTAGTTTCACTGACCTAAACGCACTCCATGATCCATCAATTCATCCCTCTCTTCTCCCAAACCCCTGGCAACCACTGATCTTTCTACTGTCTCCATAGCTTTGCATTTTTCAGAATATCATATAGTTGGACTCATACATCCTTTTCAGATTCCTTTTTTCACATGGTAATATGAATTTAATATGTTCCATGTCTTTTCATGGATAGACAGACAATTCATGTTTTATCATTGAATAATAGTCCATTGTCTAGATATTCCAAAGTTTGTCTATTCACCCACTGAAGAATAGCTTGGGTGTTTTCCCAAGTTTTGGCAATGCTGAAGAGAGCTGCTATCAACACCCATGTGCAGGTTTTTGGGTAAATATATATTTTCAATTCCTTTCAGTAAATACGAAATGGCAGGATTGTGTAAGAGTATATGTAGAAAAGGCCAAACTCTCCCCCAAAGCGCCTGTGTCATTTGCATTCTTGTCTTGAACTCCCATGAGAGTTCTTGTTGCTCCCAATTCTCTCTAGAATTTGGTGATGTCAGTGTTCTGAATCTTGGCCATTCTAATAGATATGTAGTGGTATCTCATTGTTCTTTTAAGTTTTTTTTTGATGACACTTAATGTTGATCATATATTTATTTGCTGTCTGTATATCTTCTTTGGTGACGCATCTGTTTCCGTAGCCCATTTTTTACCATGGTTATTCAATTCCTCTTCTTCTCTTTGTTTTAAAGTTTGTATTCAGGAGTATAAGTGCACATTTGTTGCATGGACATATTGCATGCTAGTAGTGATTGGGCTTCTAGTATCCCCAGATAGTGAACACTGTACTTGATAGGTAGTTTTTGAGCCTTTGCCCTTCTCCCTGTCTCCCCCTCCCTTTGGGTGGCCCCAGGGTTCAATTTCTTATTGCTAGATTTTAAGAACTCTTTGTATCTTTACCATATACGTCTTTTTTGAATATTTTCTCCCATTCTGTAGCTTGTCTTCTCATTTTCTTGACCCTTCTGGAGTCTTTAACTTTCAAACTTGTTTGCACTTAGTCTCCAGTAATTCTTCAATGACAGATTATATTTTCATAATGGGTTCCTGTAGTGTCTTCTGCCCTTGGGATTCTACATTAGCAAGTTGTGATTCTTTGTATCCAGTTGTCTGTCTCTTCAATTTTCATGGCAGTGGATTGCCCTGTGACCCTAGTTCTCTGGTCGATATAAGAGGAGTTGTTGATTTTCAGTTTGTTTGATTATGTTATGTTATGTGAACCTAAGAGATAAATTCCAAGCTCTTCCCATGCCAGACCAGAAATCAGAAGTCTGCATGATCTTACTCATTTATAATTTAACCAACTCTTCCAGTTAAGGAAGACTAGTTGCATTATATCCTATTCTTAAATTTGAAAACTGAGTTGAGATAGAATACCTTGCTGGCCATAAGAACACTGATACCCAAGGCAGAATGAGAAGTCAGGCTTCTACTTCAAATTCAGGGTTCTTTGCACTGAAACTATGTGCCTGCCATCTACTTGTCATATGACATTGTACAAGTCATCTGACTTCCCTGCATCTCGGTTTTTGCATCTGTGAAATATTTACCACTTAAAAAATATTATCATTTGATATGATGCCTAAATAGTTTTTATATCCCTACCAGATCTTTCCCTTTGTGAAAGGGATGGCATGTTTTAACAGGTCAGGAGTGTTTTCCTCCAATCAGTAGCTTTAATAACATGATTAGTCACCTTATAAAAGGAAGTCACAATATTTTACGGACGTGGAGGGGAAAAAGCTGGGGGCAGTGAGGTGGGAGCAGATGTGAAACCCATTAGCTGAGCTCAGTCCATATCTTAAATAGCCATGATGTATGACACCGCCTGGCAGCCTGGCTTTTTCTCTTTCTTTTTAATCATTAACCTTGCAAGCAGACGCCTTTTTATTTTAATCTTCAAGGTTGCAGTAAAGTCTTCCCATCTGTAACTGCTTGGTTCCCAGATGGAAACCAACAGAAGTTCTCTCTGCTGTCAGCCCAGCAACATGATGCCTTTGACAGATTCTTTTTCTAAAAACAGAACTTACTGTTTCCAAGGAACGGGGAAAGGACACTAGAAGAGAAATGTCAGATCCAGAGGGGTGTGAAGACTGAACTCAGAAGATCGCATGGTGTGCCAGCTGCAGGGATCTGGGAACAGGCTGAGTTGGGAGCTCCAGAGAAATCTTGTGGTAGAAAGAAAAGAGCTGAATTTGAAGTAAGGAGGTTTGGGTTCAAATCTTAACTTTACTATTTGTGACCTGCATGAAATCTTGGCTATGGCACAGCCTATTCCTGAACTTCAATTCCTTCATCTATAAAATGGAGATAGTAAGACCCAAGCCACAGTCTGTCAATATTTGAAAAAGTGCAACATTTGTAAATGTGTCTTCCTCGATGCCTAGAACATGTTTTCTCTCTTCCCCCACTTCCTTCTTCCTTCCCTCCTTTCTTTCCTTCCTTCCTCCCTCCCTTCCTTGCTTCTTTCCCTCCATCTTTCCTTTATTTATTTTTATTTTTTATTATAAAGATGTGGGTACAATTCGGGGTAAGGTATACAAACGATTATACAGGTACCTTTGTTGATGAGGTATACCCCTCCCTCCATCTTTCCTTTTTTTTCTCCCTGTATTTTTTGTTGCTAGACTATTTCCTTCTTCACAACGATCTTTTCAGAGCAAAAGCAACACTGGAATAGGCTCCAAAAGGTCTTAGTGAGTTGTCTCTTCAAATATATGTACAATTGGAAATCAAAAGTGAGGAGGGTGAATAAGCAATGTTTGTGATGGTTCATTGTGGCCCCTTCAACATCAGGATTACTGGCTAGTCAGAGGATCAGTAGAGGTGGGCCCAGTTGTGTTGTTTGGGGCATGTCTGAGCAGTATGCTCAGCTTCCATATCTATTAGATAGCACTGTTTGTACAAATGATTCCTAATAATTGAGCTGATTGACAAATATTGTTATGTTTTGATTGAAAAAGTAGAGCACATTATCGACAAATGATGTTTTATAACTATATCAGGTAACAAATTCTTGGTCTAGAGACAGGGAAAGCACAGGCCATTTAGAGTGACTCATATAAAGCCCTTTCTTTTTTTTTTTTTTTTTCTGAGTTGGAGTCTCACTCTGTCGCCCAGACTGGAGTGCAGTGGCTGCTTCCAGCCATCGCAGCCTCGACCTGCTGGGCTCCGGCGATCCTTCCGCCTCAGCCTTTCAAGTAGCCGGAATTACAGGCACGCGCTACCACGCCCAGCTGATTTTTTGATTTATTGTAGAAATGAGTTCTCGCTGCCCAGGCAGGTCTCGAACACGTGGGCTCAGGCAATCCACTCACCTCAGCTTCCCAGAAGTGCGGGATTACAGGTTGAGCCACCGAATCCGGCTAGCCCTTTCTTTTACTGAAGCAAAAACCAAGGCTCAAAAATTCAGACTCAAGTGGTTTTTATTGAGTTATCCATCACTCAGAACCTTCATTTATCTTATCTTTTCTATAAGGGGCTGACCCAATATCAAAAACAATGAAGTGCTAGAATTTATCTAGAAATCCAAGGACTAACTTACCTAAGAAGCTCAGAATCTTGTTTACTCCAAGACTATTCTGGTTTAATGTGCTTTTTGTTATTTTCAAAAGTGATAACATAAGTATATGACTAAAAGCATTTATTCCACTTTATCCATCTTTTAGAATGTATTTTACTAAGGATTAAGTGTTTAGAAACAACATCACAACTATTATACCTAAAACTAGCAGCATTCCTTAATATCAATTATAGAACTATTTCTAGTTTTGTGTGTGTGTGTATGTGTGTATGTGTGTGTGTGTAGATATATATATACACATATGTATATATTACACATATGTAATATAAGCAACTACTTGTTTACATCAGTATGTAAATAACATCCACTCATGCCAATTGACTGATATATCTTTTAAGTCTTCTAGGTTTATCCCCATCTCCATCCCAATTCCCACCCTGTACGATGGGTGTGTCGTACCAGTCAGCGCTAACTCAAGTATACCCTGAGAATTATTCTATCTTCCTTGATGAATGTGTGCTCAGAGTTCTGAGGTATAAACACCAGGAATAGCCACCCCAGATGTTTATGCCATACTTGTGAAGAATATCTTGTCCTGGCCTTTTCTTTGGGACACTGGAACGTGCAAGGGACCGAGGCCCTTAGTTTAAACTAACTAGAGGTTGCTGCAGGAAGGTTGCTATAGAACTAGCATGCTTGCAAACAGTAGCAGGGTTTTTGTTTTGCTTTTTTTTCCTGTCCAACTGGTCACCCTGGACGTCCTGTGTGTAAGTCTCCAATAAACCTTATGTCTCATGTGCTGTCTCTAGGTCTTGATTTTTTGTTTGTTTGTTTTGGTTTGACTCTCATACACTGTGCTATTTCTGTTAAACTTTCTGGGGCTCTGATGTAATACACCCTTATTCCGGCAAGTTGTTGAAGGTAGCAGAACTTCCTACTGGAGTTCTCAGAGTCTGGATTGGTGACTACACCCCCTGATGTCCATTCACATTTTCCTCTATCCTCTGTATTTTCTGTAAATTGCAGTTGACTCTGAATGCTTAATAAGATCCAAATTTCATGGTTTTGGCAAATCTGCTTCACAGGTGGCATTCTGTTCTGCACTTGGTGAGCACATAGTATCAGGTAGCATTTTTTATGATATTAGCAGCTATGCAAGCGGTGATATTCTATTACGTCATTTAATAGTGATATTCTGTTTTATCATACTTTCTTCACAGATTAGCTGAAATAGTTTTCTACAAAGAAATTTCTCCTCATCTACTATTTGGCAACTCACTGATATAATCATGGAGATAAGTCAGTTGCTTGATTTTTTTTCTTTCTCATTTTCTTTTTTATTTTGGAGTTGAAGTCTCACTCTGTCACCCAGGCTGGAGTGCAATGGCATGCTCACAGTCTTGACCTGCTGGGCTCAGGTGAACCTTCCACCTCAGCTTTCCAAGTAGCTATAACTACAGGCGTGAGCCACCATGCCCTGGCTAATTTTTTTTTTTGGTAGAGAGGAAGTCTCACCAAGTTTCCATGGCTGGTCTCAAGCCCCTGGACTCAGGCAATCCTGTCTCCTTGGCCTCCCTAAATGCTGGGATTTTAGACTTGGGCCACCACACCCAGCCTGCTTTGTCATTTTCAAATAATGTGTTGGTTCACTGGCATCCATCAATTGCCTCATCTTTGGCCAGTGGGAGGCACTGCAAGTGACTCCGGTGTCCTTTAGACATTAGCCTAGTAACTGGATGATTTCCTTGTTCTCTCATTTAACAATGCTCAAGGTTCATCTTGAACATTTCCAAGAATCTCTGTTTTCTTCTAGTAAAACAGATATTTGCAAACCACAATATGAGAACTAAGGTTGCTCATTGCCACTGGACAGATGATTGCTCTAACTTTTCTGAGAACTGGGCTAGGAAATCATCCAGAAAATAAAACACATTTATAAATACATACTGATAGTTGCAATTCAAATTCCAGGCTTCAGGGTTTTCACTTAAACTTTTTAACATATATTAGCATCTCTTTTCTTACATACTGAGAAACTAAATCATCCATGATATCAGAAAAGATAGTGTTGGAATATCACATAAATACTCATTTGTTTCATAACCTAATATGCAAGCAAACAGTCTTGGAGTAATAACAACAACATACCACCAAATCAAGCTATAGGAATTCATTTTGTAGGCTATCTACTTCTCTCGCTTGCTTTTATACTCACTTTTTTTGTTATTTAGCACAAACTGAATTTGATTTTGCTGGCTATCTTCAAACTACCTTTATAATAAAAGCTGTTACATAGTCAGAGACCCAAAAGGAGAAGTACTCTGAAGATAAGTTAATTAATTAATTAATAGAAAGAGTTGTTTCTGGCAAAGGACATATTAACTCAACACACTCTTATTTATTGGTGGATCGCTGATTTGAGATCAAGTTTGCCTGGTTTGAGAGTCCCTTTTCTTTTTCTATAACACAAGGTGTACTAAAGAGATGATGTTTCATATTTTTCAGTTCTGGAAGTATTATCAAAATACAAATATCTTTAAGGGCCGAGCTCGGTGGCTCAGCTTGCAATCCTAGCACTTTGGGAGGCCAAAGAGAGTGAATTGCCTGAGCTCCCATGAGTTTGAGACCAGCCCTCATCTCTGCAATAAATCAAAAATTAACTGGGCATGGTAGCACGTGCCTGTAGTTCCGGCTACTTAGAAGACTGAGGCGGAAGGATTGCCGAAGCCTAGCAGGTAGATGCTGGGGTAACCGTGAGCATGCTAGCCATTGCACTCCAGCCTGGGCAACAGAATGAGACTCCAATTCAAAAAATTTTAAAAAAATTAAAATTAAAAAATATATATTTTTAGGATATTTTAGAATTCATATACTTTATCATCCAATCCATAACACTTTTGTGAGTAAAGGTAAAGGGATTTTCTAAAAGTGTGCAAGTACATACACACACACACATACACATATATAAATATACACATACATATACATCACATATATGCTTGCACACATATACATATAAATGTGAAGAAAGAGAGATACTATATTGGTAGACCAATGAGCGTTTTACCCCAAAACTATTTTCAGAAACAAAATTCTCCCTGAAAATGTTTGACTATTTAAATATATTGCATATTTAAAATATTCATGTATTTTTAAAGATATGTAAAATATTTTTGTATTTGTTATCTAAATATTTAAATCACATCTGAATAATTTCTCTTAGTACATATTCACAGTTTTAATCTGATGCATAGCCATATGTTATTTTAATACAGCATCACTGATATTTTCTAAAGAATGTGTTTTAAGCTGTCATTATTTTAAATTTTTGTTCATAAAGAATCTGAAATCTTTTCCAAATATGAATTCTATGAATAATCCAATTTGCAATTGCAAGTACCTAATAATTGACTCTTTTCTGGAGCCCATTATAATCTTAATTGAGAAAACTCTCTTGCTATAGGTAAAAAGACACTTAAAGAAATTTTTTTTATTATAAAGATGTGGGGTACAATTCAGGGTTAGGTATACAAATATTGATTATGCAGGTACTCTTGTTGATGAGGTATGCCCCTCCCTCCCCTAGCAGTTTCCCTCAACTGCCAACCTCACCCTGCTCCCCTGACAGTTTCCCATTACTGCAAATCCCTTTCTTTTTTATAGTATTATAAATGTTCAAGGTCCACTTATGAGTGAGAACATATGGTACTCTGTTCTTTTTTTCTGGGATAGATCACTGAGTATGATCAATTCTAAATTCATTCAAGTTGCTGCAAAGTCCATATGTTTGTCCATCTTTATGGCTGCATAATATTCCATTGTGTGTATGTACCACATTTTAAAAATCCAGTCCAGTTTCGATGGTCAACCTGGTTGTTTCCATGTTTTTGCTATTGTGAATAGAGCTGCAACAAACATACATGTGCAGGTGTCTTTTTTGTAGAATGATCTGAGTTCCTCGGGGTATATTCCCAAGAGGGGAATTTCTGGGTCATATGGAAGGTCAATTTCTAGTTCTTTGAATCGCCACACTGTCTTCCAAAGAGGTTGCACTAGTTTGCATTCCCACAGCATCTGTTGTTGTTTATTTTGTTAATGATGGCCATTCTTACTGGGATTAGGTGGTATCTCAATATGGTTTGGATCACTCATCATCAGAGAAATGCAAAAAGACACTCTTACAAGATCAGAGGAAATTCTACTAAATAACAGATATTCTTCATTCCATTTTCATATTAAAATATATAAAATTGTTGGCATAAATATTTTTACCAGTACAGCCATTTTGCCTACATGCAGAGTGCCTTTATTCAATGTATGTTTTATAAGGCAAAATTTGTCAAACAAGTTGTTGTATTCTGATTTTGTTCAAATACTTTGCTAAATTTACAAGCTGCAAAATTATAGGCATTTTTCAATCTGATTACATTTTAGTATAAAATACCAATTTATCCAATTAAGAATATGAGTTATATTAAAAAAAAAATTTTTTCAAAATTGAATATTCCAAAGTCAAATATGCTCTTACCCTTTGAGCTCTTAGTACTTAATTTTTTTTCTCAGTTTTTTTCTTGCCTTTGTAAGGATACATTTTAACATCTTCCTATTTGCAAGCTTTGTTTTCAGTAATTGCAATTTGCTTTTAAGTTTCAAATACTTAAGCTTCTTTAATATGTTGAATAAAGATTTCTAGGTCACCTTTGAGCAAAATAATACCACAATTTAGAAAACTTGCTTATAATAAAAGTTCTAAAGTACTCTAATATGTTCAGGTTTAACTATAAAGCCATTCTTCAAACTTTCATGAGTTTTTAAATTGAATAAATTTTAAGTAGCAATGAATATATATAATATATGTGCTATATATTATATATGCATGTGTCTGTGTGTCTACATATACATAATTCTATCCCACTTGTTTGAGTAACATTTTAAATCATACAGCTCTGCAACCTAGCACAAGTATATTCCCACCTCACAATTTAAAAAAAAATTTTATCAGCATTATTTCACCACAGATCTATGTTTCACAAAACCTTGTATTCATGATATCATCACAAACAATCATTTCATCTTTAGTGTTGAATTTTCCCTGAAGTTACAAACATTCACAATAATATTGTTTCATCTTTGAAGAAATGAATTTCCAAGATTCTCCATTCACTTTATATTTGGATTTTTTTAAATGAAATTTTATTGAAAGTGATTGGCTTTCTATATAATTTCACCATTTATGTGTTTTCAAAATTCCTTTGATGGAAGTGGCACAGCTGCAACTGTTTTGTCCCTCTTTATACACTCACAAGAAAACAGCCATCAAACATGAGTGAAAATAATTTAGAAAAATCTCTTGATCTAAATGAAAAGTCATGTTGTACAGAGTAAAGTTACCTTCAACCGTTGCATGGGTTGAAGCATCATCTTCAGACATGGTCTTAAATTATAATCACTAACTTTTCAAATCTATCCTAAAGTTTCTTCAGCATATCCATATTTTATGAAATTTGGAGTGGTCAATGATTTTATTATCAGCCCTGTGGTGTGTTGGGAGCCAGCCATGGAGGCCCACTGAGCGTTAGGGATCAGGAAGGGCCGTTGACCCTGAGACCACTAGGATGCGTTCGGGAGCTATTTGACCCCATTTCCTCCCCCTTTTACTCAGCACTAACCAGATTAAGCTCCTGTGAGCTCAAAACATAAAAACTCTGAGACTGGAATGAACACAAGCTAACTTTAGAAGCTCATTGCTCCCATTCTTCTGCAAACTGCAGTTTTGGCTTTCACACAACTTATAATTCAAACTCGTGTCACATCTAAGAGCCTTAGTATTGGTCACAGGCTTCTGGGTCATGATCTTAGGATTTATTGAAGGTGTAAATTGTAAAATATAGTTTTAGAAGACAGCCATTTTGTTGAAAGAATGCGACTGCGTTACTTGCAGGTAGCCCACTGTGAACTTTGGACTGGGCCACATTCCAAACATTCTGGGATGGGCCACTTTCATTTGTAAAGTAAATACTTAAGCTTCTATAGAATTGTTTAACTTGGCATAAATCAATCAGTTTAGGATGAAAAAGGTTTATAGAATATGTCAGTTATGGATTAGGTTATCCTTTGTTATGGGATTTTAAGATTATCATATGAAAAGGGTTTAAAGGCAATCATTGATTAAGTTTTCATGGATTAAGGTTTCTGGTGGGTGAGGGATGCCCCTCCCACATCTGACTTTGTGTATAAAAGACCCGTTGTAATTCCCAAAAACTCACATCGCTTCTGCCCTAGACCAGAGTCCAGTCTCTTTCTTTCTCTCTCTCTTTCTCTCTTCTTCCCCCCAGTCACCAACACCATCTCCACCTTTGGGGTACCCTGAACCCAGCTGGAGCTGGTCTCCGGCAGTGGTGGATGGCAAATGCACAGGTGACAGCATCCAGGAATTCTTACTGAGCCTTAGATACTGCCTCCTCTTCATCACCCTGTGGAATGCCTTCATGACGTTCTGCATGGTTGGGATGTTTGGCTTTTGAGCCCCAGATACAGAACTAGGACTTCACCCTCCTGGAAGCTGAGTCTCCACTCCTCTGTTTCTGATGACTTCAAGGATGTTTTTGACCAGAAAACCAATGCTCTTCCCAGAAAGCCCAGGCTCATGGTGGGGGGGGACAAAATGTTCACCAGGATGTGCATGGTTTCCCAGCCACGTGACTGTTGTCAGAGACACTTTCCGTGTGGTGTCTGAATTGGTATGCTGTCTACTGAAGGGGTTTCAGGACGGCTTGTGTGAGGGCCTGTGATAAGAATGCATTCCCTGCAGATAAAAGAATGTGGCAAGATCTTTTCAATGTGTTGAAATCCCTCCTCTATCAATCTTCCACAAGAAACCTGTTTCTGGATATTTCTTGGTTTGTTTTAAGTAATCATCCTTTTGCTTAGAATCATAAAGATTTAGAAGTATCATTTTTATCCAGGAATCTGAGCAGAAGGTGTGGTTCCTTATCTTAACACAGCCTCAGGCTTGGAAAATGGTTAGGAAGTTACACCGTGTTGCCTGCTGAGTCTGACGGTATCTGGACCAGTCAGGGGCCTACATTCAAATCCATCCCCACCCCGACACGGTCTGCTCAGCTACTAAGGTCAACAGAAGTCATCTCTAGGACCTTAAGGAGCAGGCCACCCGTAGCAGGGACACTCACCTTTCTAATTAGACACTAAACAGTGAACTACAGGGATGAGGTAGGGCCAGGTGAAATATTATTGATTTTCCATAGAAAAGGAATGTAGGGAAGTTGGCCAGGCAGGACTGGCTGTAGGAGAAATTTTGCTTTGCCCTAAAGTCTTTTGGGGGCCTTGAATTGTGCAAGCACAAGAATTAGAGTGATTTTATTATGTGATATTAGGATCATGCTCTGAAAGCTTGGGTTTCTGAGTCAAGGCTGAAACACAGTGAGCCTCCATCTAGGAATTACAACATTGTTCCAGAAGCTTCTTTGAGGAGGAGACCTGGCTTCATTCCCAAAATGAAACTCCCTAGGATCAGCACCTAAATCCCACAGCTGTGGGGTTTGTCGTGGTTTTCGAAATCTTGACTTGGAGGTAAACCTGGAGGGACAGAAAAGTAAATATGCAGATTTTTAGGACTGAGTAGCCTTGAAAATAAAGCTCGCTCTAAAACAAGAATTAAAAAGTAGAATTAAATTTAAATTACTTGAGTGCATCCTTTAATTTTGAAGATAATTTCTGAGTTTAAAAGTCCATTATAGAACAAATAACCAAGTTTTGCCAAACATAAAAAATAAAATAATTTTTGCTGCATGCCACATAATAAGTGACAGAATCAATGGAGCAGACATCCAGATCATTCTCCACGTGCTCTTTGGAAAGACTGTGTAACCTCCACTTGACAAAAATATTTTTTGTATTTCTAATCATTATTTCTCCATGCTTCCCACTGATCTCCCTGCTGACAATCTGACAGCATTGTGCATTCCACAGCACAACTGGCCAGTACGTTAAGTAGCTGGAAGATATAACAAGTTCAAATATTTGTTCCCATCCTTGCCTGTGACCAGAAGGAATCACTGGAGTCAGACCTCAGTTGATTGTGTTAATTAAATTGCTCCCGAAAAGGGTCAAGATGGAGAGGACAGATTATAGCTTATTGTCATTCAGATTTAACCACATGTTAAGAAAGAACTTGTTCACAACACATTTGAGACTGTGGCAGAAACTAGATGTACAGAGTGGAACTCTACCAAATCCACCACACATTATTGTATTGAAGCTATTATTAATAATAATTCTTAAAATGAAAAAAAGGACAAATGATGAATTTGATGAAATGTTGGGACAACAGACATAATAATCCATGAAAGACTCGAGGAGTTAGATGGTTAGTGTTCAAGCTCCAATAACCCAAGCCAAAAAAAGTGAGTTCATGAGTCTGTATATAAGTTTTTACATTTATATCTACCCCCCTGGGAATGAAAGGACTGCAGTGTTCCAATTTTCAGGCAGTATGCATGAGTGAAAGGGCATTGGAGTAGGAGAAAGATGATCTGTTGCTAGCTCCAACTATTTACCAGCTGTGAGACCTGGAATAACTCCCTTAACCTTTCTGAGCTTCAGTGTTCTTATTAGGAGAAGGGGACTCATAATATATGTGAAATATGAATGAAAAAGACAGTGTGTTTGAAAGAACCTTTTAGCCATGGAAAATTTTGATGAGCAGGAGAGGTCTTGCTCTTCCGATTCAACAAGTACTCCCAGACCCATCTGCCATCACCAACTCAGTGAATTTTCTATCCTTCTGGTAACAGGACACTCACTGGTCTCCAAACTTGATCTACTCTTTCATACATTCAGAATGAAACACAGCTCCTTTATTGGAGGGAAGGGAACATTTCCTTCCTGCTCCTTATAAGTAGAAAGGGTTTGTCTCACCTCAACCTTTTAAATTTATTTCGGGATTTGTCAGTGTAATTCGTCAACATCTGAGCTGTTTACTAGGCTGTGTTCAATAGGAGATGTAATCATTGAAGTCAGGCCTACTCAAGCCTTATCTCTCTTACAAGTTCTAGCTGGATGTGGTAAGCAGACCTTGGCAGGCCTTAGTATCTAGGAGCAGGTAGCTGTCTTCTTTTCTCTGCTCCCAATTGGACCCAAGAGCCCACTTGAATATGATCAGTCTCTTGCTCTTTAAAAATACCCTAATCATACTGGTTTCAAGATTCAGATACAGTGGAGGAGCAGTGAGGATAGAGAAAAGGGCAGAACGAATAGCCTCAGAATTGCCTTGTTCCCTGGTTGCAGGCTTCAACTCAGCCTCTGGGAGCGAGCTTTTTTCCTTGTGTGTATCTCCCTTGAAGATGTAAAAGAAACTATTGGGATGACTAACAAGACAGGATTCAGTCACTCCTGGGCCCTGTGTCTGTAACACTATCCCCTTCAACCTTCACCTCCAGAGCAATCCTTCCTACCTGCACTAAAACACCAACCCTGTGAACCTTCCCTCAACTCCCCTGCAGAAAGCCCTGCTGCCAACTAGCCTCCACCCAGTACTTTGCTCACGCCTCTGGTGTATCCCCCATTTCACTCCCTGGTGTTGCACTAATTTGTGCACATCTGTCTCTCCTTTCATACTTGAACTTCCCCAGAACATTTCTATTCTATATACACCTTCCTCAGCTGCCAGAGTTATGCCTAGGAAATAATAGACCCTCAATAAATATGTGGAAAGAATATTAATTTAACATTACTTAAATGCCACCTGCATGTGTTCCCCAAAGGGGAATTCATATTTGCCATTTATCACAGTTTATCTCTTGAGAGAAAGCTGAAAGGAAAGCCCCACGGAAAGCCTATCAGAATTATTGAGCTAACTTATAAAACCCTGAAACCATTGTAACATTTCTTTTTCATCTTCTCTGAGAAACTTTCATAACTTCTGTGAACTTTATTCAGGCTTTTAAAAGTTATACACTTCTACCAGCAACACATACCTTTCAAGAAGTTTCACAATATCACTGGCAGATTTGCTGGAAGAAAATTCTTCCATCAGATTCCCCTGCCTGGCAAACAGTTTTCAAAGCATTTGCAGTCGGAATTCCCGTTGAGCCGAACAGCCAGAAGTTCATCTGTGTTAACCTTGTCATACCTGAAACTTGTGACTGACTGAGCACATTGATTTGGGGCCTCTGTTTCCCCTCAGCCCCTGTACTCTGGGATTTGGGGCTTATTGTCAAGAAATCAGTCCTAATGGCTAATTGCTCAAGGGGCCAGTGTTGTTCTCAGAGCTGCACATGCAATAAAAAACACAGCCATCCTCTGACGTAGGAGCTCTTATGATCCACAAGTGGCAGATAGAGAAACTGAGGCCTTGAATCCTTTGAGGGCTCACCTCAGGTCACACAGCTGTTAGTGGCAGGGCTGAGTTCCAACGACCGGGCCCCACTATCTCTCAGTCAGGAGAACACAGGCTCTAGTGGCAGACAAAAGAGCTCCCATCAGCACAACCTTAGTAAATCATTTAATTCTCAGAATGTCACAAGCTCAGGCATGCAAGAAATGTGACCTTGATTTTTAAAAATCTCTTTACTGTTTTAATGGGAACATAATGTACAGTCAGTGAAATACTCAGATCTTAACTGTACAGTTTGATAAGTTTTGATCCAAACCAGCACCCAGGCAATGCACACCCTTCTCAAGATATAAAACCTATTTATCATCCCCCAAAAGTGCATTAAGCCCTATCCCAGCCAATTTCCACCCCTCCAGAAAATTATTATTTTATTTTATGTCACCATAGACTATCTTTTCATTTAACTGAATTACTTCGAACCTTTTTCCTCGTAGTGTCAGAAAACTTCATCTCAGCCAATTCAGAGCTTTTCTCATTCAATTTCTCCGGCATTTTATACAACATTTAGAGCAGAAGGTTGAGGTACATTGCCTCGCATTTTGTGAGAGGGTCAAGAGTGCGCTCAGTTGCTGACTCTGCGCTTGTCTCTGCTGGGCGGTTCCTGCCTTGTCTGCTTCCCAGCTACTCCATGTGGGATGTTGCTTTCCTTCTTGATCTCAAGCATCAAGACCTCTTGAGCTTGGACACTCTCTCAGCCACATTCATGTCCCTTTGAGGTCAAAGGCATCTTCAACCTTACAGCCACATCCCTGCCTCCCACTTCCCTCCTACTCCCACTGCCAGAAGTGGAGGCTTCTCCAAGACCCTCTCTGCCTAGACACACCCTGAAGCCACGTCTACTCTGGCATATTGTCACCTCACCCAGGCACATCTGGGAAAAGCCACCTTTACCCTTGTATCTAACAGAGCAAAGAAAAGTCTATCCACCACTATCTTTCTTGCTCAGCCTTTGCAAAGTAGGAGAGTATAAAGCAAAAGGCTACTTTCCTCCATGGATCCCAAGGATAGACTCTCTTTTTCTCCCTTTAGTACCCTCCCTAACTCCCAAAGTACCTTTTGGAGTCTCAGGATTAGACACATAAGACATCTAAAGGTCTTAGTGTTATTCTCCTGACACAATCTCTTTCCTGAGGATGGTCAAGATCTCCCTGTAGGAAAGCAGAAGGATTCCAGCACTACAGAAAATCTGAGGGAAAGAACCACATCAGTTAACATATTAAAACATTATTCTGGTGCAGAGAAAAATAATGGTATAATAGGGCCATAGAGGTATTGTATTAGTTAGCTGATTCCTGCAGAATATTTATATAGTTAGCATGTAATAAATTGCCATCGTTATTACGTCTAGATATGGCGAATGTTACCAGATTAAACTTGAGCCCAGAATCTTTACTCTGTGCTATCTGGATGTTGTCTATAAGTGGGACTGATGTAAGCTATCGTGGCACCTGGAAGGAGATTATGAAACAACAGACTGACAGGAAGTTGGGAAGCCCCGAGTAGCTGAAATGGAGGGAGGAAGTGAAGATTGTGGCAATGAGTCTGAAAAATGACTTGGATAGTCACTGGCAGTTGCAGTCACA
Source organism: Carlito syrichta (assembly GCF_000164805.1). NCBI lineage: Eukaryota > Metazoa > Chordata > Mammalia > Primates > Tarsiidae > Carlito > Carlito syrichta. The sequence continues at coordinate 173,337 of NW_007245653.1, read as the reverse complement.
ACCAGTGAAAATAGAGTAACACACACCTTAAACAGATAAGGGTAGCTGTACCTTGTTCCCTGGACAGACTTGTACCAGCACCCTTTTGATGGCTCAGTATCCAACATACTTCCAACCTATGATCCTAGCTCTCCAAACCAAGTAATGTGCTATGGTGGAAAAACTCAGGCCAGACAGTCCTGGGTGGGAGCTCGGCAGCCTAGTGTGTTTGAGACTACATCCAGAGTCAGACTCCCTAGCTCTGCTGCAGAAGCTTTATGGGATCTTAGCCTTAAGCAACTTACTTAGCCGCTCTTGTCTCCATTTCTTACTCAGTAAAATGGGGAAAATTGTTGAGGGTACAGAGAAGATAGCTTCCTCTTCCTCTTCACCTCTGGTTTCCAAGAAAAGGGATTGTTTCTAAACACTTACGGCCTCTTGTCCCACACTCCCTCCTTTGCATCAGAAGTGGGCTGAGTTACCTAGTGGACGAATGACAGTTATTGAGACACATTTTTTTGTTTGGATAGAGCTTATTTATAAAAATCCAAAGCATATAAATTTCAATCTCTTTTTTGCCCCCACTTCACCTGGATAAGTGAAAAGGGATCATCATGTATGTGTCTGCTCTGCGGACCCCAATATCCATTGAGTAGGCTTTTCCAAGGTCTAACGTGTAGGCAGAAGCATTAGAAAGCACAACATCACCCCTTACCTCAGTCTTGCTCTCCAAATCAGTTTTCATCAATAGCGTTGCGAGTCCTTTGCTTCCATCTGCCTCACTGCTTTGTAGGCTCATTGGTCCCTTCAAACTCCAACAATAATTGTGCCTAACTCGCACAATCTCGGTGATGGTGACCAAGGTAATAAAGATAAAGAGTGTCTGGAGCATATTATCTGCTCAATAAGTGCTTGCCTGTGGAAATTTTTAATAGCTGTTTCGCTTCTATGAGTCACATAACCTCCTATTCTCTAAGTTTCCTTATTTTTAAAAAAGTTATGATTAATTATACAGATTAAGTAAGAAAGCTATGTAAATTACTCGGTGCATAGGTTGGCGTTCAACATACAGTTTTTAACAGAAGCTGCTTCTCCCTTCCAAGGGAATGGCATAATTCATCTCAGGAGTAAACGGTGCAACCGTTCATGAAATACCTTGATGCTTCCTTTTGGAGAAGAAAAGTGAGGCCTCTGGGCTGAGCCCAAAAAGAGAGAGAGAGAGAGGGGATGTGCTCAGAGCCCTAAGGGGAAATACATTTTGAGTTTCAAAGGGACAAAAGCAGAGAAAAGAGTTTGGAGCCTGGGAAATTAAGACACTGAGGGGGGAAAAAAGGAGGTTGAGAAAGAGAAGAAGAGGTAAAAGGAGAAAAAGAGAGAAGTAGAGAGTGTGACAGCACTGGAGACCCTGAAGGCAAGACAGGGTCAGATATGGAAGGAGCAGAAGGCAGTGATTTCTGTCAGTCCTGGGCCAGCAGGAAATGAGAGAGGTGAGCCTGGAAATATATTCTCCTGAGCACTCCCACTCCCAATCATCTCAGAAATCTTGGGGAAGAGAGGGACAAGCTATACAGTAGGGGATTCAGATCATTGTATTTAACTCTTAAAGGGAAGAATGTCCTCAGAAGACAGCAACTGGTAGATTTCTGGACTACACTGAATTGAGTTATATTCTTTTTCAAACTTGAATGGCAGAGATGAGCAAATGCAACCATCTCATTCTAGCAATAAAAAAACGGAGAGAGACTCAGAAATACTGGACAACCTGAACAGTCCACTGGCTTATTGAACAAGGGACATGTTGTAAGAAAGAGTAACAAGGTTTTGTTTATTTTTTTGTTTGTTGTTGTTATTTTAGCACTGCCTTCATCTGCTCTGTTGAGTCTTCTTGGTCTTCCCCTTAAAAGCATCTCAAGCAGATACTAAAGATAGTTAGTCATCTTCAGCTATGAAAGCAGTTCAGGTACCAGAGAACTGAATCTTTCATCTCAGTTTCCTTCAAAGTTCCTCCCCACGCCTCAGCTCTGGAACCAAAGGGAGCAGGAATGAGGGGAACGCCTAGTTCTAACCCACTGCTTACTCTCTATCTCCCTCCACTCTACCTGTTCCTTTGGGCTCCTCCAGTGTCCAGACAAGAATGAAAAGTAAGAGAAAAGAGACCAAAAAGTGTTTTCACTTAGCTTAAGTATTTCAAGCCCTCTCTTGGCTGTTAAGTGCCTTGTGATGGCAGGTGTAAAAATGCTAGATCTTTCTTGTGGGGTGCTGAGCAACTCTAGCTTACCCCAGGGGGCAAGCCTACAAGTCCACCAAGCCTCAAGCCAACCCCTGCTTGGGGTTCCTCATAATCAGCTAAGACTGGGGAACCACATTTCCCTCCTCTCTTTGGGGGAGAAAAACCATTGCCAAGTTTTGTGTTTCTCATAATTGCCCTCAAAGATGCCTCCACAGTGGCTCTCCAGCCTTTTCTGCCCGGCAGGGTTGATGTTCACTAGATCTGGACATTTCATGGTGAAACCTAGGGAGACGTGTTCAGACTGCACCGGGACACCTGCCAACCATGCTGATCTTGGCAAATTCACTTTCCCTCTAAGTCTTCTAGTTTTTGTAGTTTTTGTTGTTGATGGGATGGGAATGATAATAATAGTATCCATCTCGGGGGGTGTTGTCGGGATTAAATGAGGAAATATATGCAAGGCGTGAACAGCAGTTTCTTATCCATAAATATGTATGTTAGTTATAATGTTTATTATTGTCCAGCTATGGGTCCTCAGCCCAAACTCCAAAGCAGGAGGAAGTAACCCATTTGATACCATGCTTCCCCCAGATGTCTCCCATTTCAATCATCTCATCTTCTAATGAGGAAACAGACACAGAGACGCTGGGAAGCAAGTCCAGCCCTCACTGATGTTTCTTCTTCTCAGTGTCCACAACACTCATTACCTGAATTATGTATTTTGGAAAATGATTGCATTTAGTTTAGCATTTGATTACAGGGTATCTAATCCTTTTCTCTATAATGGCATGCTGAATAAGAGTTTTCCTATTTCCTAAGAATTAAAGCTTAGAGCTGAGAACAAGGAAGCCCTAATTACTCCACATTCTAAAGAGAACTGGAAGCAATTAGGCCTGGACTTCTCTCCCAGGGTTTACTAAGAGGCATTAAGAATCTGCCCTATAACAGCTTTCAAGCATCCCACCCTCTTTGTCATGCTAATAAGAGTGATAAAAAAAAGAAGAGAGAAAGAGCAGGAATAACTGGTAATGTAGATAGGGTTACCAGAGAAAACACAAGACACACCGTTAAATTCAAACTTTCAGATAAACAGAAATATTTTTTTAAACTATAACTATGTTCCAAATATTGCATGGGACATACATATACTAAAAAGTTTTAGCTGTTTATCTGAAATTCTCACTTACCTGGTTGTCATGTATTTTTATTTGCTAAATCTGGTTGCCCTGTTGCAGGAAGAGAAATCTTTTTGGTAAAAGAAGACTCTGGACCAGGGTAAAGCTGAGCACCCCCACTACTAAAGAAACCACACACATTTTTCTTCAGAGGCCGTCGTCCTTGGGAAAATTGCCAAGAGGTGGTCAAACCATACCAAGCCAGTGAGTGATCAAAAATATCACTCTATATCTAATTATAGGTGGTTGCAAAATAGATTCTCTGACCCTTCCAACTCCAGAGAATCACTCATTACAAAGGTTGAAAATATATTTCAAATTAATGTTTTAAGATAGAACGCACCTTTAATAATTTTTTAAGGGCAGAGCCTCTGCTTCTGAAAAGATGAAGTAGACATAATTTATATTGTTCCTCCCTAAGACCATTTAAAAACCCTGGACAAGGTATATAAAGTAAACCAAAGAAGAGTGAAAATGGAAGATGAGCAAGCCAGGGGCTTTGCAGGACCTGAGAATGATTCTGTGATACATTCTCTGTTTGTTTTATTGTTTGATTGTTTGGTTGGTTGCTTTTGGTTCATTTGTTTTTCTGACTGGCTGCTTGGCTGGTTGGTTGGTTTTGTTTTTTTGTTTTGTTTTGTTGCCTTAAAAATCCCATATTGGATACTGGAGATGTCAGCAACCCAGAAATGCTGACTGATACACGGAGGAAAAAAGCAACAAGAAAAGCTTGCTCTTTCTGGCCAAAGGATCCACAAAAGGTCAGCCTAACAAGATGGAAAACTTTTAGAAAATAATTTCTCCACTCTAGCCAAACACCACTTTGTTTGTAACCCCACCAACAAAGGTCAAGCGAAGAACATATACTTCACCTTTGCCAGACTGTAACAAGGCACTTCAACTCTCTCACTGGGGTACACTCAGAGACAGCTAAGTCAGAATCCAAACCTTTCATCACTAATCAGCAATGAAGCAGCCTCTCTCCATTCCCTCTGACCTCCCCTCCCCTACTCCAAGGTGTCAGTGGAGACCACATGAGAAGGTTAGACTTCCATTTTCACTAGACATTAGCAAGCAGCTTCTCCCGCCCCCACCTCCCACCATGGTGGTTCAGAGAAGATCTCATAAAGAGTTAAGACGTTCAACTCTGCTCATGGATGCTATCTATCAACAGAGTCAGGGAGGCCATGTGGAGAATAGTAAAAAAGCTTCCTGGTGGGAGCCAGAACTCCCATACCCACCTAGCAGTTGCAAAGGACACTTTTCTCACCCCCCAATGTCAACAGAGGCTAAATAGAGAAGTTGTAATTCAATCCTACCTGGCAGTAATAAGGTTGTTCTGCACATAACCCTCAAGACTAATTTCAGAGGGTACCTGCTAAAATAGAAGAAATAAACAGCATCCTTATAAGAGTCAAAACATAATACTCCAAATGTCCAAGTTTCAACTGAAAATGATTTCTCATAGCAAGAATGAGGAAGTGGAAAGAAAACCAGTGGAAAGAAAACCAGTCAGTAGGTAATTACACTGAGATGGCAGTGTGTTAGGAATATCTGACATGAATTTTAATGCAAGCGGTATAAAAATGTTTTAATGAGCAGGTGCAAACATACTTGAAATAAATGTTGAAATGAAAAGCTTCCACAAGTAATAGAAAACTTCACCAAGCAAATAGAGGATGCAAAGAGGAGCAAAATAGAAATTTTAGAACTGAATAATAAATAATGAATAAAGGAACCTCTCTAAACAGAAGGGAAATCATAAAAGAAGGAATCTTGAAAGATCAGGAAAAAAGAAGGAACACAAAAAGAACAAAAATATGAACAAAATACAATAGACTGTCTTTCTCTTCTTCTTTTTTTTTTTTGAGTTGGAATCTCACTTGTCTTCCAGACTGGGGTGCAGTGGCTGCTCCCGGCCACCACAGCCTCGACCTGCTGGGCTCCAGCGATCCTTTCGCCTCAGCCTTCCAAGTAGCTGGAACTACAGGTACACGCCACTGCCCGGCTAATTTTTTTGATTTATTGTAAAGATGAGGGCTCGCCAAGTTGCCCAGGCGGGTCTCCAACCCACGGGCTCAGGCAATTCACTCACCTCGGCCTCCCAAAGCGTGGTATTACAAGCTGAGCCACCGAGCCTGGCCTATCTTTCTCTTCTTAAGTCTTTTAAATTATGTTTCACGACTTAAGCAAATATTATAACACTGCCCAAGGTGGTTCTCAATGAATATAGAGGAATTATCTAAGAAAATTACACTATAAATGAGAGAGGTTAGAGAGATATACAGGAAGGTGAAATGCCTGCACTTCAGTTAAACTAGTAAAGTGTTTACACCAGTAGACCATGGCAAATTGCACATATATATATCAGCATTATGCCTACAGCAATAACTATAATATCTGTTAAAAGACATACACTCAAAAACACCACAGATAATTCAAAATGGAATTCAAAAGACTAGAAGACCAGATATAGACTCAACTATATACTGTCTATGAGAAAGCATTTTAAATCTAATGATATATATTGTTTGAAAGTAAAATAAAAGAAAAAGGTATATTATGAAAGCATTAATTTTAAAAAGCAAAAGTGGCTATATTAATATTGTATAAAGTGGACTTCAGAAAGAAGAAAATTATCAGAGGCAAAGAGGTATACTTATGCAGTAATGAAAGAGCCAGTTAACTAAGAATAACAACCTTAAACATATATGCACCAAGCAATAAAGTTAAAAGTATGTAAAGCAAAAACTGATAAAAAAAGAAATGAGAAATAGACAAATTAAAAGCTATAGTTGGAGACTTTAACACTTCTTTCACAAAAATTGATAGAACAAGCAGAAAAAATTACCACAAATATTTAAATGTTGAGTGATACCATGAACCCATAAATAATCACATTTATAGAACACTTCACTCAACAACAGTAGAATATAAATTATTCTCATATGCCCACAAATCATATACAAAGATAGATGATGTCATGGACCATAAAAAAACACAAGAAATTTATTTAAATCATGCAAAGTCGGTTATCTGACCAAAATAGTATTTAGCCAGAAATTAATGAAATAAAAATAATCAAAACATGTTCTAACACTGATATCTAAACAATACACTTTTAAATGGATAAAAGAAGAAGTCTCAAGGAAATTTTTAAAAATACACTAGACTGAATAAGAGTAAAAATACAGCATATGAATGTGCATGAGTCTCAGAGCAGTGCTGAGAAGGGAACTTAGCACTAAATGATATTAGGAAAAAGAAAAAGTCTCAAGTCTATAATCTATGCCCCCACTCCAAGAAATTTTAAAAAGAAAAAAAATAAAGTTGAAGTGAACAGAAGAAAGGAAATAATAAAGATAAGAGCAGAAATAAATAAAATTAAAAACAGATAATCAATGAGAAAATCAATAAAACAAAAGTTAGTGATTTAAAAAGATCAACAAGATTGGCAAAACTCTAGCAAGATTGACAAAAAAGAGGGATTGAGAATAAAACAAGAATATCACTGCAAACTCTATAGACAACAAAAGGATAATAACAAAATATTATGAATAAACCCATATAAATAAATTTGATAACTTAAATGAAATGGAGCGATTCCTTAAAAACAAACTTATAAACCATACTCAGTACAAAGTAGACAATTTGCATATTCTTAACTCTTTTAAGAGAATTTAATTTTTAATTAAAACCACTGAAATTAAATCTACAGATCCAGGTGGTTTAACTAGAGAATGCTCCCAGTTGTTACAAGAAGAATTAGTATGTGAATTCTACACAGTCTCTTTCATAAAAATAGATTAGGGAACATGTCAGAACTTATTTTGTATAAATAGTATTACATTATTACATTCATATGAAAACCAGACAAAGATATTATAAGAATAAAAACTACACACCAATATTTCTGATGACAATAGATACAAAAATTCTTAACAAAATGCTGGTAATGGAATCTAGCAATATGTAGATGGAATTATATAATATGACTAAATGGGGCTTGTTTTAAAGATGCAAGGAAAATTCAATATTTATTTATTATTTATTTTTATTTTAAAGATGTGGAGTAGAATTCAGGGTTAGGTACATAAATGTTCATTATGTAGGTATTCTTGTTGAAGTGTGCCCCCGATTCCCTAGCAGTTTCCCACTACTGCCAATCCCACATCCTCCCTTCCTGACAGTTTTCCACTATTGCTAATTCCTTTCTTACAGTATCATGATAATTGTTCAAGATCTCCTCATGAGTGAGAATATGTGGTACTCTGTTCTTTGTTCCTGTGACAGATTACTCAGCATTATAAAGTTGCTGCAAAGTTCATGATTTTGTCCTTATTTATGGCTGCATAATATTCCATCTTGTATAAGTACCACATTTTTTTGGTTTAAAGATGTGGGGTACAATTCAGGGTTAAGTATACAAATGTTCATTATGCAGGTACCCTTGTTGATGAAGTATGAACCCCACTTGCCCTGGCAGAATCACACTACTGCCAATCTGATCCCTCCCTGGCAATTTCCCACTACTGACAATCCTTTTCTTATAGTATTACAATAATTGTTCAAGGTCCACTTATGAGTGAGAACATGTGATACTCATCTTTGTTTCTACGATAGATCACTCAGTATTATAAACTCTAAGACCATCCAAGTTGTTGTGAAGTTCATAATTTTGTCCTTCTTTGTGGCTGTGTAATATATCCCATTGTATATACATACCACATTTTTTTATACAAGCCTCTTTCAATGGGCAGCCTCATTGGTTCCATGTCTTTGCAACTGTGAACAATGCTGCAATAAACTTTTGCATGCAGGTATCTTTTTCATAAAGTGATTTGAGATTGGCAGGGAAGAGACACATAGATCAATGGAATAAGATAGAGAATTGAGAGGCAGCCCCACACAAGTACGACCAAGTAATTTTTGACAAAACTGTAAAAGCTATTCAATGGAGGAAGGACAGACTTTTTGATCAATATTCTGGGAGCAGATGGACAAAATAAACAAACAAATAAATAGATAAATAGTTACTCCCAAAGCTTACATCTTATAAAAATTAAATTTAAACTATCATAGATTGAAATGTAAAACTAAAAACTTTTAGAAGATAAGACAGGAGCAAATCTTTGGGATCCAAGACTTGGTAAAACATTCTCAGACATGACTCCAAAAGCATAGTCAAACAAGGAAAATTTGATAAATTGAGTTTTATCAAAATTAAAAACATTTCCCCTTTGAAAGACTACATGAAGAAGAAGAAAAGACAAGCTATGGACTGTGAGAAAATATTTGCAAACCACATCTCTGACAAGAAACTAGAATCTAGAATATATCCCGAAACTTTCAAAACTCAATATTTTAAAAAGTCTCATTAAAAAAAAAGAAAAAAAGAACAAAAGTCATAAACCGACATATCACTAAGAGAATATATAGATGGCAAATAGGCATGTAAAAAGATGTTCAACATCACCAACTATCAGAGAAATACAAATGAAGGTCCTGAGGTATTACCACATTCCTACGAAAACAGCTAGAATTTGAAATAGTGACAATACCATAAACCAGCAAGGGAGCAGAGAAATTGGATCTTTCTCACATTGCTTGAAGATGGCCACTCGGGAAAATAATTTGGCAGTCTCTTAGAAAACTAAACATGAAGTTTATGCAGCAAAGGCACTCTGGACATTAATCTCAGAGAAATAAACTTATGTCTGCACAAAAATGTAGACACAAATGTTCATAGAAGCTTTGTTTTTAATAACCATGGAACAGAATAGCCAAATAACCCAGAAATAGACACACACAAATATGGCCAATCAATTTTTGGCAAAATTGCAAAGCAATTTGATAGATGGATGATAGTCTTTTCAACAAATGATCCTGAAGCAGTGGGATAACTGAAGTCAAAACAATAAATAAATAAACCTCTAACTGGAAACAACTAAAATGTCCCTTAACAGGCGAAAGGCTAAACAAACTGTGATCCATCCAGACCGTGGTTACATCCAGACCATGGAATATTACCCATCAGTGAAAAAGAAAGAACTATGAATACACAAACAATTTCGATAGATCTTAAGAACATTATGCTGCATGAAACATAAAAATCTCAAAAGGTCACAAACAATACAATTTCATTTACAAAACATTTTTGGAAGAACGAAACGATAAGGATTGAAAAAAGATTGATGGTTATCAGGAGTTCGTGATGTTAGGGAGTGAGAGTCTAATTATAAGGGGGCTCTTTGTGGTGATGAAGGAGTTCTCGATCTTGATTGTGGTTATGATTATACAAATCTGTTTTCTACAAGACTTGACTTCCTGGCCTAATTACTTTAAATTTCAGAGTTCTCATATTTGAATCAAAGGGTAAATATACTTTCTTCATAAAATGTGTCATCATTATATACAATACCCAAGTCCGTCTGGCCCAAAAGTCCGTGTGTATTCCACATGTAATATAGCCATTGAAGTCACTGATTAATTATTAACACTTTAATCTTATTCAGATATGTATCGATTGGCTCAGGGAACATCAACCAGGAGGTGCAGAAAACAGCACAGATACGTTTTAATTGCTGAGAGATGAAAAAGGTAGTGAGCAGATGTTTCTTAAGTGAGTTGCTGCTCTGGAATTTCCTGGGCATAACTCAGTTTCTTACAGAAGTTTAGGCAGGAGAGGCAGTGATTTGCAAGCAGGAGCACAATAGATCCTGGGGCAGTCACCTTAGCAATAGATGCTTCATGCTCGTAGAAGGAGCACAGTAACCCCAAAGGCCAGGCCACAAGAAACAACAGTGCTGTTCTGTTCAGTTAAGCAAGTGCTTATTGATTACCTGCCTTAGGTAATGGCACTGTGTGAGGCCCTTGAGAAAACAATGATGTATGAAGCAGAGCCCCTGCTTTCTCAAAGCCTTGTGAGAAACTGATGATCCAATGTGACTTTCCTTGGGGAAAGAGGGAACTTTGAGGAAAAAGGTGCTTGGAGCCATCTTGAAGTTCTGGCTATTTCCTGATGTGGTCTACAAGGCAATATTTATACACCTTTACCCTCAAATTCTAACAAAGTGAAAAATAGAAACAGATACCATTCGAGAATAGAGTCGAAAGAAGCGTTTGTTTTGTTTCATTTTGGTGAAACTATCGAGTAACTCAGTTTGAACCTATAGTCAAAGTCATTCTGAACCCTGGAATGAACAGAAAATAGTGAGAGCTATTATAAGTGGACTGGATAGGGCAAACCCCCTGGGTCCCCTCCCACTGTGGGAGCTCTTCTATCCTCTCAATAAATCTTGTTTCCTCAAAAAAAGGGGGACTGGAGAAATACAATGTAGTGCTTATACAAGATGGACTACTAGGCAGCCATAAAATGGGGCAGAATCATGGGCTCTGCAACAAATTGGATGGAATTGGAGACAATCATACTTAGTGATCTATCACAGAAACAAAGAACAGAATACCACATGATCTCATTTACAAGCGGGACTTGAACATTAATCACAATAGCCCAAGAGAGGGATTGGAAGTTGCAGGCACTGCCAGAGAAGGGGAGCGGCACATAACAACACAAAGCGTACCTGGTCCTAAACCACGGGAAGTAAGAACCAATTGAAGGCCCAAATTTCACCTGCATGTGGATTTCTTATGTGCCTAATCCTGACTTGTACCCTACATCTCCATAATAAAACGAAGTGTGTTTTTTTAAAAAGAGCAGACCACATGCCTGGAGAAGTTTCCAACAACTTCAAAATCTACAACTTCTAAGAAGAGAATTATCTATGTTAACCATGAAGCTGGCATATTGCTCCCTCTCTGAATCTTGTGTTTACATTTTTTTCAGTTGACTAGGAAAAATGATGTGGTTGGCATTTGAGAGTGTCTTGAAGACACTTGAGCTGTCTTTTTTTTTTTTTTTTTTTTTGAGTTGGAGTCTCCCTTTGACGTCCAGGCTGGAGTGCAGTGGCAGGCTCACAGCCACCACAGCTTTGCCCTTATGGGCTCAGGTGATCCTTCTGCCTCAGCCTTCCAAGTAACTGGAACTACAGGCATGTGCCACCATGCTTGGCTAATTTTTTTGATTTATTGTAGAGATGAGGTCTCGCCAAGTTGCCCAGGCTGGTCTCAAACCCCTGGGCTCAGCCCATTCTCTTGCCTCCACCTCCCAAATTGTTAGGATTACAGGCATGAGCCACTGAACCTGGCTTGACTGTATTAAAAGATTAGTAAGAGCTAAAAATCACATGGCAGTATAAAACATCACAGATGGCACAAGGAACTTCACGTTGTTTGGAATTATCAAGATGTTAAATGTAAAGATGGAATTTCAGTCTGGAGTAAGGGTGTTTAGCAAAGTGTACCAGGAGGATAGATATTGGAGATATGAGGAGACAGTGGGGCTGGGGAATTCAGTACTAGATGATAGCTTCCACATCAGAAAATATGGCATGCTGGAGCTGGTGGAGTCAGGTGGCTCCTGACCAGGCTTGACTATTAGAAAGAAATTGGACATCATGGACATTGAAGATAGTGCCATGGAGGAGAAAATCTATCTGCTTTATCAAACTTGTAAGGGCTAAATTTGCTAGGCATACTCCCACTTTGAATTACCTGTTCACAGAAGAATGAGATATGGGTCTAGTGTATTTTGAGTTAAATAGATTGCTTTTTATCTCAGAGATAAGCACTACTAATATCCTTTGTGAAAATCATTTTCCACTTCTTTCCTGAACCTTGCTTGGCCCAAGGTAAACCTTACAAAATAACCTCTTAATGGTGGCATCTGTGGTGCAATCTGTTGCTTAATCGCTGTCAGGACCATCAGCCCACTTGAAATTCATCTATTCCTTTCTTTTTTTTTTGAGTTGGAGTCTTACTCTGTCGCCCAGACTGGAGTGCAGTGGCCGCTCCCGGCCACCGCAGCCTCGACCTGCTGGGCTCTGGCGATCCTTCTGCCTCAGCCTTCCGAGGAGCCGGAATTACAAGCATGCGCTACCACGCCCGGCTGATTTTTTGATTTATTGTAGAGATGAGGTCTCGCTGCCCAGGCGGGTCTCGAACCCGCGGACTCAGGCAATCCACTCACCTCAGCCTCCCAAACGCGCGGGATTACAGGCTGAGCCACATTCCTTTCAAAATCCCTGGGGGGCATCCCTTGTAGTGGGCATCTTCAGCCACTTTTCCTTTTCAACTCAACTGTAAACTCATACATTTCAAGGGAGTGATTTGATTTTATCATGCATTTTCCTTTCTTTTCACAGAATCTGAGTTTGAGTCCCAGCTCAGATAAGCAGTGTGATCTTGAGCAAGACTCTTAAATTCCTTAAGCCTCAGTTTCCTGACATAAGAACGACTATGATTATGTAGAAGATTTAAAGATACAGAATTTATAAAAATCATTTCAAGAGTTTGATACTCAGCAAATGTCTTTGAGGAAATGAAGCAATTGCCTCTTCATGAAATGCTCCAATTACTATATAACAAACCATCTCAAAGTTGAGTAAAGCAATTACATCTTATTGTGTTCACAATTTTTTTGGATCAGGAGTTTGGGCAGTTTGGGCAGAACAGAGATGAAATGGGCCTCACAACGGTCCTCAACTAGAGTGACTCAAATGACTGCAGACAGCTGCAATGGCTCAGTGTGATCTTGTGTCTATAGCCTCAATTCCTGTGTTCAACTGCTTTCTTGGTTCTTTACACATTGTGGCTGGAAAAACTGAAATGGCATCTTCTTCATTCTTATGTCTGGTGCCATAACTGGGATATGTAGACTATCTGGGAGCTACCTAAACATCTCTCTCTTTCCACATGGCCTCTCCACATAGCTAACTTGGGCTTCCTCACAGCATGGTGGTCTCAGTATAATCATCTTGTCCATATGATAGCTTTCTTTCCCCTGACTGAGAATTACAAAGAGGCCTGGATATAATTTGCAAGTTCTCTTATGACCTGGCCTCAGAATCCCAGAAACTTCTATTGGTCAAGCAAGTCACCGGGGCCAGCCTCAATTCAAGCAGAGAAAATTTAGATGCCACACCTCAATTTATGGAGTTCAAAAACTTTACAACCATTGGTTTAGATGATAAAGTTTAGAACAATTTCTCTAGCTCTGTGGTACCTATCACAAAATGCTTTAAGATGTCTTTCAGTCTTGTTGGAATTTATCTGATTAAATCTCTTCTTTGTCCTCTATTCTCATTTCTTAATGTGTTGTAAGTCTTATGCTGCACACATTTTTCCTGCTATTGACAAATTAGAGGCACAATCATTATGCTTTGAGCATTTATGTCCCTAAAAAGTAAGTTGAAAATAAATGTTAATTCATAAGATACATTTTACTTCTCAGTGTAGCAAGGGCCTCAAATAAAAGGGTGTTGGGGCAGGAGGGGAGGCTGGAGAGGTTGAGACAAGTTAAATCACCCAGCCCAAGACACACAACACATTACCAACAGAGTTTAGGTAAGGATGTGAATAGCCAAAACCACTTATCTGCTTAATTTTCTGCCATCTGTGCCTTTTTTTCTCATTCTCAGACACTTGTATCCCATAGGAAAAGCTGGTCTCATTTATGAAAAGGTCCTAAGTTCTCTCCAATAAGTCTTTGACTGAATTTAATTATGTCCCTTCTGTTCTTGTTTTGTTTGCTTTTTCAAACATGTATTAATTGAACTCTAATTACTGAGTCCTAACTTTATACCAATCTTAGTTATAGGCACTGAGATGTACCAGGAATCAAGAGACAAAGTCCCTCTTTTCATGGAATATTAATTCTAATGAAATGATGGTAATAGTTATAATAATAATAAAATTCTTGAAAAAATGATGGCAGGTCACCAAAAAATTCATCAATTTAATGTGGGTGCAGCAACATAAAATTTAGAGGAATATTTGCAAAGTAAGAAATCTGCATTCCTATTGTTTCCAGCATGTTTTTAAGGTAGTGCTCTATACTAAACAATTTTTAAAAAGAAAGAAAGACAAAGGGGAGAAAGAAGGAAAACATGAAAACTGGACATAGAGTCAATGTTGCCTAGATGTGGTTGTCTAGCAGTCTGTAGAGTTCTATTATAGCTAGAAAGGTCTTCTGAACTCCTCATAAAATTATTATACTATAGTTTCTTATTCAGTTTTCATGGGTTTATGTTAAACCTTTAACTTTAAAAAAAAAGTGTCTTGTTGTAAAGTAGAAGATAAGGATTCAACTCTAATTGAGATTGTTATCCAGTTGTCCCAACAACATTCAATGAATAATCTGATCTTTCATTTACCCATTCATTCAACAAATATCTGAGAACTACTGTGTGCCTGTAATGGATCTAGGTGGTAGAAATATAGCAGTAAAACAGAAATGACTCCTTCCCATATGGTGCTTTACTAATATTGGATGTCAAATTTCTGCATGCCTTCAAACCTATTTCTAGACCCTTTATATTACTTGAAGCATATGTTAATTTATGTGACAATACCATATTTTAAGTATTGGGGCTTTTAATTAATGTATTTAACATCTGATAAGGGCAATTCATCCTTAGAACTCTTTTTAAAAATAATATTTCGGGGTATTCTTACCTATGTCCTTTTTCTACATGACACTTAGAATCAGCATGTCTAAAGCCAAAGAAAAATAGTTTTTTGTAATTTCATTGGAATAACACTAAATACATAATTTTTCTAAGGAAGAATAAATACATTTATGCTGTTGACATTTCCCATTCAAGAACATAAAGGCCTTTTGTATTCCTATGACACTATTTTTAACTTTCTTCACAAACATCTTTAAAATTACTTGTTTGTCTCTAGGCATTCTATCTTTTATGATACTATTGTAAATGACATATTTTTCTCTATCAGCTAAATGACCATTTTGTATGTGTGAAAAATATTGATATCTCTGTATTAATTTTGCTCCTAATTAAATTTTCTCATTGTTTGTACTGTGTTTTTTATTGATTCTCTTGTGTTTTCCAGGTATGTAATCAAACCATCTGTAAGTAATGGTAATTTCACAAATACCACTTGTGAAGCAGCCCAAATGTTCTATTTGCATCCTGGCTGGTACCAGCTTCCAACCCAATTTTCACACTGCAGCTAGCATGAATGTCATAAACCACAAATGTAATTATACCACATACACTACCTCCTTCATTTTAAATGCTTTCATTTTTCTTAAGATAAAGACCAAAATCCTCAACAAGATCCCTGCATGACTCATTCCGCATCTAAATTTCCTGGATTGTTCCATCCAAAACTAGTCCTTAGTCTTTTTTCTCTAGCTCCTGGACTATGCCAGGCTACTCTCAAAGTAAGGAATTTACCAACAATTTTGCCTGTGTCAAATAGTTTGATACCTACTCTTTACCTAGTTACCACCTGCTCATTGTCTGGATCTCAACTCAATCACCAGTTTCATCATGAACTGTTTCCTTTGAATTCTAAATCAAGTACCTATGACTCACTCTCATAGCATCATTGTTTTACTCCTTTAAGTATCTACCACAGTTGAAACTGACCATCATCTCCCCACTCAAATGCTCCATGACAGAGGAGACCATGTTTAATTTTTCTTGTTATTATCTCCCAGGTCCCCAGTACAGTGCCTGAATGACACACAGGTACCCAAGGAATGTTCACAGGCCTGCCTGTGCCCTCCCCAGCAACATTATGAATATTCAGAAAGAAGGATTCATATCTTAATCAAGTTTTTATCTTTCACCACAATACCTAGTATTATACTATATAAGGCAGTTATTTGGAATTATTCTCTGATTTTAATTTATAAGATTATCTGTTACACATAGATGTTGCATAAGGCAGAAAAGTTTTGCAAAGGCAGAGAACGGAATGAAGATATGTGAGAGAGAGAGAGAGAAAGAGAGAGAGAAGAGAGCAAGGGAGGGAGGGCGAGAAACAGAGAGGAAGAAAGAGAGAGAGAATACCCATAGTAAGGGATCTATACAAAATGTTTAGGGAATGCCAAGCAGGAGCATGAAGATGGCTAATGTAATAGCCTTCCAGTGTCAATGATCAATACATGACTTTTCGTCTTTTTTCTACACGATGCTTTTTGTAGTCTTATCTTTACCACTCAGACTCCCTCCATGTCTTCATTTGTCTCCAGTATTGAGAAAACACTTATCTATTCAATAAACCTATATTGTGTATTTAGTCTGGCTTTAGGGCCCCAAAGTTGAACAAGTGAAATATCGAAATTCTCAACCTGGCATAGAAGGGCAAATCTGAATCAATCAGAAAGCTTTAGCTAAAATGACCGCCCCCTTTTTTCTCCCACAGTTCTCAGTCAGATTTTTACAGACTTTTCCTTAAGAAAGAGTCTATTCCCATATTAATCACTAGGAACTGGTAGAGTTCTATCCTATCTCTCTGGTACGTTGGGACAGGGACGCAAAAACTGAAGACCTCTGAATTATATAAGTATTATAAGGGTGACTCGATTACAGTTTGACACTTACTAGAAATCTATCACTTACAAAGTGCTGTTTTTGAACACTCAGGATTTAAAGACCACAACATAGATTTGGTCCTCATTGAAATCAGAGTTGATTAGAACAGACAAACCTGAAAATGGAAAGGACTGAAGATGAGGGAACAAAAAATTAACAAGCGGGTGTGTAGGGAACATCTGTATGAGTGTATTTGTTTTTCTTTCTCTTGATAGGATGTAGTTGGAAAATTGCCCTGTCTAAATGCATCTTAAAACATTGGAAATCCAGTCAGGTGCAGAGGCTCACGCCTATAATCCCAGCACTTTTGGGAGGCAGAGGTGAGAGGATTGCCTGAGCTCAGCAGTTCTAGACCAGCCTGAGCAACATGGTGAGACCTCATCTCTATAATAAATCAAAAAATGAGACAGGCATGGTGGCACTCACCTGTGGATCCAGCTACTTGGAAGGCTAAGGCAGAAGGATCGCCTGAGCCCAGCAGGTCAGCCATGATTGTGCCACTGCACTGCAGCCTCAGTGACAGAGGGAAACGTCAACTAAAAAAATAATAATAATAAAATAAAATAAATAAAAATATTTGAAATCCTTCTAGAGCACTCTCCTCTTTTTGAGCCTGCTGTAGCTACCCACATTGGACACGTAATTTCTGGTACTTGCAGATATCACAGGCACTGGCCATTGTATGTGCTGTGGTCTTAATGTGCCCCGGAATTTAAGTATTGAGACTTAATCCCCATTGTGGTAGTGTTAACAAGTGGGGCCATTAGAGAAGTGCTTAAGTTATGAGGATGCTGCTTCCATGAATGAATAATGTCTTCTAAAAGGGCTAGAGGGAACTAGCCTTTTGCAAGTGAGGAACAGCGTTTTTTCCATTTTGTCCTTTCCATTCCTTTGTCCATATAATGACAACTAGAAGGAGTTATTTGTGAAGAAAGGGAGTTCTCCAGACACCAAACTTGATGGAGCCTTTGTTTTGGACTTTTCACTCTCCAGAACTGTGACAGACGAATATCCATGGCTTATAAATTAACCAGTTTGTCATATTTTGTTATAGCAACACAAACAAAACTATGACACTGTGTCACTATGAATAACCAAAAGGATAGGTAAGAGCCAATTATTTTCCAACACAACACACACATGCTGAACGATTACCCTAAAAAAGTGTCATAATAATAAATGATAGACTCTACTGAGCTATTACTAGGTGCCAGGTGTCGTACAAAGTATTTTACAGCCATTATTATACCTAGTACTATAAAAAGGTAATTAGCACCTCTAATTAATGGGCAGGAAACAAAAGCTCAGAAAGATAAAACAAATATCTCAGTACCACACAGAACAAACAGTAGAGCTAGGATTCCAACTCAGTCTGTAGTTGTTTAATGGATCAAAAAAATAATACTGCCCTGAGTTCAAGTCAACTGACCTATGGTGATATGGAGTCAGACAGATGGAAATCACAATGCTGGCTTCATAACAGTGAATATTAGGAACAAGGACATGGCGAGGCTGTGTAACCAAACAAGCCTAAGATGCTCCCCAGAGTTGAAGTTGCCCTTCCTCCAAGATTCAGGTCCCTCTGCCCAGTGTCCTTCACCACAATGCCCATGTTAGGATACTCTCTCTTTGCAGGGGCCTAGACCAGCCCCTCAAGCCCAGAGTGAATAACAGGCCTGTAGGCCAGTAGTGCAGCATTAGGAAGTGTTCTAAAGGAAAAGGAAAGAGCAAGAATGACCCACCCTAACATCCTCTCGGGTTTGGCTCACTTTGTTCATTGGGGTTTGAGTTTTTTAATCTAACTCCAACCAGGAATGAGGCCATGCTTTTCAGGGGAAGACCTCATATCCAATACCAGCTGCTGTTTGAGTGTCATTCTGGAACTGTGGATGGATAGTTTAGATTTTGCCCTTAAACACTTCTGAAATTATCTGAACAATCAATTTATTTTATGAATTTCCAAAACCTCTCTACAGAAGCTGGAAATGTACTCCTAATTCTTTTTACCACCTCAAGTTATGTTCAGACAAATTGTCTAATATAACTCATTAGAGATTCTGTGATAAGATTTAAGAATGACAGAAAGATACTCTAATAACTTAAAATCAATCAAGTAGAAATGCCCTAAAGCTGAATAAAAAACAGCCCCATTATCATATTTGCAGAAAGAAATCAACTCCAAAGATAAAATTATTCTGCAAGATAAAACCTGGAGAATTTATTGTGTAAAGGAATTAAAGGCCAAAATCAAATTCTCTTACCTTTGTTAGTTAAAAGTCTGTAGACTATGGCAGAGCTTCCCACTAAAGATTCAAGGTACCCTTTCATAATACACAATTGCCATTTGGAATTGGCTGACGACTACATTGCACAAACTCCCTTTCATCTAAATGTGGCCGAGTAATTGAGTTCTGGCTGATAAAATGGAGGCAGAAGTGATATGTTCTCTAACTTCCTGGACAGGCTCATAAAAGTCTGGATATGGTTCTCGATTCTCTCTCACTTTTCCTCTCTGCCTGCTGAATATCCACATCTAAGATAACCCTAAAGCCCATATATCCATGATACCAAAGTGTCCGTCAATCTGGTTTTCATGTAATTGCATGGAACAGACACTCTACATCACCAACGCAGATGGACTTTCATGGGAAAAGTCCAGGGTTTGCTTGTTCCAGCAACTAGCATTAACAAACTCAAGAGAAAGTAAAAAAGAAATTGAAGCCAAGAATTCAACACTCTTAATTTTTATTTTATTGTGCTCAGTCTTAGCCTAGACATTTATTTAGAGGTAGAGTTGAGGTATAGAGTTAGACAGAGAGAGTTTTGAAGTACCTTCAGGAGCCAGATCTGGGCTGTTCATTCATACTTCTGTCTATTTTGGACCACAGCAAATAAATCTCTTTTGAGCTCCAGTCATTCAAGAGTCTAAACTGCTGATAGAATGTAGAGGATTATCACAGAACTGGCCCAACATCCATGAAATTTAGAAAACAGACAAATCCCCAGTTTCTGGGACAATTTTACCCAGCCAAATAATGTTCCCAGAATGTAAGAATGCTAGCTACCAAAGACAAAACTGAAAGAAAGGGAGCAGAGAGGAAAAAGAGGGTCTTTTTCAGAATCCTCATGGCCAAGTCACTGTTCAGTCTAATGATGCTTTTCCAGAGTTCATGACCAACACTCTCTCATAGAAAGAGTGATATAAAACCATGTTATGGCATAATTTACCATGATGGGAAAGGACATCAGCCCATGCTTACTTTCTCATCTTCCGGGAAGTTGCATTTGAGAGACTATTTTCTAATTAGCAGAGTTTCAAATTTTACAGTGGTGACACCCCCAGTCATCAGATCTTATGTAAGATCCCTTTCCTTCCTAGCTCACATCTTCAAAAATCTTAACTTTCATTTTTAATTGGAATCTTAAGTGTCTGGCACCCCTAGTTCAAGATTGAATAGGCATTCCAACTTACTGTTGCAAAATCAACTCCATAGTCTCTTAGGTGCTCATCTCTGCTCCCGGGTCCCAATGGTTGTCGGCTGCTTCCTTACTGTAATTGCTTAGAACTGAGATACAGACGTCCTAGGTTATCTTTTCTCTAGTTCCTACATCTGTTGTTCTCACTGGAGAATCATCTTTAACGGATTTCTTAACAGCAACCACTATTGATGTTACTGATGCCCACATTGCAGGAAAATAGGAAGAACAAATACCTCCACTATGTGCCCTTAAGATGCTGCCTTTTCTCAGCTTTTCAAAACTCCTGTCTTGGATACCATTTCTTCCTTCTATCTTTTCTTTTATTTTTGTATATTTGGACATGCTACAACTAATTAATTCCCACCTACTGCTTGCCTACTGGGACTCAGCCAACTTCCTAAGAATTTAACCTGCCTCCTACAGGGGCCCTTTCCCTCTCTGACACACCTAGCTAACCCATCTACTGGAATAAATGCCATTCTTTCGTTTGCTTCTCCTTAGCTTTGGGATGATATAACATACAGACTTCTAGAGTGTGTCACAACAAAGAGTACATTAGCCTTCATACTGTCCCTATTTTGCTCTGAATCCATCTTTTCAGAGGAGACAGGTGACAATGAGAGAGAGACATCATGCCATCATTCTCGGATGAACCTGCTATGGTCCCAACACTCGCAATGTTTATGCACATCAGCATGTTGGCAGGACTACTGTGGGTGGTTGGGCTGTGGCACATATCTCAGCAGCATCCTAGAGCTGATGCCAGCCAGCCTGGTGCTCTCACCACCACTGTGATCCTTGCCAGCTCCAAGGAAATGCAGCATATTGCCAGCAGCTGCTTTGATGACTTGTAGACACGTAGGTTGGATTTGTTAGCTCCTTATCAGCTTACAAATGACTTTGACAAATTTTCTTGTTTGATTTTTTTTTCAGGAGATCTTTGAATTCCTACTGCAGAGTTAGCTTTGTTTATATACCAATTAAAGCAGGAAGCAATTATCATCAATTATCGTGTAAGACTAGCTACTGTCTTGTAATTACTGTGTTAATTGGCATTAAGTTTAGATAGAAATTACCATTTCCTACTTTCAACTAAAAGCTAAAGAATGGCATGTCAGGAGTGAAAAAAGCACATCTAAAAATATAATTTTCCCTTTTCTAAGAAAGTGTATCTAGAGAGCGCTTTTCTGGATGTTTATCTATTTCTCATTGCTTAAATCATTTATTCATTCAAACGTTCATGAGGATGATGTGGTAGACAGCCTCCAAGATGGCGCCCAACAATCCATGCTTCCGAGCTTTCATGACCTTGCATAGATTCCTCCCACACTGAATATGGATGACCTATATAACCAATAGGATATAAACAAAATGATGAATGATATTGTAGGCATCCGCCTTGGTTTCCTGGAATGCTCACTCTCTAAAAAGCTCAACTCCATGGAGAGTCCAACATGGCAGTGAACTGAGGCCACATGCCAACAACCAACATCAACTTGCAGCCATGTGAGTGAATCACTGTAGAAATGGATCCTCCAGCCCCCCGTCAAGTCTTTAAAGGACTGTAGCCCCTACCCACATCCTAACTGCCAGATCTACCTAGTTAAGTAATTTCCCAAGTACTGACTAACAGAAATTGTGAGATATAATTAACACTTGTGGTTTTAAGTCACTGAATTCTTAGATAATTTTTATGCAATAGTAGCTAATTGATACACATGGTGATTATTATTGTAGATGGCTATCGTGGTGATGTTAAGCCCCATTCCCTAGGAAGAGAAAAGATATAATCAGACATAGAATTTGCCCTGCCCTTTGAGAAAGTAATTAATTGAAGATAAACCACAGAGCAAGTAACAGAAACTAAAGTGAGAGTGTTTATTTAGATTCTGGATGATAGTCAAATTTTCTTAGTAAGAAGGTAGAGTAAGTAGTCAGATACTTTGACACTTATTTCTAACTAAAACAATAACTTACTTTCTAACTAAGGAGGAAGAAGCAAAGTTCTTGGAGAGAAGAATTACAGAGCTCTTCTATGACTCGTATAGATATTCTGTGTTGTATTTTCTACTATTCAGTGTAAAGAGTGATAAGAACTCCCTTACTGTCAAATTGTTTCATTACAGTGCTGTCTTAACCAATCTGAAATGTAAACCTCTACGTTCGTACAGATGTTAAAGTTTGTGAAACGTGTTTTAGATAATTATACAAGGGGCGGCTCCCCCAAATTGAACTTATTTATTCAAAATTGTGTGTCTATTCTTAATGTTTAAACTTCATTCACCTTCAAAGTACTCTCCATTTGATGCAATACACTTACTGAGGTGCTTTTTCCACTGCTGAAGACAGTTTTTGAACTCGTCAATGTTGATGCCTTTTAGTGCTTCTGCTATTTTTTTGTTTCACCTCTTCCACAGCAGCAAAACATTTCTCTTTGAGGAATTTTTTCATCTAGAAAAAAAAAAAAAAAACTCACTCAGGGCTAGATAAGGTGACTAGGGAGGGTGGGACACAGGGATCATGCCATTTTTGGTCGAATACTGCTGCACTCAGAGTGAGATGAGCAGGTGTGCTCGAAAATCATCCATTATGAAACAAACTGGTAAGAATCTCCTCCCAGAAATTCCCCAATACCAAACATAGCCTCTCACAACAAGGCTAGTTGGTACACTGATGCCAACTGAGTTCCTAGAACAAGCAGGGAATCTTGTATTCCCTAGCGGTGGAAGCCTGTATTACACTGGACCTGCCCTTCAAAATGTAATTCCATTTTTGGTTTTGTTGTTGTTGGTTTTGTTTGTTTGTTTGTTTGTTTGTTTGTTTGTGAGCTGGAGTCTCACTCTGTCGCCCAGACTGGAGTGCAGTGGCTGCTCCTGGCCACCACAGCCTCGCCTGCTGGGTGCCGGCGATCCTTCCGCCTCAGCCTTCCAAGTAGCTGGAACTACAGGTGCGTGCTACCACACCTGGCTAATTTTTGATTTATTGTAGAGATGAGGTCTCGCCAAGTTGCCTAGGAGGGTCTCGAACACGCTGGCTCAGGCAATCCACTCACCTCAGCCTCCCAAAGGCACGGGATTACAGGCTAAGCCACCGAGCCCGACTTTTTTTTTTTGTCCCCTTGAATAAGGTGATAAAGCATAAATCTCAGAGAGAATATAACTTGTAAATCACTCCTTTTGTTAATTACTTCATATATAATTGAATTTAACATAAATTTATTTTGTTCTGCTTTGCCATCTTATACTGACACTGGTAATTAGTACACTATTAAAAATAAAATAGAATACAATTCAGTACACATCTGGCCTTTTAAGCTGACTTATAATTTTTTTTATCTATTCAGTAGTTCACAAAAAAGACTTGATTTAAATAATAATAATAATAATACCTCTAATTGTGCCCAATTCTAAAACACAATGTTAAGTCTTTTTCTTCTATATATGAATATAATACTTTGGGATTTATAGAGCATTTTCTCATGCTTTATCTCACTTGTAGAGTATCAACAACAACAATAACATCAACCAATTAGGTATTTTGACAATTCTTTTATAGATAAGTAAACTGAAACCCCTGAGTGGCATAGCAACCTAGAAAAGGCAGAGTTAAAACTGGAAGCCAAGCTTAGTAAGGCTCAAAGCCTGTGGTTTTCTGACTTTAGAATGTTTTTACCAGTTGAGGTAAACAGAGATGCTACGAAATGATGTTTTATTCAGAGTGCCCAGAAGCGTGCTAACCTTGTCAGGACATATTATCATACCCTACAAGATTCCCAAGGAAGATAGAAGCACAGAACCCACCTGGCACAGCAAAACACTTTTCATTAGTTGTGATTTTTGTCCCCAGCCTGCAATGCAAAACACTAATAGGGCCAAACAACTCCAAGGTAGTGCCACATGAGATTAAAAGGAGCTTGATCGTAGCATTTAATCTGCATGGAAGAAGTTGATGGAGGAGAGAGTGCCTGCTAGCACTTGGTCTCAAAGCTTTACCATGAAAATGTACCTCAATCGGTTCCATAGATACTGATCCAACCCGATCCGTTTCCTGCCTTTTATTCTTGGGGATTTTGGCTCTTCACCCCACCTCCTCCTTAGAGGAACATGAGAAGGAGCTACACACTCTCTAGGGACAAACACTAAGTGCTCTCTTCTAAGGAACAAGATTTCTGCCATGATTTCTATTTTCCTGGCTGTGTCTTTGCTACCTACTGAGAGATGGTCCTGATGCTGGCTACCCACTAATAACCAGAATGCCTGTGTACCATCTGTTCCTTGTTTAGCCGCTGCTGTCCTTTACCCACTTCCATCACATCTCGAGTTGGATGTTACTGAACTAGCAATGATTATACTGAACTATCTATCAGTCACCAAAACCTGTCCATTGTCTGATCCTATGGGGACTTTATCCAGCCAACCAGGGTTCACTTCTCTTGGCATCTTTAGAAGCCTCTGTTCTTGTCTTCCTCTTTCCATCTTCACCCTGGTCAGGTACCATCTCTCTCCCAGATGGCTATAATTACAGGACCCCCTGCATTCTCTGATATCTCTTTACAATCCATTTTTCAAACAAAAGCCAAGTAAGTCACACCAGCAGTCCTCTCCCGAAAACCTTCAAACATCTAGAATGAGATCTAAACTGAGGTTCCAAGAGGTGAGCCTCCATTTGGTTCTTAGGTTTTAGGCCAGTGGTTTTCAATTGTTTTGACTAAGGCCCACAGTCAGAAATAAATTTTGCATCATGGCCTAGCCCTCGGTCATGATATACGGTGCTGTACACACACACCTAAAACAAAAATTCCATGAAATAGTATCTTGCTACATACTTAAAGGCACTAAGTGTGATGTACTCTGATAATTTCATTTGGTTTTTATTTAAATCTGTTCTTTCTATCCAACAATTTCATTATATTATTTTATATGTTACTGTAAATGTAGGTGTTGACTTAATCCATTACTCTATTGCAAGTTTCATAATTTGTCACACACCATTCACAACACATTTCTTCATATATACCAAACTCAGAGCAGCCGTGGGATCATTCCCATGATACCTTGGATTGTGGTTCTCAGTAGGGGCTCTATTGGCATTTTGGATAGAATAACTGTTCATAGTAACTGCCTAGTGCATTTTGGAATATATAACATCTTTAGCCCCAAATCCACCGGTAACATCACTAAGCATTGCGACAAAGAAAAATATTCCCAGCCGAGCTCAGTGGCTCAGCCTGTAATCCCGTGCCTTTGGGAGGCTGAGGTGAGTGGATTGCCTGAGCCCGCCAGTTCAAGACCCTCCTGGGCAGTGAGACCTCATCTCTACAATAAATCAAAAAAAAAAATCAGCCAGGTGTGGTAGCACATGCCTGTAATTCCGGCTACTTGGAAGGCTGAGGTGGAAGGATCGCTGGAGTCCAGCAGGCGAGGCTGTGGTGGCCGGAAGCAGCCACTGCACTCCAGTCTGGGCGACCGAGTGAGACTCAACTCAAAAAAAAAAAAGAAAGAAAAAACATTCCCATACATTTTCATATAGCCGCACTCCAATTGAGATCCATTAGATGAAATGTTTCACCTTAAGCTCGTTGAATGGCTTTCTGTTCTCACTCCTTTTAAATTTAAAGGTTTAGAGAGACCATCCCTTGACCCCCCCCAAACTAAACTAGCCAATCTCCCAAAACTCTCAATCATAACACCCTGTTTTGATTATGTCAGAAATTATCCCCTCGTTGACTTGTTAATTAGCTGCCCATTCCTCTCTCCCTCCACCTTAGAGAGTCCTCTGAGACTAGGACTTAGTTTGCCTTTCTTTTTGGTCCCAGTATCTGAAAGATGCTGCCTCAGTAGCTGCTTTATGAACAAGTGAAACCCCTTAATGAAGTCCAAGTTACATGTTTCACTGTTTGTCAATCTTCTTCACTCTCTTTATAATTTTATAGACATGAGTCATACCAACCATGAACCTTGGTTTCTCCAGACCGAAACTGTCCCATATTTTTACTTTGGTATCTCTAAGAGCAAATTCCCACAGTCCTAAGAACCTTTTAATTGTTTGCGAGGCTGCCCCTGAATTTCTCCAGCAACATGGTATGCGGCAATGAGCATGAATTTCAAAGACAGACACAGATGTAGCTTCAGTATTGAGTTACTGCACATCCACTGAGCAACATTGTATGGATTTGCACATTTCTGGATTATCATCTGAAACAATTGACCTCAATGCCTACTTCACAAGATTACTATAAAGATTAATTAAGGTTGAGCTCGGTGACTCAGCCTGTAATCCCAGCACTTTGAGAGGCCAAAGCTAGTGGATTGCCGGAACCCGCGGGTTCGAAACCAGCCCAGGCAACTTGACAAGACCTTGTCTCTACAACAAATCAAAAAATTAGCTGGGTGTGGTAGTGCAGACCTGTAGTTCTGGTCACTTGGAAGGCTGAGGCGGAAGGATCACTGGAGCCCAGCAGGTGGATGCTGGGGTGGCCATGAGCATGCCACTGCACTCCAACCCTGGGCAAAGTAAGATTTCAACTCAATTTTTAAAAAAAGATGAAATTTTTTTTTAGGTGGAGTCTCACTCTGTCTCCCAGCCTTCCAAGTAGCTGGAACTATAGGCGTGCACTACCACACCGGCTAATTTTTCATTTATAGTAGAGATGAGGTCTCGCCAAGTTGCCCAGGCAGGTCTCGAACCTGTGGGCTCAGGCAATCCACTCACCTCAGCCTCCCAAAGCGCTGGGATTACAGGCTGAGCCACAGAGCCCAGTCAAATAAAAGATTAATTAAAACAACATATGCAGATGATAGCAGTACTTAAGAAATTATCAAGTTTCCCCCTAATCCTTTCTCAGGGAAATATGGGCGTTCATATACACAGTATGAACTCCCATATACCTGTCCAAATGAAGGTGTTTGTTTTTACAACACTTATTTTTAACATTCTCTGTAAATAATCCATTCGAAAGTCTAATTAGGAACTCCTGTAGAGTAGGCTATGTGTGTGAACCAAAGGACACAGCAATTACACCCTGTTAGCCTTTAGAACCTGCATTCCCAAAGCTAAGAGTTTCCATAATGATATCCATGAACATTGCAATATACAGATGCACTCCGGGTCCTACAGAGTTTTGTTTAATAATATCTCCTTACTAAATGATTGTGTGAATTCCCCTCGCTACACATTTGTAGCTTTATTTTCTCCTCATTTGCTTATGAAGGTCGGATTCTTGTTTCTGCTTTAATTCTTCCCATTCTTTGACAGTTTTATGTAGCAAGCATTCTGTACAAAAATAGACATTATGGTGCAGTAAATTTTGACCAAGGGTCTGAATTTTAAGAAAATTATTGTGACTAACTAATGATATTATTTTTCTGAGTCTCAGATTACTCACCTTTCAAATGGAAGTTGTAGCATGAGGAAAAATGAAGCACATAACTAACCAGGTCATGAGGAAAAATGAAAAGTATACGCGAAAGATCTGTGCAAATTACTAAAGGTAATAGTCGGTAAGTATTTGTGGGAGGATGAATTATTTTAATAAGTAAAGAAGCCATGTGCCTTTCCTGCTATCGTCTTTTAAGGGCTCAAACTGGCCTTTTGGAGAAATCTGAACTCAGTAGAGCCATGCCAGGTTGGTTCCTCCCTGCCCATCTTCATCCCCTGAAATTCTGTGACTGTGCCCTGCAACCAAGCCTCGTGTACTCACTAGGCTCCCTCAGGTCTCCATGTACTAAACATGACCTTAGTACATGCTTTTCCTTCAGAAAACCCTTACCCTCCTGTGGCCTCCTTGCATCTCCCCATCTGAAGCCTTCTTCGGGTGATAGCCTCTTCTCTGATGCCCTCATATCATCCCAATGATATCACTTAACACACTGAATTTTTTGACAAAATATGGGTCTTCTTGACCTTGTTCTTCTGCCTCCCAACAGACGCAGGGTTATTATGGGTTAGTCAGCTTCTAGAACATTGTATCCAATGTTGATGACTGATGATATAGCTTTTATTTGTCAGGATAAATAGGATAAGTCAGTGTACGCGGGACTGGTGCCAATCCCTGTGTTCTTAATATATTCCAAAAAAAAAAAAGAGGTAAATGTGGAATTTGTTTAAGAAATTGTTTCCCTAAACTTGGGAAGCCCTGAGAGAAAGTAGAACTAAACAATGAGGCAAACTCTTAGGAAAAGTGCAGCATTCTCCAAACCTCTCTGTTCATGCCTCCTATCACTGAAAACTTATCGAACAGGTACCCTAATAGACACTTATTAGTATATTAGCTAGGTATTTGCATTTAAATTATAGACTCATGTTTATACATGCATAGTCGAAGCTATATATGTATATAAATTAAATGCTAATGTGTTATATATTTTATGAAACATACAAAAATAGAAGTTAATTGAAGATAATATTAATCAATGCTTTAAAGTTAAAAACCTTGATTCTTCTTTCTTTTAGGTAAAAAAAATATGGGCAACTTCTGGTAAAATTGTGCCGAGTGAACATGTGTTTCTTTCTACTTCTTTGTGAAGGCCTTGCTAGGTCACTAATTATCAATGAAAAAAATGTAAATACATAAACCCACTCAGACAAAGAGAATGAGAAAGAAGATGGGGCATATTTTTAAAAGTAAGCACAGCCGGGCTTGGTGGCTCAGCCTGTAATCCCATGCCTTTGGGAGGCTGAGGTGATTGGATTACCTGAGCCTGCAGGTTCAAGAACCGCCTGGGCAGGCAAGACCTCATCTCTACAATAAATAAAAAAATCAGCTGGGCGTGATAGCGCATGCCTATAATTCTGGCTACTTGGAAGGCTGAGGCAGAAGGATCGCCAGAGCCCAGCAGGTCAAGGCTGCGTTGGCCGGGAGCGGCCACTGCACTCCAGTCTGGGCGACAGAGTGAGACTCCAACTCAAAAAAAAAAAAAAAAAGTAAGCACAGTTTCAAATATATAAATCAAATCTATAGTTCACAAGTAAACTAGCTTGTAAAAGAAAAAAGAAATCTGAATCTCTGTAGGTTGGGTCACAGCCAAATATTTTTAAGCTACAGAATACTGGAGAGGCTCAGAAATTGGAAAGTCCAAGTATCTTTGAAGATAGGGTATAATGAGCAGGACTAAAACAGGAAGATTGATTGAAGTCAAACAAGGAGCAATCAGTCACCCATATCCATGATTCTAGTCTCCAGAACCCCCCCATTATTTATTATGCATGTAATCAGCAAAAGATTAGTACTCATAATTTAGAAAGAATTCCTACAAATCCATAAGAACTTCAATAGAAAAACAAAAGAAAGAATGGGTATTTGACCTAAGAAGAATTATAAATGACCAATATCCATGTCTTTCAATAAACTGCCAGTAAAGACCAGAATGAGATAACATTTCACACCTGTTCAATGAGCAACAATTAAGAAACCTTCATATAACAAGTATTATTGAAGATATAATTTAGCAAAATTCTTATAAACAGCAAGTGAGAGCACCATTTAGGAAACAAATTGGCAGTATGATCTGCATTAGATTGGCTACACTAATGACCATAACAACTGGCTCCTAAATCTCAGAGGCTTAACATGATAGAGGTCAAATATTAAAAAGCTCTAGTCTTTTGTATGAGTTTTCTTAATTAAATGACTTTCCTCCAAGTGACGACCCCAAGGTTTCAGGATCTGTTCATCAAATAGTTCTGCCATCTCAGAGAATTGTGCTTCCAGATTGAAAGATTGGGTGGAGGCCACTGCTTTGTTAAACTCTGATCTAGGCATGTGGCTCTTTGAGCTATGTTCACCATGTTTCCTAAGCTTTGTTCCCTTCCCCTACCTTGGGGAGGCGAATCTCCTTTTTTTCTCTCTCTCTAAATTACTTTCTAAATAAACCATATTTTCCAATCTAAAAAAAATTTAAAAGAGGGATAAGTGGAAAGATGGCAGCTGAACCAGTCAGGCTATGTGAATCCTGGTGTGAGTGAGTGAGTGTATGGAAAATTTTGTGTGCATGCTGGCAAGTGAGTGGGCATGTGAGTGGCTGAATGTGTGAGGACTAAGGAGCTCACAGTTAGGACTCTCTTGATGCAGTGGCTGGTGCCTAAGCAGCTCAACTTGGACCCTAGCAACTCCTGGGACACAGAAGCTGAGTGCCATTTTTTTAAAAATCAGCAAAATCCTTCCTGGGAAGAAAATACTGGGAGAGACTGACTATATGGGGGCTTGTGAACAAGTGGCCATGGCCCTCCTGGTGTACCAGTTGGTGTTGCAGCTTCTCTGCTTGGTCCCTGGCACTTCCCAGGTCACAGAAGCCCAGTGTCATTTTTTTTAAACTGAGAAAAGCTTTCATGTGAAGAAGTGATGGGGAGAGGCTACCAGCTCCAGGCTCTGCCTCACCACTGCAATAGGAGAGATTGCCAGTTCCAGGCTTTGCCTCACCACTTCAGTACCTGGCCAGACACCAGCAGCAGGGGCTGCAGAGAGAGCTCAGAAGAAGAGTCCCACCAAAGAGGTTGAGAGAGGTGCCCCGACACCTTCTTGAAGGCAGGGCAGGAGAGTACTCCAACTTGTTCAACACAGAGCAACAGACCCAATCTCTGTGGACTGGCGGATCAACTACTTGGGGTTGAGACCCAGAGGGAATATCCTGAAAGCACAAACTTCAGAGAAGCCTGATGAGTGCTGAGTCTCAGGTGCCCTACCCCCTATCCTAATCCAGCCACGGGGCAAAGGGTGTGACCAGAGAAGGTTGAGGAAGAAATCTGACAAGATCAGTGTTTCTGAATCCTAGCTCCCCATTCTCCACCTTATTTGACTTTCAAAACTACAAGAGAGGAAAGTGTTCCACCCACAGTCCTGTTTCAAAATAAAGCAAATCCAGAGCCCAGATCAGGGAAGAATAGAGGGTGAGCAAACATCAGAAGGGAAAGCCTTTCCCATTGACACTGAACAATGGAACTAAATGGAAAAGCAAGAGATCTGTCACAAAGGAAGACCACAGATAATTTCAAGTGTAACAAAGAGAAACCTGAAAATTCAGACCCAGGAGCCCAAACAATGGAAGTCACCAATGACTGGTCCCTTAATACGTCAGGGATTAGGGAATGGATGGAAAGAGTGAATAAGACTCAAGAAAGACAAGATGCAACACTGAAAGAACTTGTAACAGAGATTTGGGAAATCAAAAATTTAATCCAGGAAATAAATAACAAGATGACAAGCATGGAGAGAAGAATTAATCTAGCCAAAGAAAGAAGCTCAGAACTTGAAGACCAGAACATGGAATTAACTCAATCTGTAAAAAACATAGAAAGGAATCTAAGAAAGAAAGAACAAAGCCTATAAGAGAAGTGTGATTACATCAAAAAGCTGAACCTATTCCTGATTGGTATCCCAGAAGAAGAAAGGGAAATGGAGAACACTTTGGAGCAAGTATTCCAAGAGATAATCCAAGAAAACTTCCCATCTCACGAGAGATGTGATCAGTCAAACACAAGAGATACAGAGAACCCCAACAAGACATCAAATGAGAATACCCTTAGACACGTAGTAATTCACCTACACAAAGTAGGCACAAAAGAAAAAATCCTAAAGGCAGCAAGAGAGAAAGGTCAGACTACCTACCAGGGAAACCCAATCAGAATAGTAACAGACATATTGGCAGAAACACTACAAGCAAGAAGGGGCTAGAGTCCAATATTCAAAGTCCTCAAAGATAAACAAGTTCAACCAAGAATTCCCTACCCTGTCGAGCTCAGCTTCATTAGTGATGAAGAATTAAAAATCTTCTCAGACATCCAATCCCTAAGAGATTATGCAGCTTCCAGACCAGCTCTACAGGAGATACTTAAAAAGGTATTAAGCACAGAAGAAAGAAAAAAAAAGAATGACCACACACTTCCCAAGAGAATAGTAGAGCACAGAATCAATAGAGAATACAGCGCAACAACAAACTTGAAAACACACACATACATCAAACCCAAAGCCAAAAAAAACAAGCAAACAAAGAAAAAACTTTATAAGAACCTCATGACAGGGATAAACTATTGAAATGTGTTTCAATAATCAGTCTGAATGTGAATGAACCAAATGCCCCAGTGAAAAGACACAGAATGGCAAACTGGATAAGAAACCATGACCCAATGATTTGATGCATCCAGGAAACTCAACTCACTACGAGGGACACACACAGACTCAAAGTCAAAGGATGAAAAATGAGTTTCCAGGAAAATGGATCACAAAAGAGGGCAGGAGATGTGATCTTAATATCAGGTAAAACAACCTTTAAGCTATCAAAAATTTAAAAAGAT
Organism: Carlito syrichta; assembly: GCF_000164805.1. NCBI lineage: Eukaryota > Metazoa > Chordata > Mammalia > Primates > Tarsiidae > Carlito > Carlito syrichta. The sequence goes on along the minus strand of NW_007245653.1, from coordinate 140,719 downwards.
ACAAAAGGGCACTACATAATGATACAAGTTTCAATCCATCAACAAGAAATATCCTAAACATATATGCACCCAACAGAGAAGCATGAGCATTTATAAAACAACTACTAAGCAAACTATAAAAAGATATTGACTCTAACACTATTATAGCAGGAGACTTGAATACCCCACTAACAGCCCTAGATAGATCATCAAGACAAAAAATCAACAAGGAGATCCAGAATGTAAACTTGACACTTGAACAAATGGACTTAAAAGATACCTACAGATTATTCCATCCAACAAACACAGAATATACATTCTACTAATCACCACATGGAATGCACTCCAAGATCAATCACATTCTTGGCCATAAATCAAGCATAAACAAATTCCATGAGGTTGAAATATTGCTATACACCTTCTCAGACTACAGTGGAATAAAAATAAATATCAACACCAACAAAATTTCCCCAAAGCACACAAACACATGGACACTAAAGGGCATGATGCTGAACAACTACTGGGTCAACACTGAAATCAAAGCATAAATGGAAGGTTTCCTGGAAACAAATGAAAATGAAGACACAGCTTACCAAAATCTGTGGGATGCCATGAAATCAGTTCTAAGAGGGGAATTTATATCCACGAGCACACATCAAGAAAATGGAAAGGTCAAAAGTTGAGAGCCTAACAAATCACCTAAGGGAGCTAGAAGGAGAAGACCGCCAAAATCCTAACTTTGGCAAAAGAATCCAAGTTGCCAAAATAAGAGACCAAATACAGGACAGAGAAGACAAAAATATCCTAGAAAACATCAACAAAACAAAAAGCTGGTTCTTTGAAAAATTTAGCAAGATTTATGAACCCCTAGCCACAATGACCAAGAAAATGAGAGAAAAAGTTCAAATAAACACAATCAGAAAAACAAAATATCAAATCACAACTGACCCCGAAAAAATACAAAAGATTATCAGAGATTACTATGTATACCTATATGAAAACAAATTTGATAACCTAAATGAAATGGATGACTTTTGGAAATCACACAACATCCAGGTTGAAACAAGAAGACATTGAGACACTAAATAGACCAATAAAAATGCAGGAAATTGATTCAACCTTAAGAAAGCTACATACAAAAAAAGGACCTGAACCGGATGGTTTTCCAGCAGAATTCTAGAAAATATACAAGGAGTAGCTGATACCAATCCTACTGAAAGTGTTGCAGGCAATTGAGAAAGATGGAATTCTCCCCAAATCATTTTACGAAGCTAACATCACACTGATACCCAAACCAGGTAAAGATCCAACAAAAAAAGAGAACTACAGGTCAATATCCTTTATGAACATAGATGCAAAAATCTTCAGCAAGATTCTAGCAAATTAGATCCAAAAACACATCTCAAAAATCATCCACCATGACCAAGTAGACTTCATCCCCAGGATGCAGGGCTGGTTCAACATTCGCAAGACCATAAATGTAATTAAATACATCTACAGATGTAAAAACAGAACCACATGATTATCTCATTAGATGTAGAAAAGGTTTTTGATAAAATCCAACATCCCTTCTTGATAAAAACCCTCAAACACCTAGGTATAGAAGGAACATACCTCAAAATAGTAAGTGCCATCTACAATAAACACGCAGTAATAAATTGCAAAATGGACAGAAACTGGATAAAACTGGAACAAGCCAAGATTGTCCACTCTCACCCCTCTTGTTCAACATTGTGTTGAAAGTCCTAGCTAGGGCAATTAGACAAGAGAAGGAAATCAGGGGTATTCAAATAAGTTAGAGGAAGTCAAGCTGAAACTATACCTCAAAAATCCAGAAGAATCTGTCAAAAGCCTGCTTACACTGAAAAAGGACTTAGACAAAGTCTCAGGGTACAAAATAAATGTGCAAAAGTCACTTGCATTCTTATACACCAACAACAAGCAGGTGGAGAGTCAAATAAAAAGCCCAATCCCATTCACAATGGTGACACACACACACAAATAGAAATATCTCGGCATCTTCCTAACCAGAGAAGTGAAAGACCTTTACAATAAGACCTACAAAACACTGCTCAAAGAAATTCAAGAAGACACAAACAAATGGGAAAATATTTCATTCTCATGGATAGGAAGAATCAACGTTGTTAAGATGCCCATCCTACCAAAGGCAATCTACAGATTCAATGCAATGCCCATTAAATTACTGACTTCATTCTTCTCAGACCTCGAAATGACAATACAGAAATTCATATGGAAATATAAATGACCACAAATAGCCAAAACAATCCTTAGTAAAAGAAACAGAGCAGGAAGTATCACACTTCCAGACTTCACAGTCTGGTATTGGTACAAGAACAGGCATATAGACCAATGGAACAGGATAGAGATTCCAGAAGCAAAGTCTCAATTTCTCAACAACTCATCTTTGACAAAGCCTCCAACAACAACCACTGGGGAGAGGAGAACCTATTCAGTAAATGGTGCTGGGAAAACTGGCTGGCCACATGCAGAAGATTGAAACAGGACCCCTACCTATCACCATACACAAAAATTAACTCTAACTGGGTCAAAGACCTAAACATAAAACCTCAAACTATAAGAATCTTAGAAAATGTAAGAGTCATCCTTATGGAAATTGAAACTGGCAACCAATTCCTGATCAGAACCATTAGTGCCCATACCATAAGAAATAAGATAGACAAGTGGGACTTCATCAAACTAACGAGCTTCTGTAAAGCAAAAGAAACCATCAAGAGACAGCCCACAGATTGGGAAAAAATATTTGCCAACTGTGTGTCTGACAAAGACCTAACACCTAGGATGTACAAGGAACTCAAACGCGCAGAAAGGAAAAAAAAGCCCCATTAAAAAGTGGGCAAAAGACATGAATAGACACTTCTCAAGAGAAGATATATGGTCAGTCAACAGACACATGAAAAATTGCTCAGCCTCACTAATCATCAGAAAAATGCAAATCAAAACCACATTGAGCTACCACCTAACTCCAGTATGAATGGCCACCATTAACATAACAAACAACAGAGGCTGGTGAGGATGCAGAGAAAAAGGAAGGTTTCTACACTGCTGGTAGGAATGCAATAGTGCAACCTCTTTGGAAGACAGGGTGGAGATTTCGGAAAGAACTAAAAATTGACCTTCCATATGACCCAGCAATTCCCCTACTGGGAATATACCCAGAGAAATGCAAATCCTTCTACAAAAAAGATACCTGCACATGCATGTTTGTTGCAGCTCTATTCACAATAGCGAAAACATGAAACCAGCCATGCTGCCCATCGAAGCTGGACTGGATAAATAAAAAAGTTGCAGTATATATGCACAATGGAATATTATACAACCATAAAGAAATACAAACATATGAACTTCGCAGCAACTTGGATGGATTTAGAGTTCTTAGTGATCTATCACAGAAACAAAGAACAGAATACCACATGTTCTTACTTAAAAGTGGACCTTGAATAATTATCATAATGCTATAAGAAAGGGATCGGCACCTGTGGGAAACTGCTAGGAAAGGGGGTGGTGGGTGGGATCGGCAGCTGGGGGAAACTGCCAGGGGAGGGAGGGACACACCTCATCAACAAGGGTAAATGCATAACGAACATTTGTAGACATAACCCTGAATTGTGCCCCACATCTTTATAATTTAAAAAAAGATAAAAATAAATAAATAAATCAGAAAAAAAGATTGGGTTGAATGTTATAGGGTCAGGTATACAATAGTTTAAATTACTTCCACTCACATTACACTAGCCAAAACAGTCTCATCACCCTATGTTAGTTGCAAGGGAGACTGGGAAATGTAGTCTTCTGGTGAAATCAACAAAATGAGATTTGTTAACATCTTATACATTTGAGCATACGTAACCATATATACCAGGAATCCCTCTTCTAGATACCTTGGAGTGACTACTAAGAGACCACAGAGGAATTCTTGCACACACACACACACACACACACACACACACACACACACACACACAAGTGTTGTATGGCATTGTTCCTAGCAGCAAAACCTGGAAACAATAAAAATATTCATCAACAAAGACCTGGAAACAGTTTAAATCAACAAGTGAAGAAATAAATAATGGTTTATTCACCAAATGGAGTGTTTATAGAAATAAAATGAATGAACTATAATCACAGACCATAAAAAAGCTGAATCTTAAAAACACATGTTGGGTGGGAAAAAAGCAAATCACCGATGAGAACATTGAAATATATTATTTTTCATAAAACAGGACTGGGCATCGTGGCTTAGCCTGTAATTCTGGCATTTTGGTAGGCCGAGGCGAGAGGATTGCCTGAGCTTGGAGGCTCGAGACCAGCCTGGGCAACTTGATGAGACCACTTCTCTACAATAAATCACAAAAACTAGCCTGTCGTTATGGCATGCGTCTGTAGTTCCAGCTACTCGGAAGACTGAGGCAGAAGGATTGCCTCAGGTCGAGGCTGCAGTGGCCATGAGTGTGCCACTGCACTCCAACCTGGGCGAAAAGAGTGATACGCCAACTCAAAAAAATAAAAACTGAACAATTTCAAACAAATAAATTATGTAAGGGATGCATTTGAGATTTCTAAAATTATTTTAAAATAAAGAAGAAAACGGCAAATACAAAACAGGAGAAGAGTGTATGGATAATTCTAATGTGACCAGGAATATTCTAGATTATAAAATAGGTTTGTGGGTATCCACTTTAATACTATACTTCATAACTCATGCATATTCTAAACGTATGGGGGAAAATGCCTGTTTGTTTGGAAGTCATGCTTATTTGATCACTTTTTATGTTCCTATCTATGAATAGGGAGAAACATGCAGAGCGAGGCAATAGTGGTGGGACATAGTGTTACCCACAATCCTCTCCTTTTGCCCTCAAGTAAAAATATCCCCTAGACCCAATTCCCATTGGAAGGCAGCCTTGTGGATCCTGCAGAGATCTGACTGTCGCAGACCCCTCTGTCATCTATCCTCAGTGAGGGAGAGATGGAAGTATCTGTGACATAGAGGTTTGGAACTTTGAAGACTCTTACCTTTGTAATGAAAGCTGAAAGCAGTGCAAGTAATATCTGAACACTCCTCCACACTATACTTATTGCAAATAAAGGGCATTTAGAATCCTCCCATTGACATGGTGAGATTTTTATTGCACTGGTTTCTTTAAAATAAAAGATCAGAATATGGCCCTGCCCAGAGAGAGAAGAAAGTTCCAATACGACAGACCTTAAGACAGAGATTTTTACTGCACTGGCTTTTAAAAAAAAATCAGAAAACGGCCAAGTCTAGAGAGAGAAGAAAGTTTCAATACAACAGACTTTAATACAAATGTGCTTAAAGCAATATCTGGAATCATAAATACATTTAATACGAGCATTTACTGTATGCTTGCTAACTAATAATTACTATTAATTATGTATATATAGAATATGTATATGTATATGTATGAAAATATGTATTTATTTAAACATTTTATTATGTACAGACCATAGTCAGGCAACTGTTCTAAGACATGGAATAGGCATAAAATCTAGTTCTCTCTATCAAAGCATTTAAATCCTAATTCTCTCACTGCTCCATCATGCTGTCTTCATCTGTTTCTTAAGTATCATCTTCTTCTCCTGATTCACAGCATCCTTTTTCTGGCCCCATGCAGATTACAGCAGTTTTCATACCCTCTTCTTTTTCTCAGTTTTATTTTGAAAATGTAAGGATTTCTACTAGAAGTACAAATATTTGCTATTTCTATAATTTAGATAGTAATAAGTTCTTTTCTATTTCTGTTTCTTTTTGCCATTGTACTTTCTTAGAGTTCAAAAATAAAAGCAGAACCTTGAAAGTCACTGGAGTGCAATTTGTAAATGAAATCTTACTTGCTGATAAGATTGCTCACCAACAACATGCAGAGAGAGGAAAGTGGTTAAATAGTGTCACCGGGGGTCCCTTCAAAGCCTATGGTCTTGCCAGCTCCTTGAGAATCATGACTGTATCATTCATCTTCATATTTTAAGTCTCTAGAGCACAGAGTTCTAGAACTTTCCATTCAAGACTGCCAGGGGACGGGGGCCATGTAACGACACAAAGAGTACCTGATCCTTTACCAGGGGAAGCGAAGACCAGTTGAAGACGCCAACTTCACCTGCATGCATCCTACCTGTATAGTTAATTCTTACTTTTACACCACATCTCTGTAATAAAATGAGATAAAATAAGTGAATTAATAAATGAATAGATGTTTTGAAAAACTCTTTCCTAAAGTTTGGTGAAAGGTACAAATAATCTACCATAGGCATGAGAGGATAATAGAGTCTTATTTACTTTACTTCATGGTATATCCCCAAAGGTTTAAGAAAATGGACCCAACATCTGATTGAGTACTCCAAAGGACTGCAAACATAATATGACATGAGATATTTCGTTTTGCTGTGCATGCTTGAAATTACAAGAAAGTTCTTTTTATCCAATGTCAACCAGAGTAACGTATAACAATCTGTGTGTGGAAAGAACACTCACTTTAAGGTTGCTCTGTCCTGGACTTTAACTTCAGTTCTTCATTTTACCATGTGTATGCCTTTAGGTAAGTTACTTTGACTCTCAGAGCCCAAGATTCCTCATCTATAAAATGGAGGAAGCAATGCCTTCCACAATGAAAAAATCATATAGGATGATTAGAAAGTTCCTGTTTAAGGAAATTGCTCAGTATATGCCAGTCCCATTAAATTTGTATTCATTTACTCAGGTTCAATCTTGCCATTCAAAGCATGTTCTCCCTCTTCCAAACGACAGCAACTCCAGTTATTACGCACAACCGTGTAGCATCATTTATGGTCCATTCCAAACAAAATGAACCAGGTTCCATCAACAGTCAGTAATGTGGCATAGTTCCTGACTTTCCAGTGATGACAGTGAAGAAGGTTAAAATGATCCCCACAGAACATAAGTGGAGTAGGTCTGACAGGTGTCATCTGTATGTCTTTAGGAAGAAAAAGGACCAGAGAGGTGAAGTCATTTGCCTGAGCTCATTCAGTCATTTGAAAGGATAACTAGATGTAGAAGCCAACCTCATACCCTACCCCTTACCCTGTCTTCTTTCTACTTCCTCCTTCCCTATCCTCTCACATGCCCTGGACAGACTCTATGTGCTTTGAAGTTACAGTCACTTTTAAGCCTCAAAATGAAAAGTTGTTTTAACACAGTCTTGTTATAATTAAGTCATCAGCACAAGTCATGAAAACAAAACAGTGCCTTTTTAATTAGTGTCTTGAATGTGAATGAATGGTTCATTATTCTTTCCCATCTCAAGCTGAGATCATGATTAAAGTATGAAGAAATAATAAATAGCCAGACAGGGAAATTCAGAACCGCACAGAGAAGGTCACTTTTCCTTTTTAGATTCCCAGAGCACAGGAGTGACCCGGGAAGCACATGGACAGTGACAAACCAAAAAAAGCTCCTAACATTTGGGCTAAGGTCACCCTCAGAGCAAAGACACACCAAGTAAAGAAGAAGCAGACTATGAAAAAAGTCACCTGGGTCTCTCTTGAGGTTTAATGGATTTAAATAAATCACTAATCCAATATAAGTTCAATATCTTGACTCTGAATGAGAGAAGTCACATTCATCTTTCATTAGTCCACTCTACAAAAACATATTGAAGACCTACTATGCACCAGCAGCACAGAGCACAGTTCCTGTGCTGAATGCTGGCATCAGAGATAGCTAACATGCAATCCTTGGCTTCAAATATGAGATGCAGAGGTACATTAAGAATTTTTGCAGTACACTTAGACAAGTTCATTCCAGAAGCCTGACTGACTATTTTCCTGTATTCAGGGAAGTCTTGCTAAGGAGCTGATGTTGAAAAAACTAGGTCTGGAAAATTGAATGAATAGCTGTGTCCCTCCTCTGCTCATTGCTAGAGGGCACATTTTTTTCTACATCCCTCTAAATATTTCATGACACCCTCTGGAAGAGAACCTGCTGTATAATGACATAAAGAAATAAAGGTAGTACTTTTAATTTCAGTAGCATTCACTGAGCACTGTTTTGACAAGACACAAAGGGGGTTACAAAAGATACAGCCACTAAGTGTCAGCCCATAACTGGTAGCCATTGCTCTCCATAGAAAGAGGTCAAGTTGTAATGATTATTGCATTTTGTGATTAACCCAGAGACGGTCTAGTCCCAATTTTAAGACTAATTTGGGTGGGTGACTTTCCCTCCCGGAGCTTCCTCTGTAAAATGAAGAGGTCAAACACAGAGGCACAAAGCTTCTCACACTGTGAATCCATGATTCTACACTTCCTATGAAAGATGTGTTTGCCTTTGAAGCACAGTCGCTGAATGACTGCATCCACAGGGACAGCATTGAAACTCAGTTAAATGCTGGGGTGTCTGATGGCCAAGAACAAAATCCACTACCCAAGAACAGTCAAGAACAATTTAAAAATCCACCAGAATATCGCAAACAACTTTGCTCATCATCGTAGGGAGACCGAGAGTATGTGGAGACCCAGGGAGCTGGTTGTAAATGAAGGTGTGCTAGCTGAGTGTTGGCCAGGATCAGGGTCCCATAAATAACTTACAACACCCAATTGATTTCTCAAAATGAGTTCCAGCCCTCACTTGTAAACCTAGTGATGAGTCTTTTAGATGTTCTGTGGTTGCTGCCATCCACTATGCCCTGTCTGTGTCTGAATTTCTTCTGCTTCCGTCAAACAAGCAACCTCAATCTACTTTCCTGTAATGCCACCAGGCTTTCTGAAGTTGTCTAAAGCCTGGCTTATAAAATAGTCACATTATGTGGAGCAGGACAATTGAGAAAACTGCAGAAAGAAGGGCAATGAAAATCCATGGAGGTGACATCATAAAACAGCAACAGCGCCCAGAATGGAATGCCAGATTTTCCTAACACTTGAGTTTGGCCTCTTTTCACTTAGAGTGTTTCTCAACTTCTCAAGGTATGACTTACAGGAACGTGTTCATATTTGTCTGACACAATGGAATCAATAGATGAAACTACCTAGAACTGGATGAGATAGGCCCAGAAATTCTGAACTCCCATCCCAAGGATCAAGGGAATAACTTATCACACCTAATGTATTAGGGAATTTACACCAGCTGTAGTAACAAACAGCCAACATCTCAGTGGATTAATACAGGCTAAGTTTATATCTTATTTGGATCATTGTTTAACTAGGCATTCCAAGTAGCAAGGGAGCATTCTAAGTTCAGGATTGCAGATCCTTCTATTTGTGCTTCTATTATCTTCTAGACTGTCCTGGGAATTCTCCACTGGGTGATTTTATAGACAACCTGCTGATCAGCAAGGAAAGAGAAGGAGGAGAATCACAGACATCTTATAGTCAGGCATCTACCACTTTCTCCTATAGTCCATTGAGTAGACACCAGCCACATGGCCCATATGGCAAGGGACTCTGTTCAGAAGAAGGAATGGGGTCGTTGAGCATCTTCCCTGTCATAGGCTTTCACAGACCCCTTTTTAGACCCCATGTCCTCAAATTGTAGTCCATGGCCATCAGCCTTATGTAACCTGGAACCTTTTTAGAAGCATGAAAGTCAGGTGCCAGCATAGGACTCTACATTTTAACAAGATCTTGTCTTGAGAAACATTGCACCAGACCACTCACACCTCTAATCATCATCAAAACTGCTGAACCCATCAAAACAGCAAAGAATTTTAGTCAATAAAAGCTTTCTATGTCCATGAGCCCCCAACTCAAAATGATAAGGATTGAATGCATAAGGAAATGCACCTATCATGCAAGAGAATCAATATTTATTAATCGGGTATTTTGTGAAAATACAAAACCAGACACATCACACACGTGATCTCATTTAGGAATTACCACAAACCTGAGGGAGAAACCATGATCTCTGCTAAAGAAAAGTGAGATAACATACAGTTGAGATGTAAATAAATTTACCAAAGACCACCCAGCTGGTTAGTGAGACATTGACACCAGAACTTTCCATGTTCTGTCATGCTAAATTTCAAGCTTGTTCTTTAGATAATAACTTAAATATGGCTCTAAAATTATGTGATCTGGAGAAGAAAAAAGAATGCTCAATAGAGGTTTAAAACACACACATTCAACATTTTTAAATTATTCAGTGAAAATAAATAAATTTTTTAAAATTGGGTTAAAGGATCTTATAGGGTGTTTCAGTAGATTTTAAGCTCAGTGAGAAGCATCACATTTCCCATGCATATTTGATTAGGCATTGGTCTGGCACTCAAGAACCTGAATGCTGCTTTTGAAGTGAACCCCATTTCTTACTCTCTTACTCCTTGGTTTCTAACTCCTTGTCTGGAACCAGTGGTGGAGTTCCATGACAATTGTATGGCCTGTGGAGACATTTATAAAACTAAATCTCATTTCAATGTGAACAAGAGAAGAAAATTAACCACTAATATTCTGATATTCTAGGACATGGGAGGCCAAAATACACTCTGGGTGATCATAAGAATATTGGGAAATTCTGTTCAAATATATACTCCTGAACTCCATCCCCCAAAATTCTGATTCAGTATCACTGGTCTGGCACTCAAGAATCTGAATGTTGCTTTTGAGGTGAGGCCCCATTTCTTATTCTCTTACTCCTCAGTTTCTAACTCCTAGCTTGGAACCTTAGTGTATTATTATTTTTAATCTGTAATACTCAGCAAACGTGTGTTTTATAAATAAAGTAAAGAATGATGGATAAGATAAAGAAGAATACAATGAAAGAATGAATAAGCAAATGAAAATTAAGTAAAATGGGCTTCATTGCTATAGATTGGAAAGTGTTGACCCTGCCTGTTAGAATGGACTGAGGATTGCACTAACATATTTTTCTGTCCCTGTACTAAGAAAATCTGGGACAATGCTGCTTTGTACTAAACAATACTGAGATCAAACAGAAAGAACTTCTCTACTTTTCCAAGAAATATCTTATCCTGAAAAATAAGGCTATGCCCTAATTGTTCAGCTTACTCATCAAGACTAACAGTATCAATAATCACATCAGTGTCCCCACCCACATCACTGTGCACAACAATAAAAAACATTCATGTTATAAACTGCTAAGCCCCTACTAGCTCCCCACCAGTCAAGAGCTAGTGAAGTAAAAATCACCCTCCCTAAAATACTGCTAAGTGACTCCCTTTATTTTTTATTTTGGGGGTACTATGAGACTGTCAAAATGATATTCTCCTTCTACTGAAGTGAGCTTAAAAAGTTTAACTTTCTTTGGTCAGAAAGTTTTCTAGGGAATCAATTGTCACTACTACAAAGTCTCTTAGCATAGCATCATATAAAATCCAGACCACAGTGAGTCTTCAATTATTACTCTAGACTAGAACAAGAGACCTGACATATGTTAGGTATATATTATGGTGTTAACTAGAATAATTTTGTAGCCAATCCCTTCTGGTTGCCTGGGCTCAAGGAAAGAGAAAGGTGGAAGCTCTTGTATTAATTCATATGTTTATGTATGCATTTGTGTGACAAATATTTATTTAAGAACTATATTGAACTAGGCACAAGGGATAAAAAACTAGACATTCACTGTTTAGTAGGAAGGATGACTGTAAACTTATTAGTACAATAATGTGTAACAAGGGCTGTGATGAGTTTCTGTTGAGAATAGCAGGAACACAGAAAACAGAGTGGTCTGTTCTACCTATAGAGTGAGCAAGAAACGCTTTGTGTATAATGGCCTTGATACTTGAGCTAACATGTGTAATATGTCTAAATATTACTAGGAAGATGAAGTAAGATAAACATTTCAGACAGAGAAAACAGAAGGAGCAAACGTCCTGAGACATAAAGAGCCTGGTGTCCATGGAGTTGTGTTTTATCTTTTCTGGAATACTTGAGAAATAAATATGGAAAGGTTAGTAAGAACCAAATAACCAAATGCCTTGTCTCAAAAGAGTATTTGACTTAATAAAGCACTGAAGGATTTTAAGGAAGGAATCGACAGGACAAGATTTATAGTTTAGAAAGTTACTCACTGTAGCAGAAGAGAAAGTAAATTGGAGGCCCAAAGGACCCTGAAGTCAAGGAGGGTGGGTGGTGGCCCATTATATTTGTCCAGTCAAGGGACAGTGAAGGTTGGAGCCAAGGTGTTGTGGGTTGAACTGTGTCCCCTCAAAAGATAAGTTCAACTCCTGATCAGAATGTGTAAACACAGACTTATTTGGAAATGGAGTCTTTATGGATATAATCAACTTAAGATGGTTTATAATGGATTATAGTGGGTTTTAATGCAATGATTGGAGTCCTTAGAGGAAAAGGAAAACTGGGCTCAGAGACATACGGCAGGACAAGATTATGTAATGTAGGGGACAGAGATTGGAGCAATGTGTCTACAGACTAAAGAATGCCAAGAATTGCTATCAACCACCAAAAACTATAAAGAAAAAAAGAAGAGACTTCGGGGAGAGCAGGGACCTGGCCATATCTTGATTTCAGATTTCTGTCCTCCAGAATGGTGAGGAAATGCCTCTCTATTGTTTTAAGCCACCCAGTTTTCAGTATTTTGTTTCGGCAGTCCTAGAAAATTAATGCAGAGGGAAATAGTAATAGAGATTAGGAGGGAGGAGAAAGACAAACTGTATTTAGGGAATATAAACTTGAGGAAGTTGCCAACATGAAGTCCTAAGGATTAAAAGTGGGGTTTAGGAAACATGGGGGTTAGGATGAAACCAAAGTCCTGTACTTCCTTCAGTGTTGGATGTAGTGAGTGTGAATATCTAGGAGACTTGCAGCTAAAAAAGTCTAACAAGAAGGTACTCACACTGGTCAGTAGGAGGAAAGAGGGTGAGCGAAGCGTGGGGGGAGGGGTCCTGAACTGTCCCAGGAGACAGCATCCATCCCAGACAAGGTGTACTATCTGTGGCAATTGTTGAGTACTTTGGATACAGAGACATGTACACTCTTCAGTATCATTTGCTGTGTAACTCAAAAAACAGATGTTCCCCCGCCTCTCCTTCAATCTAAAGCTAATGTGTTTTAATTAAGCCTTGGCAAATGCCATTTGGTTCAATTAACTGTCTTGTCCACTTGTGTTACATGACTCTCATTCCAACTCTATGAGTTTGTAGTGACATCCATGCTTCCCTTTTCTCCCTTCACAAATTTTGCACGTCTCTTCTCTACTTTATTTCTCTAGCTATTGCCCTGGCTCCAGCATTTTCTTAAGATCCTGATTTGTACTCTCTTCCTCAAGTCTTCTCCTTCTCTTCCCCCTCTTCCTCTTTTCCCTCCTCCTCTTTCTTCTTTTCCTCAAATCCATCCTCCACGTGCAGTTCAGAGATTGTTTTCTTAAATAATATCCCAACCATGCAGTGGTTCTCAAGACCTACGAGAGAGTCTGACTTCCTTTGCCGGCAAAGTCCTTTGGAATTCAAGCTCCGGATACTTCTCTGGTCTCATCTCTTAAATTTCTAAATCTCACTATCATCCTGCTATTCTGAGATCTCCAAACTTAATTCTACTGTTCTTGCTGGTCCTTCTCCCCAGGATGACTTGCTCATCTTTGCTGAACTCTTGTTAATGTTCATGTTACCTTCTTTTAAAAGTCTATACAATCCTTAACCCAAGGCAAGGACTGACCACCTCCTCCTTTGTACGTGTACGGTGGACACTTCTAGCAATGTCTCTACCGCCCTGAACTACGAGTGCATTATGACTCTGTCTCTCCAGATAGATTGCAGTCACAGAATAAAAGTGGCTGCATCATATTTATCTTTATCTCAGCACCTAGCAGAGTGACACATAGTAGGCCCTCAAAAATATGCCAAATTAGGACAAAGCTATTTAAATTCTGCTGAAAGCCTGCCCTCCAAGGAAAAAGCATCCAACATAAATACCCTGAGACTTTCTTATCAGAGCCAGGTGATTTACGAGTTGTATGATTTATCAGGCTTCGTGTACCAGGTGTCACCTCTGCATTCAGCTTCACTGATCAAGAAAATGAATTCGATCCTGGATCTCTGTCCTCCCGATAGCAGCTTGCCAGGAGAAGTCGTTAATGCGGTAAATTATCTTCCCAGCTGTTAATATCATGTACCCGTCTTGTTTACCTTCTTTTAGTTCAGCTGAGCATCAATTTGTGCCATGATATTTACATGAATATCTTCATTTCATCAGTACCATTGTCCATCTGTTTGGCTGAGGGTTGAATTACTGAGCTATGACGGAATAGAGGCCTTCATAAGCCAGCCTGAATGCTGACTTCTCCCCAGAGAGCAGGACAGTCCCATTCTCTGTTTTTCTGCCCCTGCTTACCACTGGAACGCAGCCTGGCAGACATGGAGCAGAGAATTAGAAAAACCATCCTTTAGCAGAAAATTAGAAAATGAGGGGGAATTTGTCTTTCCTAAGAGTCTATGCCGTGCAAGCTGGGTGGAGAACACAAAACAAGTACCATGGCTTCTTTAGCTGAGACCCCAGTCTGCAACTTCAGACCTAGCAAACACACATTATTCATTCATTTAAAAGTAGTTAACATGGGCTTACTCTAAACCAGACATGGCACACTATGAATGCAAAACAGACTCTAAATTCACATCTCCTCTATTCCATGAGGTCAACAAATGTCTTTTGTATACTTACTGTATACCAAACACGACTCTAATTCCTGAAGCATTGATTAAGACCAAGGACATGCCCTCGAAGTCTGAGGAGGTAGTTTGGTGGCCAGATTTGGAGAAAGAACTTTCCACACAGAAGGAATAGCTCTTGTAAAGGCTCCAAGACAGAACTGAGCTTGATATGCTCAAGGTATGGAGAAAATTGGTGGCATGAGTAAGCAGCAGGGGTGGAGATGGGGTGGGGTGAGTTCTAAGAGTAGGGAGCAGCCACGGGCCATGATATGTGCGGGGCTCTTATTCTACACATGTTGAGAAGACATGGAAGGGTTTTTAAAATAAGAATTACCTTTCATCTGAATTACCTTTTAAAAAGACACCCTGGTCAGTCCCCGTGTGGAAATGGGCCTCAGAGGAAGTAGGCTGGAGGCAGGGAGACTAGTTAGTACAGTAGCATTTGTCAAGGTGAGAAATGAGGTGACTTGAACAGGGGTCACTGTGGGGAACATGGTGAGAAGTGATTGAATCGGGGGTGTGTTTTGCAGTAAAGTGGATGAGTTTTCTAATGGAGGGGAATAGGCTATTGGGAAAGAGAGCACAAACCAAACTCTGAGGTTGGTGGCATGAGTGACTTTGTGGATGGCAGCAACATTTATTAAGGTAAGGAAGGCTTGGGAGTGGGGAGCAGATTCAGAGAGGAAAGGCAATAGATCTGTTTTGGACAAGTTGGGTTTGAGATGCCCATCAGACATCCAAGGGGGGATGCCAATTGCGCTAATGGAAGATGGAGAGGAGGAGGCAGCCAGGTGAGGGTACTGAAACAAGTATGCAAAACAGCACAGAAACACCACACAGATTGAAACACAACTCATATGCATCTGCCGTGTGTTGGGCATTCGATTTAGACTCTCATGAGCGTTGTCTCATTTCACCCACACTACAAGGGAAGTGTGACTTCCTGAATGACGTTGAGTGAAAGCACTGCGGTCTACTGCATTTGCACAAGCTCTACTATTTTCTGTCTGTGTGACTTTGAGCAAGTGACTTAACCCCTCTAGGTCTTTGCCTCCTTGTCTGTAAACTGGAAATATTAATACAACTTTGATAAGAGAAGAAAAGAGTTAATGCATGTGAATATCAAATTACAGCACATCTAAATAATTGCTAAATAATAGACATTATCATGATCATTCTTTTCATTCTGTTGTGGGTTGATTATGTCCCATAAAAAGATGTGTTCTGTTCCTGCTCCTAGCACCTGTGGAAACAATGGTCTTTGCAGGGCCAAACAAATTAAGATGAGGTCATACTGGATATCGGTGGTTTCTATTTCAGTGATTGCTGTCCACAGAGACAGACTGAGAGAATGCCATGTGAACATGGAGGCACACTGCCGAAGAATGCCAGGGATTGCCAGCAACCAACAGAAGCAAGGAGAGAAATGTGGAACAGATTCTCCCCCAGAGCCTCTGAGAGGATCCAACCCTGTCAACACTTGATTTCAGACATGTAGGCTCCAGAATTGCAAGGGACTACATTTCTATCATTTTAAAACACCCAGTGTGCAGTATTTTATCACGATAGCCCTAAGAATCTAAGTTATATTATACAAATGAGGAAATAAAAGTTTTGAAGAGGTGACATTTCTTTCCTAAAGTCAGTACCCCTGATCCCATGTCAGAGAAATATGCATCCTGTGAAGTACCACGCAAACCATTAGCAGCTCAGCTTGCAAATGACTTGGTCAGTACCCTACAGGGTACAGTACATGGATGAGACACACAGAACACTGAACAAAGTGAACTATAGGTGCTGACATCCTGGTACCAGTAAAGGGTTATGGGTATATAGAGAAAGCCATTCTAACTTGGGCAGAGGTCAAAAATTTGACAAGGCACATTAAAAAAAAAAGGTTGGATATGGAATAGTAGATGTAAGCAGTGACCAGTTGCTGTAAAGTCTAGGAAAGAAGCAGGCAGGGTGGGCCTGTTTGCACAAGCTACCTGGGACGATGCAGAACACTGACATGCATCATCTCACCTAGTCTTCATGCCACCATTTTGAGGAGGATGTTATTTAACATGACTTCAACAGGTAGGAACACTGAATTAGAGGGACTAAGTCACTTGCTCCGGGTCACATGGTCAATGCCTACAGACAGGAACAGTGACCAGTCTTGTTATAAGCTTTATGCCACACTGGTTCTCCTCTCAGTCACTAGCTGCCTGGCCTTGAAAAGGCAATTACCTTCCCTGAGACTGGATCTCCCCATCTGCTACATAGGAACAACAACAATCACAGTTGCTGATCAGCATGCACACCACCCTTCCCTAGTTACATCAACGTAGTAGTCTCAGAGGAACCTCTTCCATGCCAGTGGGGCCACAAGAGATAGCAGGTCCCAGCATTCCTCAGAATTCTGCCCCGTTCCCTCTGAACAGTAACAGTGGAGGAACAAAGAGCTTGCCAGTGTTTTTGTAGTAACTTCAGGGAGATCAGTGGCAGAAAGGCCAGTTAAGAAGGGAGGGGAGTGACATTTTCTGAGAGTTGGTCCGAAACACAAAAAATGATGATAGAAAAATGGAGGAATGAGTGCTCCCAGCAAAGAAGAAGAGATGTCGCAAACTGGGTTCACGGGAACACAGCAATTTTGTCTCAATTGGAAGTTAGACAGTTCCAGTCTGTTTAACAAATACACCTGGCTGTGTAAGGAGATTGTCAATTCCACCTTAAAATAGAGACAAAAATGGATGTAGCAGAGTCAATGTAGGGCAGTTTTAAACAAGCAAATGGCTGCTGACTGAACTGTAGGAAAAGAAAATAGCAGTGTCATGCAGACGGCTCTGCAGATCTGAAGAGTGGCTCTGGTGAGGGACCGAGTCACCCTAAGAAATCTACTTAAAGAGAGAGAGAATAAGGGACATGTATCAGTTACATATCATGTGCCTGGCATATTCTAAGCAGCTTGAACTCCAGTCAAGATGTTATTTTTATAGCTTTTCTATACATTAGGAAACTGAGGCAGAGAGATATTTGGACTCCAAGGAATCTTCCTCCCAAATGTGTGTTCTTCATCACTATTCTACACAACTTCTTTAAGTCTAGCCCACGGGAGGGAGCAAAAAGGCTAACAGGACTTAGGCAGCTGTGGGAGGATGCCAAGCTAGACTTTCCCCCAGATGTAGATAGAATTGGGGATAAGGGAGTGAACAGGAAGTCTAGCAATTCTGCAGAAGCCCCAGGGGCTGCCACTGAGTTTAGAGTTTCCAGCATCAGGAGAAGAGCCATGAGCGCAATGCCAATTCATCCTGCCAAGAGTTTTTGACACGCTGGCCAGTTGTGCACAGCTGGTATGAGGAGCAGGTCTCACAGCCTGCCGAGGAGTGGGCTCATTTCTGCTGGATCCCAGACTTAACAGGAGTGGTGCTTAAAAAGGAAACAGACTACTGAAGCCGATAAAGAAATTATCCAGTATGTTGCCTGTGGAGAGTATTTGTGCTTAGAATGGCTGATGTTGAGTGACGCTTTGATCCAATGAAGGCCAAAAGGTGAAGAAAGTTCAAATATCAGGAATCAAAAGAC
Organism: Carlito syrichta; assembly: GCF_000164805.1. NCBI lineage: Eukaryota > Metazoa > Chordata > Mammalia > Primates > Tarsiidae > Carlito > Carlito syrichta. The sequence continues at coordinate 122,540 of NW_007245653.1, read as the reverse complement.
TCCTTAAGATGTACTCCCTGCACCCTCTGCTAAGCAACCTATGCATAGCAAGGTTATTGTGAGGTGGAGTGCCATGTTTGACCCAGAGCATCTACGTGCATCGTGAGAGGAGATGCTGAGTGGCACGAAAGGAGCAAGCCCTGGCATCTCTTGCAAGCCTGACATGAAGGGCAGAGGGGAAAGCACTTGGCCTCCACTGTGTTCATAAGCTGTCTCTACTCATGTGACTCTTTGTCAACGTTGATATTGAGGCTAAGGGCCAAATCTGGAAGATCCAGACTTGTTCAGATGGAAAGAGCCAGAAGAAGTCTCCGGCTGTGTTAATTAAGATGAGTCAAAATGTGTCTAGGCTTTAGTTTCTTGCAATCCAAAATGAGATTAATAATAGTGAGTGTCGTTGCAGTGATTCAAGAGAATAATGTATATCAAACACTTAGGCGAGTGCTGGGCACATCTGAGATGCTCCATAAATGGCAAGCAATTCTTTTTGATAATGAATTTTTTTCTGCTATTATTATTGATGTTCTCTGCAAGAAATCCAGTGTGTGTGTGTGTGTGTGTGTGTGTGTGTGTGTGTGTGTGTGTGTACGTATCACTGACAACAAAGCAATGTTACAAAGCACTTTTGATAATTTCCACTGGAAAACCTTCATAGAGAAGGTGGCATTTGATCTGAGTTTTCAAGGAAGAATTGACACTGTTCAGAGAAAGAAACGGGTCAAGAGTCTTCCAGAGACACCTGCATGGACAAAGAGTGAAACTGTCTGATCGTTTGGTAAACTGTGAAGCCTGACTCCTCTGTGAGGAATTGCCTTGCTTTCTGGACGCTTCCAGAGCCCACGCTTTGCCTTCTAAGTGGCATCATAAAGTCCTCGGCTGCTGCCACATATTCTTTCTCTATTTAAAACTCTAGTATTTCTCTCCTGAAAACTGTAGTTTAGGCCACAGTGTGGACATCTGCATCTGAGTTCAATCTGTGTCCCTCCCTGATTCCCAGATAGGCCAGGCTGAGATTCTGCCTGTAGAGTGTAAAAAACCTCCTGGGAGAAAACAATCCTGAGGGAAACATTCTTAACCTAGATCTACAAATGACACTGGGTCACCAGTGAGGAAGTGTGGTTTGGGCAATAGCTGTCTATAGCTGACTTATGGTCTGAATCTGGCAAACTCCAACTATTCCTTCAGACCTAAGGTTCAGAGTGTCCCCATTACAGAGAGAGGACTGAGAATAAAAGCCAGGTGAGGCATCGGGAAGGTGCCGCTTATGACTCATGCACCAGAATCACTAAAAGACCAGAAGAGGCTCCAGTACAGAACAAAGTATGGCTTCAAAACAGTGGGAAATCCAGAATAATCTAAAATGTATTGGCTGAGGCATTAAGAAGCAATCATTCTTTTGAGAGAGAAAAGGAGCAAAAGCTAAACACCAATCTTGCATCACCAGGGACACCAGGCACACCAGCAGGAGCCAAGCAGTGCCAGCTGCCGACTTAGAGTACAGTGGAGACAGTGCTTCCCTTTAGGTGACAGGGGCACCAACAGGCAACAGGCACCCTGGTGAGAAAGCTCCTGGAGCTTAGTGGACACCGGAGGGTCCTGCAGCAGGTGTGGGCAGAGGAAAAAGGATTGGCAATACCAGTGGGCTTGGAGGACTTAGTCCTTCCTTTGGGCATTCCTAAGAACCCAGGAGGCAGAACACACAGAGTTCTAAAAATCCTTCCGGTGTGAGTGATAGCCAGAATATGAGCGATTATTATTATATATTGATATTCTTTAATAATGATGAATAATGTTCATCACACATTCATTCATTTGCTTATTCAATAAATGCCCACTGAGCGCTCACGAGGGCCAGATGCTTTGCTGAGAGCTAGGAACATACTGGGAATAAAACAGACACAACTTCTGTCCTCGTGAATGTATAGACCAGTGGGAGAGACAGGCACTAACCAACAAAACCAAGAAATGAGCAACTGATCACAAACACGTGACATCGAGTTACAGGAAAATAAGCAGGATATGTTCATGGAGAAAAAATAAGGAGGGACATCTACAAGATTGAATACAGAAGATTTGTCCAAAAGATGATATTTTGGATGAGTCATAAGGCACTGAAAAGGAATCAGCCATGCAAAGAGCAGGGAGAAGGGAACTCCAGGAGACCTGAAGAAGGAAAAGACCCATTTGAGGATCCAAAGATAGCCAATGAGGCTAGAGGAGTAGAATGACCATTTTCCTGCAGGCTGATATAACCTGGAGAAGAAAAGGATGTGATGAAATGATACAAATGCTAATATCACTGAATTAATAATAATAGTAACTCCCACTCATGACACAATGCATTTCCTATCTACTTTCTCATTTAGTTCCCAATTCACAATCCTGCTTGATAAAGCAAGTACCTAATACTACCATTCATATAAAGCAACGGAGGGCCGAAAGGCGTAACCCACCCCAAACACAGTCAATGGTGGAAAACCCAAGCAGTAGACTTTGACCTCCAAAATCTCAGTACTGACTCTTGTGCAAGTTCACGTAGTCCTGGCTCACTGGGGTCATTCTTTAATGCCACAGGTCCCAGAGTCTAATTCCTCTCTTTACTATATCTCTGAATGTCCATACAGAGTCACAGCTTCTTGGCAGAGGCTCTTAATTGTGGAACAACAGCACCTGTGCGAAGCTCCTGACTTAGACTTCAGGTACTTCCTGTAAACAGGACTCATGTTCAACGTGACTCTAATAATCAAGAAAATAAATTAGATTCCAGAATCCCTTTCACTCTGCATAATAGCTCATTCCAGGAAGTCATTAATGCAGTAAATCAAACTCACAACTGTTGACACCATGAAAGCACATTGTTTACCTTCCTTTGATTCAGCTGAGTATCAAATAGCTCGGTGATATTTACATAAATATCTCGATTTGGAGGGCGGAATTGTCCATCTGCTTCAGGAAAGATTTAATTAGGTCCTTGTTGCTAGGGAAGAAGAAATTAATCCTTTTCAATATTAACATTTTCAATTAATATATGTTTTGCAATGTGCTGTGTAATATGCCTTGTTATGTAAATTGGACAAACTGGAACATTTCAGACTGGAAAAGATAATGTTTTTTAAACTGAAGATATATCTCTCTTTCCAAATCTTGGAAGAAATGCATATTTTATGTTTTCATATATACAATTCCACCTGGTGAGGGCTTCTTTTAGTTCAACTTAAGGGTTTTTCTTTGATGATTTGTATGGTCTGTAGAGAATGCTCATGGCCACTCTTCTCACTTAACTCCTGCTGAGACCCTCACCTTAACAATCTCTTCCTCAAGGTGGGAGGATTCCTGGGATTCTTGACTAAGATAAGGACTCTATATCGTAGGCTTTCAACTCCTGTACTTTTTCCTTCAGTGAACTCCTCATTTGAAGTTGTTCTTTAATATGTGTCTCACCCTCAGAAGTGTTCACTCCATGAACATAAAGATCATGTGTTCCTCAACTACTGTTTATCTGGTACCTAGCAAAGATCCCTGCACATAAAGGGCTGTCACAAAGTGTATGTTGAATAAATGAATGAGCAAAACCAGAATCATTAGGTAGCAGTCTCATCATGATCTCACGGATCAGCACTCCAGCTCACAGAGGCAAACATTTTGTTAAAACTATAGATATTACCATAATACTATAAGAAAGGGATTGACAGTAGCAATCCCTTTCTACTGTGGGAGGTGAACACAACATCAATAAGGGTACCTGATCTCAAACCAGGCAAAGTGGGGACCAAAGAGAAGTCCAAGTTTACCTCAAGATGACAACTTATATAGCTAATCCTGAATTGTACCCCATATCTTTAAAATAAAAAATAAATAAATTTTGGAAAAGCTATAGGTATTACAAAAGTAGAAATAGATTTAAATACAAAGCATCCTCCTCTCCTCTTAGCCATAGAAACAAGAGCTTCTGCTCCTAGGTTATCCCCCTTCATGAGCCTTGAACAGACAGGTGAGCTCATTGAAGACTCCTGTATTGTTCAAGTCAAGCTTTCCAAGGTCTCACTCCTGAAGGAAAAAGGTCTCTTCATCTTCATTCCTTGGAATCTTCTTCATCTGTCTTTGTCTTTTATAGAGTATTTCTCACTTCCGAGAAACTTTCTATGAAGGCCAAATGTTTTCCTATAATTTCCAAAAATCTTCACTAAATCCAAGATGGGGAGAATAATTATAAGAATTGCAGTCACCACTTATCAGATGCCTACTACGTCTCAGGAACTGCTCTGTGTTCGTCTTACATAAACCACCAAGCTTACAGAACCCTGAAATTTAGGCATCATTGCCCATGTTTCTATAGGACAAAACAAAGACTCAAGTAACCTGCCCCCAAAGTTGCACAACAAGTAGGGTAGAGCCTGGAATTTTTATTTGTTTTATTTGTTTGTTTGTTTGTTTGTTTGTTTGCTTTAAAGATATGGGGTGCAATTCAGCGTTAGATACATACATGGTCATCATATGAAGAGCCTGGATTTTTTTTTTTTTTTTTTTGAGTTGGAGTCTCACTCTGTCGCCCAGACTGGAGTGTGGTGGCCACTCCCAGCCACCGCAGCTTCGACCTGCTGGGCTCTGGCGATCCTTCCGCCTCAGCCTTCCGAGTAGCCGGAATTACAGGCATGTGCTGCCATGCCCGGTTGATTTTTTTTATTTTTATTGTAGAGATGAGGTCTTGCCAAGTTGCCCGGGCAGATCTTGGCAATCCACTCACCTCAGCCTCCCAAAGGCGCGGGATTACAGGCTGAGCCACCGAGCCCAGCGAGCCTGAATTTTTAAACTTAGAGCTGTATGTCTCAAAAGGCCTCCTCTTTTGCCATTAGACAATACTGTCTTCGGGATCCCTGCTGGACCAAAACACCAAAGCTAAACTAAGTATAAAGTCTTAGTTACAACACTGTTAACCCAACTGACAAGGGTTAAAATGGCTCAGAACAGTTATCTCAAAATATGTGACTCTGTTTGTGCCATAGCCTCTATAAGAAATTATCCTCTGTAAATTGGTTAGCAAAATTTGAACATATAGAGCAGAAGTCAGCAAACTTTTTCTGAAACCAGCCAGATAGCAAACCTTTTTGACGTTTCAGGCTATACAGTCTGTTGCAACCTCTCAATTCGGCCATCAAAGAGAGAAAGCCAACACAGATATGTTACAATAAAGCTTTATTTACAGTGAGAGTCCGGGTAGATTTGGCCCACTGATTTGCTAATCTCTGAAATAAATGAAAGGTAGACTTGAGATTGTTTTGCCACTCTACATCAAGTGTATAATTTAATCCTCATGTTAATGCTTTAAAGGGGGTCTGAGTATTACCTCCATTTTAAAGATGAGAAAATTGAAGCCCCAAGGGACAAAGAAATGGAGGACCAAGTTTACACAACTGTGCATCTGCAGCCCTGAGCAGAAGTATGTCTTCAGTTTCCCAAGCTGAATTATTGTTATTGCATGTTTCAATACCTTTAAATTGATATTGTGTCAGAATTTCTAGCCCTTCAAAGACCCTCAAATCCTCAGCATTCAAAGTATTTATCTTTCCTTCTCTAAGCCCTTCAACCTGTGGTGAGAGCAGAAGATAGTAACAGATGCCAGGGACCAGTTTTTCTAAGGCAGTGACAAAGAAGAGACAACTGCAAGACAGAAGGGGTCATGCTGCCTTGAGGACTGCCTGGCACACAGTAGGACATCAATAGTTCAATTTTGAATGACTTCAGTGGATGGTTGAAATATATCTAAGAACACTAGCTGTATTCCCTTGGGTTAAGGCCGGTTACCAGACAAGAATTGGGACTTTGGGCCAAACCTACCTCTTCAAAGTCCTGATCTTGCCTCTTTTTTTTTTTTTTTTTTTTTTTTTTTTTGAGTTGGAGTCTCACTCTGTCACCCAGACTGGAGTGCAGTGGCCGCTTCCGGTCACCGCAGCCTCAACCTGCTGGGCTCCGGCAATCCTTCCGCCTCAGCCTTCCAAGTAGCCGGAATTACAGGCATGCGCTACCACGCCCAGCTGATTTTTTGATTTATTGTAGAGATGAGGTCTCGCTGCCCAGGTGGGTCTCGAACCCATGGGCTCAGGCAATCCACTCACCTCAGCCTCCCAAAGGCGCGGGATGACAGGCTGAGCCACCGAGCCCGGCTGATCTTGCCTCTTACTAAGCAAATAACCCAGGGAAAGTTATTTGACATTGGTGAACCTCAGTTTCTTTATTGGTAAAAAAATGCCAATAATGCTAGTTCCACCTTAATAAGTTGTTGAGAGGATTAAATAAAATGGTACATTAAGGTACTTAGCTCATGTTACAACTCAATGCAGGGCAGCAATTGTGATGACTATGTTTAGCATTATGACTTACTGAATTTGCATTCTGAGCTCTCATTGGCTTCCATAGCAATCGTTTCCCACCCTAAAAAGAAGAACCATATACACTGGTTAAGGGTACAGAGTCCTACTGTATAATATATTGAATCACTAAATATGTTGGTGTAACCATGGCTGTGTCTATCTCCAAACCCGTCCTCAAAAGCCAAAGTTCTAAAAAACAAAAAAACTTCTTAGTATAAAATTTTTACCAACGTTGTAATTACAAAAATGCAAAAACAATGGATGTATACCAGTCTGGAGAGTAATGGGGAGTACTAACAAATAAAGATAGTTTTACTTACTAGAGACTGTGAGATAGGTTTTTTGCTATTTTTTGTTGTTTTTATAGAGTTCCATTACAATAGCCACAATGTTACTTATGAAATAAGAAAAACAGAACAACAACAAAAAAAATTCAGTGACCTGACATTTAAAAATCAATGGCAGCAGAAAACTTACGCTCTAAAACTTATAAAATTTCTTTTTATTAATCTAAGCATTCATGACCTCACTACTGTGTTAACTTGATTAAATAGTTTATGAATTACTATTTTTTAAAACCTTTCATGAATCCTTGCTTTAGGGCTATGCAACAGACTCTTCAGACGATTTCCTTTTCCTTTCTTTCCACGTTTATTACTGATCTCCATTCAGCAGAACAGAGGAATAATCGGGCTATTCATATGAAATACTGATGGTTACTTTTATGAGTTTCATCTCTCCCCCAGATGAACTCCTTCAGAACTTTCCCAGCATAGTGCAGAGGAAAGATTCTCAGGCACAAGGTCATCTGCTTGTTTTTCCGAATAACCAGGAAACTCATTGACAAGTTAAGCAGCAGACCTTGAGTTTTCTAAGAGCTCTCTTGTTTCACAAAATGTCTTATTCTCACGAGGGAGTTCTGAGAAGTGTCATATGTCATTCCCCATAGGGCCCAGTACTTACTTGTTCCCAAATGGTCACCTATAACAGTCAGCAGAGATGAACTGCATCTAGCTCTGCCATTTATTAATCTTGCGATCCTGGGCCAATCACTTAATTTCTCTCCTTTGAGAAATGCATGTTTATTTTTTCTTAAATTTTACTATAGAGATGTGGGGTACTAGCAAGAATTAAATACATAAGTAGGCTGTGTGCAGGTGACGTTTGGGTCTCCAACTGGCCCTCACTCTCCCTGGTATAGGACCAGGTACCCTTTGTGCTGTTATGTGCCCTCCACCTTCCTCCCTTCCTCCCTTCCTCCCTCCCCAGAAGTGTCCATCCATTGCCAACCCCCCCTTTGTGCTACTGTGATTAATGTTCAGGGCCCTTACGAGTTAGAATGTGCAGTATTCTGTTATTTGTTTCTGTGATAGATCAATTAGTATCATGGTCTCCAACTCTATCCAATTTGCTGTGAAGTCCATGATTTTGTTTTTTGTGTGTGTGTGATTGTGTAATTCTCCATCGTGTATATGTACCACATTTTCTTTATCAAGTGCACTTTCTTTCTTTCCTTTTTTCTTTTCTTTTTTTTTTTTGAGTTGGAGTCTCACTCTGTTGCCCAGACTGGAGTGCAGTGGCACACTCCTGGACACCGCAGCCTCGACCTGCTGGACTCCGATGATCCTTCCGCTCAGCCTTCCAAGTAGCTGGAGCTACAGGTGCACACTGCCACGCCCGGCTAATTTTTTTGATTTATTGTAGAGATGAGGTCTCATCAAGTTGCTCAGGCAGGTCTCGAAACCACGAACTCAGGCAATTCACTCACCTCGGCCTCCCAAAGCGCAGGATTACAGGTTAAGCCACCGAACCCGGACTCTTTCTTTTTTAAAAATCTAGTCCACTTTCAAAGGGCAGTAGGGTTGGTTCAATGTTTTTGCTATTGTGATCAGTCGGCAATAAACATGCGTGTGCAGGTGGCTTTTTTTGTAAAACGGTTTATGTTCCTCCAGCTATATTCCCAGGAAAGTGATTGCTGGATTGTATGGAAGGTCTATTTTTTGTTCTTTTAGGAATCACCACACTGCTTTCCATAGAGGTTGAACTATCTGGCAATCCCACCAGCAGTGTAGAAATGTTCTCTTTCCTCTGCACCCACGTTAGCATCTGTTTTTTGTTTGTTTGTTTGTTTGTTTTACTTATTAATGATAACCAACCTTACTGAAGCTAAGTGGTAGCTTTTGCACAGCAAAAGAAACCATCAAGAGAGTGGGGGGACAACTCACACAATGGGAAAAAAAATTGCTAATCATGTGTCTGACAAAGCCCTAACATTCAGAATCTAGAAAGAACTCAACAAAATGAAAAAAAAAAGAAACCCTATTAGAAAGTGAGCAAAGGACATGAATACACTTCTTTCAAAAGAAAATGCCCAAGCAGCCAACAGAAAAAATACTCAGCCTCATGAATCATCAGATAAATGAGAAATACATGTTTATTATCTCACAATTTATGTGGGCACAGGAATCTGGGCACAGTTTAGCTGGAGACCCCTCTGCTTCAGGGTTTCTCACAAGTCTGCAGTCAAGTTGTCCAGGGCTGAGTCTCAACTGAAAATTTGACAACTTAACCTTACCAATATCATGTACATAAAATTTTTTTTTGCCATATTATGTTTTCCTGAAACACAAAATGAACACTTACTAGGTGCCACACATTCTAATAGGTGTTTAAGACCCAAAATGGAAAGGCACAGAATCTTTACCATTAGAGAAGACAGACAATTAAAACAGAGGCCAATATGGGACCACATTTAGCATGTCAGGGGATGGGGCACACAACTATCTTTATAAAGAGTATGCAAGCCTTTATAAGATTTGATATCTTGTTTGATTCCTGGAGAAGAAGGAAGGAAGCAGGGAGGACAGTCTAACCAGTGGGAAGAACATGGGCAAAGAAACCCTCACAAAGGATGCAGAGCATTTGGGGAAATGTCATGTGACTCATTGGGGCTGGAACCCAAGGGGGCTGAGGGGCAGGAGCAGGCATGATAAATATAAGGCTGAAGGGGAAACAGTAACATAGACGATTGAGGGTTTAATGGCAAAAATAATAAAAATGGGCCTTCACATCATTTAGCTCTTATGCTTAATTAGATATTCTACAAATTTTTATATTTCGCTTTATATCCTTTCCACAACCCTATGAGGTAGGTACTATGACTGCCCCCATCTTACAGATGAGCAAGCAGAAGCATAGCAAGTGGTCAATCCAGGATCCTTAGTTCTTTCTGATGCCACAGTCTCTGCTACTTCTCATCACTTAGACCTCCTGCCCCAGCGGAGGGTCTAGGCTTTATTGCATGGTCAGTGAGGGCCTGTGTTGTACAGACTATGGGAGGGCGATGCTCTCCACTACTTGGTATTTACTCGTGTAATCTCTCTTGAGTGTGAGCTGGCCTAATGACCTTTTCCTAACCAATAGGTCACTGCAACGGTATTTTCACTTTCACAACTTAAAATTGTGACCTGCCAGTAGACTTTTGCTGACTTTGATGCTGGAAGAGACCATGTTGGAAAGGCTCATGCGGCAAAGAACTGAAGGTAGCTTCCAGCTAAAAGCAAGTAGTAAAGTTACTCCCTTGAAGAGCTCTCCAAGAATTGAATGCTGCCAACCTTTTGGGTGAACTTGAAAATGGATCTTTCTCAAATTTTCAGTTGAGACTCAGCCCTGGGCAACTTGACTGCAGACTTGTGAGAGACCCTGAAGCAGAGAGGTCTCCTACTAAACTCTGCCCAGATTCCTATGTCACTACATAAGTTGCAAGATAGTAAACATGTCTCGGTTTAAGACATTAAGTTTTTAGTAATTTGCAATCCAGCAATATAGAGCCTGTGAAGAGCTTAAGCACAGAAATGGTCAATGACAGACCTGCATTTTATAAAGTTAGTTTTGCCAACAAGGCAGTGACTAAATTAAAGGAAGATAAGGAGGAGAGACTGGCTAAGAGGCCATATCAAGGCAAGACATGATGGTGACCTAAATTATGTTTGTGACAGAGGAAACAGAGGCAGAGCAGAGGAAGTTACACAAGAGGTATTGAGGAAGATTCAGCAGAATACCAAGTCTCCCTTGATACGTGGAGCGAGGGGGAGGAAGCATTGAGTTTGAACCCAAGAGTCATTGCACTGGCTTCACCCAGGGGTTTAGATCTCGCAGCTCTCAGCAGTCACTCAATACATCAGCCTGGCCTGATGTCATATAGGTCTTTGGGGCTGCTTCATAGCCCAAAACAGAGAATCCATTGAGCATCTACATGGGAAAAGGAAATGTCTTAAGCTCTTTGGGTACCAAATTCTAAAGTCTTCATCTAAAGAAAATGTGACACTTTGAGGACCATGATAAGAGAATTATCTTCTTAGAAATTTGGCCCAGATAAGGGTTTAGGTTTCAGGACTCCACAGCAAAATGTCCTCTGAGTGGAGCAGTTCCCTTTGGAGAGACCAGAGGCAAGTAAAAGGCACCTTCTAAGATGAGAATGGAAAAATTGCCTCTGTTCCAGGAAAGCACACAGCTGAGAGGATGGATTCATGACCTCAACCCACTCATTAGCCTGGGCTGCCTCCTCCTACTGCTGCTTCCTTACTCAGACAAAACAACGTCCCCCACTGCTATCGAGAATCAATACGGGACCAAACTGAGGTAAGAGTATTGCAAAGGGAAATGCACTTTTCACATGCCACCTGAGGTTAGCATGGTATCAGAACTGAACCTCAGAAAAGTGGAAATGTGCCAAAATAATGGGCAGGTGTTTCTGTTGTGAATTTTAGGACCGACAAAGGGTCATCACAAACTTGAGTTAAGCGTCATCCTCGCAACACCATTTTGGAATATTACTCATCTCTTACACATTAGGAAACAGAGTTGCAGAAAGATCTAAGTTGCCTTATAAGCATTGTTTTATGGACTGAATTGTGCCCCCTCACCACCAAGAAAAAAAAAGTTTCCCATGCTTGAGTTCTAATCCCCAGCACCTCAGAATGTGAACATATTTGGAGATAGGGTCTTTAAGGAGGTAAAGTTAAAACGAGGTCATTACAGTGGGCCCTAGTCCAATGTGGCTCATGTCCTTATAAGAATAAGACATTAGGGCAGACACAAAGAGAGGGAAGACCCTATGGAGACACAGAGAGAAGATGTCCATCTAGAAGCAGAGGAAAGAGGCCTTAGAAGAAAGCAATCCTGAGCCGGGCTCGGTGGCTCAGCCTGTAGTCCCACGCCTTTGGGAGGCTGAGGTGAGTGGATTGCCTGAGCCCACGGGCTCAAGACCCACCTGGGCAGCGAGACCTCATCTCTACAAAAAAGAAAAAAATCAGCCGGGCATGGTAGCGCATGCCTGTAATTCCAGCTACTCGGAAGGCTGAGGCGGAAAGATCACCAGAGCCCAGCAGGTCGAGGCTGCGGTGGCCGGGAGCGGCCACTGCACTCCAGTCTGGGTGACAGAGTGAGACTCCAACTCAAAAAAAAAAAAAAAGAGGAAACCAATCCTGTCAAAACGTTGATCTTGGACCAATATCCTCCAGAATTGTTGGACAATAAGTGTTGGATGTTTAACCCACCAGGCTTTGGTACATAGTTATGGAATCCCTAGCAAACTAATACAATCACAAAGCAATTAGCCTCTGAAATCCATCAAAGTACATCTATGCCCATCAAAATCCATCCAATTCTTCTATGACAATTAAACAACAGTACTGGAGTGAAGAAAGGCACTGATGGCAGGTCCCAGACTCCTGAATAATTATGAACAAAGAATTTCACCCTCATAACTACTCAGCTTAGAACATATGATTGGCAGTTGAGGTTGACAGAAACCCAGAGCAGCAATACTCAAACTGGGGTCCTAGCATCACATGGGAGCTTATATGAAATGCAAATGCTCAGGGCTCACACCAGAGTCAGAATCTCTTATTCTGCTGTCCATATATTTATGTAGTAAGAAACTCTAGCTAAATCTTAAATATCCTAAATTTTGAGATGTTCTGAGCCAAAGGAAAGGTGTTTAAATGTTTTGATGGTTTACGGTACCTCTGACTAGTGCTGTGTGTTGGAGGTGGCCAGAGAGGGGCGTTTTTTCTGTGGGGTTCCATGTCTTCCATAGGGAAATGTCTTCTGTTGGATTCTCAGTGTTCCAGCTGTGAAGAAGGGGCAAATACCCAATTGAGTAACTTATGTATTGAGCACTTTCTATGAGCCAGGTACTGTGCAGTGTGCTGAGGATACACTGGAAGTACAAACAGGCTTGATCCTTGATTTCTAGGGCTTTACAGTCTTACATGACATGTCATGTGAGGAGGGTAGGAGACAGAAGAAAGAGAACAGCAAGGTAGACAACTTCTAAGGTTGGGAGAGCTGACCACCCTTCCTGCAGTGTGCCCCCACGTGGTCTAGATGGAAGAGACAGGAAGAGATTCTGAGGCTCCTTTGGACAATACCAACGGCCTTTGCCTGGGGCATCCCTGTACCCAGGTGGCAGGTTTGCTGCCTCTGGATACCAGTGGTTATAGCCTGATAGTGTTGCTGTAATGAACCATCACCTTCGACTCCACTGTCCAGTGGTATCCTCCCAGGTCTTCCCTGCCAGAGGCATTTCTCTTCTTCCTTGGTATTTTGAGTTATTGTCTTGAGTTTACTCTCCCTCAGAAGGCCACCCCAAAGATGGGAAGTCTTCATCTGAGAGATGTTTCCAGAACGTGTGGTGCAGGTGTAGAGAAGAGAAATGACAACAGGAGGAAAAAGGAATAAGGCTAGGGCTACTAAAGTAGGTCACCACTGGGAGTCTCAGTCCCACAGGGCACCCTCTTGGAAACTGCAAAGTACAGCTCAGAAGTGGACTCTTCAGTGGTGAGAAAGTTGGAGTCCTTCCCAACCAGCTCTCCTTCCTCACTGGTGGAAGACTTCTCCTGGGGCTTTAACCCTGGACTCTTCTGGCCTGCCTTGGGCTTAGACAGAGCATTCGCCTATGGCTAGAGGGACTCAAGATACCACAGATGTAGAGGGAGCAATTTGTAGGTGACCTTCAGGAAGAAGAAGGATACAGGTACGCACCAAGTTATCCTATGGGACCTTTGGCTGGGACGTCTCTTATAGAATCAAATACTTGCCTCTTGTATCTGAACTCGGCAACGTTGTCTCGGCAAGAAAATCCGCCAATCTCTCCTGCTCGTGAATCTAATGTTGAGCAAGATATAGTTCTCCATATCGGTTTCTGTAGCAGTTCTATGTCTTATGATATAAAATTATGTGTTTTCCAATGAGGTTTGTGGTAGTAAAGCACACAGGGATACTATGATTCCAGGCAAAGTGAAGAAGTGGTATTTCTATTCTCCTGCACAATGGTTAAATATAAAAAGACATTGGTCAGCATTTTAAAATACCGAATATTACCAGTAGATTCTGCCATTGCCTTAAAAGACACGTGAATGGTCTGTGGAAACATTGCAAGTTCCTGGGGCCCAGGGACCCCCGTCTCGTTCATCTGCATCCCTGGCACCCACAGCAGTGCCCACACAGCGTGGGAACACACTGTCAGTGTGTAACTTGCTGACTGGGACCAGACGTTCAACGCTTTAAAGGGCTTTGGGTGTGCTTCATTTCACATAAGACTAATTTCGCTTAAAAATTCTTAGAGTTTCAAACGGACATGTTGAAAATTCACGCTTTCATTCACTTTTAATGAGAACTTTCTTTTTTTCAAGAATAATTTGCAGGCTGCCTTACCAGTAATTCCACAGCCATCTGGAAGACTTGTGTTGCTACTTAGAAGTGCTAAAAGGGATATATATGGAGGTTGGCTCTTGGCAAAATTGGAAACAAGGGGAAGCTCGCTTTAGCAACACATGCCTCCCTTCCCTGCCTCCTATCCTTCCCCTTGTGTCTCCAGAACTCTGGGCACAGCCTCCATGCCCGCCTCCAAGTCACATAAATGTTTTAGAGATTTAAAGACACTGCTCTTCCTACAAATACATTTTGTTTTACCAAGGACACACAAAGAAGAAATACTTATTTCGCAAGAATACCTCAATAATGGGAGCATTTCAGGCACAGCGATTCCAGGCAGGAAAGATAGTCAAGGACAAAATCATCTGTCCGAAGCTCCAGAAAGTATAAGACACCAGCTGACTGCCTCTGTTCATGAGAACAACCCTGGTTATCAACAACCCCATTCAGTATGCACCTTCGGAGCATTTTAAGTAGATGTCAGGCACTCTTCTTTGCACTGAAGAAACAGAAATGAAAAATCCATGACCCTAAACACAAGAAGCACACACTCAAGGGGTATATAATGCCCATTATCCAGACTGTTGAGTTTGCTGGGGAGAGAAATAATTACCTAGATGCAGAACATGCTAAACTGTCCATTGTAAGCATGGTGCTGTGGGAGGCCAGAGGGGAACTCCTTAAGCACTGCTGAGTTGTCCAAGGGGCATGGTGGAGCTGATAACAGTCAGGCTAAACCTGCAAGCCGGGGGGCAAGGTCTCACAAAGGAGAGAAAGTGGAGAAAGCATCGTGGTTCCTGCAACTGCAAACCAGATGAGCAAAAGAAGAAAGGAATAGCAGGCCTGGTTTGAAGGACAGCAAATTGTGCCTGCAGTAGGCTCCTCAGCATGGAAATGTAAAGACCCCTCTAGCGGCTAGTCCAGACTGGAATTTAGTGCAGTAGTTAAGAGTTGATATTTCCTACCTGGAGGAACTCAAATCATTCTACAAAAAAGATACCTGCACATACATGTTTATTGCAGCACTATTCACAATAGCAAAAACATGGACCCAACCATGCTGCCCATCAAAAGTAGACTGGATTTTTAAAAATGTGGTACATATATATGATGGAATATTACACAACCACAAAGGACAAAATTATGAACTTCACAGCAACTTGGATAGATTTAGAATCTGCAATACTCAGTGATCTATCACAGAAACAAAGAACTGAGTACCACATGTTCTCACTCATAAGCGGACCCTGAACAATTATCATAATACTATAAGAAAGGGATTGGCTTCAGTGGGAATTGTGCCCCACATCTTTAAAATATAAAATTTTTAAAAAGAGCTGATATTCCCAAAGCAGACTACTATGGTTCTAACCCCAACCTCTGTGGCCCATCAGCTAGGCGACCTTGAAGAATCAATCTAGCCCTTCTTGCTTTTAAAGTTCTCTAATCTTTAAAATGGGGTTTTATAGGCTGAGTGCAGTGGCTTATGCTTGTAATCCCAGCACCTTGGGAGGCTGAGGTAAGAGGATTACCTGAGCCCAAGAGTTTGAGACCAGCCTGGGCAACATGACAAGATCTCATTTCTGCAAAAAATCAAAAGCAGTTGTATGGGGTTGACAGGCAACCTGTAGTCCTAGCTACTTGGGAGACTAAGGCAGAAGGATTGCCTGAGCCTATGAATTGGAGAATGGGAGGCTGTTGTGAGCCACGATCATTCCACTGCACTCCAGTCTGGGCGACAGAGTAAGACCCTGAGTCAAAAAAAATGAGGTTTATAAGAGACTTATCTTCTAAGATTGTTATGATGTTTAAATGAGTTGATGGACTTAAATAAAGCACTTACACAGTGCCATGACATTGTTGGTTATCATTACTACTACAAATAACGTGGACTTCACAGGCAGTATTTTGTTGTTTGTTTCTGGTATCTGGCAAAATTGTATTTATGTATTTAGTTATTCATTCAACAAATATTCATCAAGGGTGGCTGTCTGTCAAACAAAGGGGAGTGTGATCCTAGTCCTTCAGAGGCTCACCATCATATCACAGGAAGCAGACAGGAAAGACAAGCCTTGTAGGTTATTACCAATGTAAGCAGAGGACGGAGGGAAAGGGACACATAGGGCAGGAAAAGTTAGGCTTGAAGTAATTGGAAAATATGTTGACGTGAGCCTCACTTTGTGGACTGACTTTTAGGATGTCCAAATCCAAGTGTTACATGGGACACCGGGGTAACAGAGCAGGATGGAGTGCCCTGTGAGCCTGAAATGAGCATGGAGATAGGACAGGAAAGGATCATGGGTGCTTGTCATCTGACATTTACCCGAAACACACCACAGCAGAAATGGTTGATGACAGCGCAAGGCCCTTCTGAGTGAATGGCACTGCTGTCAACACAGCCATGAAATATTTGGACTGGACAGCCTGGTTTCTGAAACTCTTGGATGAAAAGGTGTGGGAACAGAACTCACAAGGTGGGCATCCCAGGGAGAGTGATAAATGGAAGGGAATTCACGCTATTCTGTAAAGCTGGGGGGGTCTCTATCTGAAGGCACAAATTTTGAAAACTGAGCAGAAAAAATAATCAAGTTAAATAGCTATGAGGGGAAATTGCTGATGTGGGTGGGAGGACTTAGGCTGCCATGCTAAGCAGATTGTTTAGTATGAGTGGGTTATATTCATTTGACGGGGCCAATGTTTAGAGCAAGCCTGTCATACTCAGTTTAGTGCATATGTCCAAAGCGCCAGACAAGTCACTTCCTATGAAGAATCCCAACATTCCAGTCAGGAGGAAGATACTTGCCTTTAAGGATATTGCAATCCAATCATGTTAGACAAAAGTCATCCAGATTCTGAGCTTTAATTCTTAACCACTGGGGTGGGGAGGGGGAGGACGATGATGGCTGGTTTAGATAAGAGAGAGCGATGGAGAAAGTGAATGGAGAAAAAGTACAAAGCATTTATGTATGTCTTGTCTCCCCAGTTAAGTGGAAAACTGTTCCTCCCTGGCTCCTGGCATGAAACTGAGCCTGTAGCAGGTCCTTAAATATCTGCTTGCTGAATTTCAGGTACAAAACTGCTCTATGCAGAAACCAGGCTTTGCATGCCAACAGACCTAAAGACAAAGCTGATATTAGTTTGCTCTAAATAATATGCATGTTCCTCTCCTAGCTGATGAATGTTTCCCCCATTGAGAGTCTTCAGTGATTCTAGCCCACCGGCTATTTTAAGACCCAGATTTATTATTTTTGTTTATGTTTCTAAAGTATTTGCTTCTCTTATATTACCTTCCCACATCCTCCCAACTAATTGACGAAAGGGTCATCATTTGGGCTTGCTTTCATGTGCCGACCCTATCTGAAGAGAGCCAGGGGCACATCATGAGAACGACAGTCAGGCTGCGGCCAGCACCCCCGATGTCTTGGGTCAGCCAACATATTGTGAGACCTGCAGGAGAGCAGAGAGAAGCAAGGCTGTTTAACCCTCTGTTTATGGTAGTTGCCCTTTGAAAGTGCCATTTTAGAGGGATGCATTTCCATTGAGAAAATGACATAAATTTGATATGACAAAGTCAGTATGGTATGATCAGAAAAAAAAATAAATTCACTTCTAAGATCTTTTATGTTTGTTAACCAGAAATACAATTAATGCTTAGCAAAGGGAAGGACAAAAATGTCATTTCATTATAGGAAACTCACATTGTAGCCCCTAGACTACTTGTTAGAGATTAATAAGAAATAGATTCCCTTTTTTTGTTTGTTTGTTTGGGTCCCAGCTCAGAGAGCTTTCTTTTCCTAGAGAAATAATAAGATAAGCTAGCAGTAAGGGGGATGTATCTGGCCGGAGTAACCAATAGTATTCTCATAATAAAATGAGACTGATAGATCTTAAAGATTGCCCCTTAGCAGCCTCAAATATAATAATTGATTTAGGAAGGATCACCAAGGAATGCCATTCCACTTAGTAGTGCAGCATAGCAATTATCCCAAATCTCTAGAGCTCAAAACTGCCATTTTATTTGGCAAATGATTTGGGGGATCAGTAATTCAAAGTGTCATCTGGGCAGTTCTAGACCGCAGTCACCCACGTAGATGCAGATGTCAGGAAAAGCTGCAGCCATCTTTAAGGTTCAGCTGGGCTGCAGCATTCAAGGTGGGTCACTTGCATAGTGGCAGTGCTGGCCATCGACTGGCAGCTCAGTTGGGCTGTTGACCAGAGCACGTACTCATGGCCTCTCCAGCATAACAATCTCAGGGTAGTCAGACTTCTCACAGGGTTCTCGTTTTCCTCAAGGCCAGCAGCCCAAGAAGACAATGCAGAGGCTGCACCCCATTTGAATAAGGTAGCCTCAAAGGTCATGAACATAGACCCCTTCTCTCAATGGGAAGAATCTCAAAGACTTTCGAGGTCACGTTGTAAAAACTGCCACGTACCATTGAGTAAGAGTTTATTTGGAGAAAGGATATTTACTCAGTCTCAAAGTAGTTCTCACAGATTATCGATTTATTATGAAAGGAAAATAGATACTTTTACAGTAAAGACATCTGGCAGGCACCACCTCAGCAAAGGGATCAATGTTATTGTCACCAATAACAGGATATATTGCATTGTGAGCCTCCTGATACAGTGTGCTGAGGAAATGCTTGAATCTAAACAAGAGCAGACAATAGGACCAACTCTGATGAAGGGACGATCTATAAAACAACTGGCCTGTACTCTTCAAAAACGTCCCTGTATTTGCCACCAGAGGCTGTCAATGCCACCTCGCAAGCTCATGGCACTCATGATTCCAGCTCTTGCAACCTCTAAGGGCAACCTGAGAATGCTAAGAAGCTGAGACTTTGAGGTCCCTGGAGCAGCCTCCATCCAGTAATGGACAGGTATTAGTATAATACCCTTGCTTTCTTGCCCATGGGATGGGATAACTCTGGAAAATGTTCTATATGATATCCCAGAGTTCTGCACTGGAATTTAAGCTTCCCCACACTGGTTCCCCACACTGGTTACTTGCTTGATAACATCCTTTACAGTAAGTCCCCTACATACAAATTAGTTCTGTCCCAAGAGTGCATTTGTAAGTCCAACTTGTTCGTAAGTCCAACAATGTTAGCTGAGCTACCCCACTAACACAATCAGCTGTAGAGTACTGTACCAGTTACACCACCATTGCTTCTTTACTTTTGCTTCTGGAAATCTTGGGCTTGGAATGAAGATTCTGTATTACTGTACTCTATACACAAAAACACAACTATTTGTACAGGATGCACACACTTGGCAATGTACACCAGATATATGAACTAACTTATGTGATTGGACATGGGCACTCTTGTTCGTATCTTTGAAAGTCACAACTTGAAGGTTCATATGTAGGGGACTAAGTGTATTAGGATTCTTTTTCTTCCTAGTTCCACTTTGCCATCCCCTAATCATATTTTCTAGAATCACTTTCCCAATATCTAGGTGCATTCAATTCCCTGCCTCGGTCAATATTCACTTCTGAGAGAACCCAACATAACACAATCACGAAAGACAAGAGAGAAGACCGAGGATGCTCTCTAGATGAAAGGAGGGTGAGAATGAGGAGACACAGCAATACACACAATGTGTGGTCTTGGAGTAGAACCAAGACTGGAAAAAAACAATGCTGTAAATGACATTATTGGAATAATCAGCAAAATTTGAATATGGGCTGGAGAGAAGACAATAGTATATCAGTGCTGTTTCCAGAATTTTGTAATTATAGTGTAGTGTCATAAAAGAAAATCCTTAATCTTAGGAGATGAATGTGGATGCATTCAGGGGTAGAGTGTCATGCGCTCTGCAGCTTATTCTAAAATGGTTTAACAAATAATAATTTTAAAAAGAAAATGAGTTTTTTAATGTAATAAAATATGGTCTTCAAAAATTCATGAAAAAATGTGTATTATGAAAATCTATGCATAGAGTTCAATTTTTTTACATCAAAATGAACTCATACTAACTTGTCATATAATATATCTGGACAGAACCTAGTTTCACTCACTAAGAAGGATAAAACATCAGTCCGAAAACAGCTTCCATCAGAGCAATATCTATTGTGCTAAAATTTAAGCAAGAACAAACATCAAATTTATGGTGAAGCTTTGGTGAAAGAATGGTAAAATCATTGAAGCTTTACAAAAAGTTTATGAGGACAATGCCCCAAAGAAATCATCAGCTTGCAAATGGATAACTCATTTTAAGAAGGGCTAAAACCACGTTGAAAATGAAGCCCATGGGAGCAGACCATTTACATCAATTTGCTAGGGAAAAAAATCATCTTGTTCATGCCATAATTGAAAAGGACTAATGACTAACAGCACAAAAAATAGCCAACATAATAGACATCTCAACTGGTCCAGCTTACACAGGTCTGACTAAAAAATGAAGACTGAGCAAACCTTTCGCTTGATGAGCTCCAAAATCATTGCACCAAGATCAGACGCCGACAAGAGCAAGGTGTTCAATGGAAACTTTAAACAAGTGAGATCGAGATCCTGCAGTATTTCCTTGAAGAACTACAAGAGATGAAACTCATCTTTCATCAGTATGATCCTGAAGACAAAGGACAACCAAATCGATGGTTGCCAAGACGTGGAAGTCGTCCAGTCAAAGCAAAAATGGACCGGTCAAGAGCAAAAGTCATAGCAATCTTTTTTCAAGATGCTTAAGGCATTTTGCTAGTTGACTTTCTGGAAGGTCAAAGAATAATAATATCTGTTTATTATTAGAGTGTTTTGAGAAAGTTAGCCAGGGTTTTAGAAGAAAAACAACCAGGAAAACTTCACCAGAGAATCCTTCTTCACACCATAATGTGCCCATTCATGCCTCTCATCAAATACGGGCAATTTTGCAAGAGTTTTGATGAAAAATCATCAGACATTCACCTTACAGTCCTTATTTCACTTCTTCTGACTTCTTTCTGTTTTCTAGTCTTAAAAACATATCTAAAAGGGGTAAATTCCCAGGACCCTCACTCAGTTCTTCAGGGATGGCTTAAAATGCCTAGAAAAGTGTCTGGAGCACATGTTGAGGAATAAAGTTTATATTTTTAATTCTGTCTTTTGATTCAATGTTTCCATAATCTCTTTGAAGTTCCTTAACATTAATAACTAGTGAATATAGGTGAATATCATGTAGGTGTTAATTGTTTGGTTTTTGCAACTTTCCGACCTTTTAAAATTCTCTTTAAAAGTTTACAAAAGCCGGGCTCGGTGGCTCAGCCTGTAATCCCGCGCCTTTGGGAGGCTGAGGTGAGTGGATTGCCTGAGGCCGCGGGTTCGAGATCCGCCTGGGCAACGAGACCTCATCTCTACAATAAATAAAAAAATCAGCTGGGCGTGGAAGCGCATGCCTGTAATTCCAGCTACTTGGAAGGCTGAGGTGGAAGGATCGCCGGAGCCCAGCAGGTCAAGGCTGCGGTGGCCGGGAGTGGCCACTGCACTCTAGTCTGGGCGACAGAGTGAGGCTCCAACTCAAAATAAAATAAAAACAAAAGTTTACAAAATAGGTGGGAGGAAGAAAAAACATAAAAGTTACAAAATAATAATAACAATTCCAAGTATTAGATCAATGTATTATAATTTTTTTAAAAAATGGTAGCCGGACTCGGTGGCTCAGGCTGTAATCCCACGCTTTGGGAGGCTGAGGTGAGCGGATTGCCTGAGCCTGCGGGTTTAAGACCCACCTGGGCAAACTGGTGAGACCTCATCTCTACAATAAATTTTTAAAAAATTAGCCGGGCATGGTAGCACGCGCCTGTAGTTCCAGCTACTCGGAAGCCTGAGGCAGAAGGATCGCCGGAGCCCAGCGGGTTGAGGCTGCGGTGGCCGGGAGCGGCCACTGCGCTCCAGTCTGGGTGACAGAGTGAGACTCCAACTCGGAAAAAAAAGAAAAAGAAGAGGTACATGTACCAAAAAGGAGAGTATTTATAGCTGATACTTTTTTTAAAAATGTAGCTATGAGTTTCCTAGTAGGTAGCAAACATATGATATTGGAAGAGGTAGCCGGGCTTGGTGGCTCAGCCTGTAATCCCGCGCCTTGGGAGGCTGAGGTGAGTGGATTGCCTGAACCCGCGGGTTTGAGACCTGCCTGGGCAACTTGGTGAGACCTCATCTCTACAATAAATCAAAAAAAATATTAGCTGGGTGTGGTAGCGCACGCCTGTAGTTCCAGTTACTCGGAAGGCTGAGGCAGAAGGATCACCGGAGCCCAGCAGGTCAAGGCTGCGGTGGCCGGGAGCGGCCACTGCACTCCAGTCTGGGCAACAGAGTGAGACTCCAACTCAAAAAAAAAAAAAAGAAAATACTAAAAGTATATGAAATATTTCTCAAATTGTAGCTAAATGCAAATATATGAGACCTATAGTGGGTTATTAAGGCAAATCAGAAAGGAAACTAACATTTCTTGGTGCCAGGTGATATATATACACATTCTCTCTCTTAATGGTAATGTCCACGGGACACTGGTAGTTTTTGCACTGATGTGAGCTGCTATGAATTTTACAGCATTCCCACTTAACTTGAACATGTGTAAGTGTTCTTTCTTTAAGCTCAAAAAAACTCAGCAATTTACCCACAATCTCACATCTAAAAGGTGGTAAAGCTGCAATTCAGACCCTGATCTGTCTGCATCAAAACATTCACTCTTTCCCCTACTCCGTGCCACATCCCAATAATTAATAAAGAAACAGCGCTGTTATAAGCTCGTATCCAATCTTTGGAAAGCGTAATCTCTGACACCAGTGCAGCCCATTGTAGCATCATCATCCCTGGCCTTCATGAGCCACTGGGTGGACTTCACATGGCAGCCTTATGTCTCTAGGTGAAGGGAGAAGTCGGCTGATAGGAAATGCCCCATTGTGCATGGCTGATGTGAATTTATATGCCCTTTTCTTATCAAGGGAGGGAAGCACTTATGTGGTGACTGTAAAGCTCTCTGCATACATTGCCCAAGTGTCTTGGTAGACTGCAAGCTCACCATGAGTCAAGCAAAGCCAATCTGAATTCGAATTTGAATCACTGGAAATTCAGTGATTTTATTATTTGATAGAACTCAGAGAAACCTTAACAGCCTAACCTGCTAATTTTTACAGATGAGGAAACTGAGACCCAGGGGAAAAGGTTGCTGTGGTTGAGGCAGCAAGTTAATTAGCAGCAGAAGCAAGCACAGAGCCATTAGACGGCCCCGCTCCAACTCTCCTGGGAAGGTTTGCTGGCATTCCCAGGTTCCATTTTTCTTTATTTTTGAAAAATCATGTCCTTCTCCTTTTATTGAACTAGAAATGCTCTGACAGGCTTGAAAATGTTAATAGACCATCTGAGAGAGCTAGTACCTAATGCAGCTGAAAATATCAGAAAGGGTCATCCGTGCTCTCGACTTCTTTTTCTCTTCAGTATAGCTGATATGTTTCCAAAGAGTGGTTTCAGTTCAGACGGGTCTCGTGCAGCTATTAACAATGGAGAGACTCTTGGCTAGGCAGGCCCTGCTAAAGGGACCATTAAACTGATAGTGAGAATCGGAAAGTCAAAAGGGCCTGGGACAGAAGTAAATTCTCCTGAACCAAGCTGGGAAAATAGGAACCCCAAACACTGAGGAATGTAGAGCATCTTTGTGCAGAGCCTTGTAACACTGAAAGAAACCAGATGTCTGAGAGTTTGGAGGAATAAGAATATATTGTCTTACAGGGAGCAGAGTATAAAATCTCAAGAGAAAAACATGCCCAGATTTTTTATGTGTGGCGAGGCAGTGATGACGCGAATTGTGACTTTTTTACAACTGATCTGGCAGAATTTGATCTGTTCACTTGTTTAAATGATACCTAGATAGAATCTCATTTGCTTAACTATATAAATATATATAGGTGCCTGCATGTTTGCATGTGCATATTTGGGTGCACATGAGTATTGTGTGTGTACATGCATATGTGTTCATCGTGTGTATGTATATGTACATATGTATGTGCGTATAGTGTTATTTGTATATGTGCATGTATTTGTGAGTGCATGCATATATACACATGTGCAATTGTGTGCACATACATGTGTGCGCATGTGTATGGGTGTGTTGTCATGTGTGCACACATGTAGGCATATGCACATGTGTGTATGTGTATATGTGTATGTGTGTAGTGTGCCTATTGTGTTTATATGTGTCTATTGTATGTATGTGTATATATGTGTCTGTATGCGAATATGTGAAAATATGTGTATGTGTGTATTGTGTTTATATATGTATACGTGTGTTATGTGAATGTTTGCATTGCAGTATGTGTGCAGGTGTGTAGCATGCTTATTGTGTATATATATGCATGTGGACATACAGGTATGTGTATTGTGTATGTATGTGTGCATATTGTGTGTGTTGTGTGCATGTGTGTGTATATGTGTATTGTGTGTGTACTTGTGTATGTGTGCATTGTGTGCATGTATATGTACATATGTATGTGTGTATTGTGGTATGTGTATATGTGCATGAAAATATATGTGTGTGCATTTTTGTGTGCACACATGTATATGTGTGTGTTTATTTTGGT
Source organism: Carlito syrichta (assembly GCF_000164805.1). Lineage (NCBI taxonomy): Eukaryota > Metazoa > Chordata > Mammalia > Primates > Tarsiidae > Carlito > Carlito syrichta. Next base: position 97,901 of record NW_007245653.1, on the reverse strand, counting down.
GTGTGCATATATGTTGGCATATGCACATATGTGCATTATATATGTATATGGGTATGTGTGTAGTGTGTATGTGTCTATTGTGTTTATGTGTGTCTATTGTGTGTTTGTGTATATATGTGCCTGTATGTGTCAATATGTGTATGTGTGTAGTGTGTGTATATATGTATATGTGTGCTATGTGCGTGTTTGTATTACAGTATGTGTGCAGGTGTGTAGCATGTTTATTGTGCAATATATGCATATGTGCATTATGTATATTGTGTATGGTATGTGTGTGGTGTATGTATGTGTGTATATTGTGCAAATATATGTTATATGTGTGTTGTGTTTATGTGTGTATATATGTGTGTTGTGTGCATGCATGTGTGTGTCATGTGTAGGTATATGTACATTTGTGTATTGTAGCATGTGCATGCATGAGACCTAGAGTGGGTTATTAAGGCAAATCAGAAAGGAAACTAACATTTCTTGGTGCCAGGTGATATATATACACATTCTCTCTCTTAATGGTAATGTCCACGGGACATTGGTAGTTTTTGCACTGATGTGAGCTGCTATGAATTTTACAGCATTCCCACTTAGCTTGAACATGTGAAAGTGTTATTTCTTTAAGCTCAGAAAAACTCAGCAATTTATCCACAATCTCACATCTGTAAATATATATATATGCACGTGTGTATCATGTGTACGCACATGTGTGTGTGTTGATGTCGGTATATGTGCATATGTGTAGTACATATGTATATGGGTATGTGTGTGTGTGTATATTATGTTTATGTGTGTCTATTGTATGGAAATATATGTGTCTGTGTGTCTGTGTAAATATGTGCATGTGTGTATTGTGTGTGTATATGTATATTTGTGTTTTGTGTGTGTGTACTTCAGTATGTGTGTAGGTGTGCAGCACATTTATTATGTATACATATGCATATGTACGTGTGTGTGTATTGTGTATTGCATGTGTATGGTGTATGCATGTGTGTATACTGTGTGTATATATGTGTGCTGTGTGTGTGTATATATGTGTGTTGTGTGCTTGCATATGTGTATATGTGTGTGTATATGTGGAGATTGTGTGTATGTGTGGTGTGTGTTTATTTTGTGTATGTATTGTCTCTAAACCCCAATTCTACTCCCCACAAACTTCTTTCCAGTCTCAGCAATACGTTTTAGGTCTGGAGACTAGACCTTAAAAAAAGCCTAGCAATTGAAATCCAGTTTTCTTTCTCTTTTACTTGGGCTAAGTTACATGAAATGCATATTGATATTTGAAAGAAGTCCAATCAGCAAGATAAGTCTGAAATTGCCCACTATTTGGTCCAGATTCATACACCTGGGTATTAAAGCATCTCTGAGACTCATTTCCAAGTCACCATTGCCAGGTACTCTGGAAAAAGTGAGATGCCCAGAGAGCCCAGAACGTGGACGTTTGCACAACAAATGGGCACACTCTGGATTTAAAGCCCAATCACAAGCCTTCGCACTGGTCCTAGGGGTAGCAATGTTTAGAAAGTGTGACTGTGCTTGGAGGGATGATAAATTTTATGAAACAGCCATCAAATCGCTGTGCTATTTGGCTCCATCAGATATGCCAACATGATTGATGCTTGCCCATCAGTGCAGCCAAGATTTGATCTGCTGGCCCAGCATGTGTAAGCAAAACATTACCCACTGCGAGTCTCAGGACCTGATGAGAAACTTCATGGGGGGCTGTTTTTATTATTGTTATTGTTATTATTCCCACAAGGGGCCTCTGTGACTATTGAATTATAACTGATTTCTCTTGCAGTTTATTGCAATTTACCACTTTGCTCCTCATGTCAAAAATCCAATGTAATTTTCAGCCAAGAAAAAATCAGGCACTACATTATGATAATGGCATCAGCATTTCATCCATCAGCAGGAACTGAATGCATTACTTAACACGTTTCAGAGGAACTCATGATGAATTTGAAAAGTTACTCTGTGGGAAAGTATGCACTTAAGCCTTCAGATTATCCTCTAGGTTTGGGACAAGGCCTCCCAGACTGGCCTACTGGAGATGAGGAAGCTTTTTAGAGGGTGACCAGGACTAGCTTGTGCTCACTGATAGGCCAGGACAGAGATAATGAGTCAGCTGCAAGGAAGTTTACAATCTGGGCAATGGCTGTTCAAAATCTCACAGTCACTGGCTTTGAAGGGCCATCTGTCTAAAATGAATTGGCTTGGAGGACTGGCACACAGAGATAATGAATCCAAGATCATGGGGTCAAGTTCATGTACATCTGGGCCAACTAGCTTGGGGAGGGTGGTAGGGAACTGTGAGTCCATGGCTGCTGGATTTCCTCCAGCCATGTTGGCTCTACGCACATACCGCATTCGTTGCCAAGAAGAAAACTGGCAGGAGTGGGTGAGTAGCTGGCTTTGGTTGATCTGCCATTTGAAAACATGATGCCTTCCCAACTAAGAGGAGTTAGCAAAGATATCAAGGCCTGATCCCTGGCCTCAGGAAGCTCACAATCTGGTGGCTGAGGCAAACAAGCAATTCCCCTGAGAACCAGAACAAAGGAAGAAATTGAATTCCATAAAAACAAAGATGGGGGAGGTAGTATCTTGGAGAGTAGGAAAAGCCTAGGAAGGGGCAGGGGTCAGGTGATATTTTAAAAAGACCCCAAAGATAATTAATATTTTACCTAGGAGAAACAGAAGGTAAGCTTGGTCAGTATATCCCCAAGTGTCTTCTTAAACAGTGACCTCAGGTTCCTCCACTACAGGTCTCCACTCCTCAAAAGGATTCTTCTCTATAAAATGCTACCCTTTCCAGTTTTATTAACCACTCAACTTTGTCCACCCATCATGACCTAGAGATGGTGGTGTTACAGTTTGAGTTTTTGCTGAAAGCATACTGTGAGCCAGGAGTCAGAAAACTTTTTCTGTAAAGGGGTAGATCGTAATTATTTTTTTGAGTTGAGGTCTCACTCTGTCACCCAGCCTGGAGAGCGGTGGCATGACTATGACAATCATGGCCTATGGCAGCCTTGACCTTCTGGGTTCAGGCGATCCTTCCACCTCAGCTTCCCGAGTAGCTGAGATTACAAGCGTGCACCACCACATGCCTACTCTATTTTTATTTTTATTTTACTTTATTTTTATTTTTGTAGAGGTAAGGTATCACTATGTTGCTCAAGCAATCCACCCATTTTGGCCTCTCAACGTACTGGAATTACAGGCATACGTGTAATTCTCATCTTTCCAGGCTATACAGTCTCTGTCAAAACTTCTCAAACAACTCCATCCTTGTCATGTGAAAGCAGCCATAGACAAAACATTAAAAAAAAAAAGAAGCAAGGCTATGTTCCAATAAAACCTTATTAACAAAATAAAGAACAAAATAGGCAATGGACTGGATTCACCCCCATGAAGTGTAGTTTCAGATTCTCAGAAAGACTGGAATGTGTAGCCTCTGACAAATACACAGGTTCTGGCCATTGGAAGTCAGTATGGCCTCCATGCAAGTGGCCCAAGAATCCAAGAAAGTTGCAGAGAGCACTGCCAGCATCTAGGACGTCCACCTTTGCACTACTCAAATCCACCCACACCTCATGAGCGTGTCTCCAATAGAGATCTAATTATTCAGAAGAGTAACCAAAATATTTCAAAAAGGGAGAGTCCATTGTACATCAAACCAGCTACAGTCTCCACTACTACAGCAAAACCCAAGGCCGTAATTGGCATTTACCCTCACCCTCCTCACTATTCTTTCTAGAATTCTTGCATCCTCAGCTACAGCTTTTGCCAACTAAGCTAACTTGCCAAACCTTCCTGTTTCTTTAACTATGCCCATGTATTACTTTGATGACAAAATCTTTTCAAAAAATAAAATAGTGACACTATAAATAAATCTTCCAGCGCATAAGAGATGCTCAAAATTGTTAACTCCCTACCCTCAAATTGCACTCACATGTTGAATGAATGTGATACACTTACTTCACAACAGAGAACTCTTTTTTTAAAAAATTTTGAAACCTTTCTTCTGCCGGATTTCACATGCTAACGTGTTCTTGCCAAATCCAGCTGTTGGCTCATCAAAGAGTTCATTAGTGCTGATTCTTCTGGCGCTTCCCTGGTAGATATCATAGTGTGTCACCGGAATAAAGCAGCAGCATTGCTGGCTGATGGAGCCCAAAACCAGAGAGATGATCCTCAGTCCAGAAGCAATTTCCTCCCTGTCATATTATCTGTTCTTCTCATCAGCTGTCCTACAGAGCTCGACTCCATAGGAGAGAATCATTCCTGCCCAGGCATTACTGGCTTTCCAGAACCCTGGGGTTCTTCCAAACAGCATATTTTCAGGCTCATTTCATTTCCTGCCTTTTATTCAACATTCTGGAAAGGAAGTCAGGGGAATGACGCCCGGCCCCTGTCTCAGAGGTTTTCAGAAGCCATGACAGCCAAGATCATGTCAATCTGTCTGGCAGATATGTGTTGGAGGGAGAACCTCGGAGTCCATTGGTGCTAAAGGGGCCCATGCACAGCTGCTGTAGAGTCAGCTTTTTCTGACTCCCCACTCTGGACAAGGAGAAGCAGGAAATCAGGGGTGAGTCAGCAAGGCCACGATGAGAGTCTGCAGAAGGAGAGAAAGGGACTTTCTGTTGCCCAACCCTTTCCAGCCCAACAAAGGAACTGTCAGGGAGTCTCCTTCCAGGGTATCAGCAAACATATTTGGATCTCACTCAGAAGGGGGTTCCAGAGGCCATTATACAATGCACTCCGTAATGAGAGCAGCACAATGGAGCATAATGCAGAGGACGGGGTTGGGTCCTGGTTCTATTATCTACTAGCTGTGTCGCCAGGGCAACACACATCACCTGGTCTCAGTATCCTCATCTGTAGGAAGGAATCGGTAACATGTACCCTATTTCACCAAGATACTTGGCAAAGACTTAAAACTAAGCTCATAGATATGAAACTCTTCTGTCAACATTAATATGCCTTATAAATGCTACCCTTTAAGATGAATCCAGGAGCATCTTCGAAGAAAAAAATTCACATTCAGAAGTCTTGGTTTGGAATCCTGGCTCCATTTCTGACTAGTTAGGAGCTTCAACACTGACAGCCCTGAAGTCTAGTTTGGAAAACTAAGACATGAATTTATCCTGCAGAAGTCTGCCATGGAGTTTAAAGTGACCATGAGTAGAGTCACTTAAGGAAAAGGACAATTTCCTATTTACCTAAGCACTAACTTGTCCCAAGCACTAGCTTCAACGGTTAGAGTTTAGAAAGTTTTTTTTTTTAAGTTGCTTCTTGATTGAGTGAACAACATTTTAAAGCAGGATAACATACTTTAACAGTAACCATAGTAATAATGATGACAATGATCTTGACGAATTGTATCAAACTAGACAATATTCTGAACACTTATATTATTGTGTTTAGTCTCCCAACAGCTGTATGAAGTAGTTCTGACTTTTCAAATGCGGAAGGCAAAGCTCAAAGGGGTTAAGTAACCTTTTAGAAGTCATCCAAATTGTCCACAGACAAGCCAGAATTCAAAAGCACAGCTTTCTGACTCTAATGACTGGGAGCTCTTGTACAGACAGACCTGCAAATACATGCACATAGACTCCTAAGGACAGGACACAAAGTTTCATTCATACATACAGCAATAATGGTTAATCGTTATTGAAAGTGTGCAAGCGCGTTGTAGCTGTTGACCTTATGATCTCGGTGTTGTCGTTTAAATAGCTTGTTGCAATGTTAAGACCGGGTAAGTGGCAGGCAGGACTCGAACTCAAGGAGTCTGACACCAGAGCCTATGGTTCACCCACTCTAGATACTGCCTCACAAACACATACAGACACACAAAAATAGAGGTGCACAGACATACACACATACAGAGACTTCTAACCACGGACTCTCTTCTTCCTCCATGGCTTCCTCGCTGGTGCCACCCACCAGGCCCTCAGGGGCACCGAAAGGAGCCAGACAGTTCCATTGTGATAGTCACGAATTGAACCGTTCTGGTTCCACAGGACCGGAGCCCCCTGGAGATAGGAAACTGCAGAGGAAAAGATGCTGGATTTATCTGGAAAGGCAGTGCTGGGCCACAAGCCCAGAATTCTGAAGGGTCTGGTGGTGGTGTAGGTTTCTTCCAGATTCACAGGAGAACAAAGACCCATGAGCTGTGGCCTCCCCCCACCTTCTCAGGAGCCAGCCTGCTTTCCTTTTTAGGTTGCTTGGGCCACATGAGCAGCCTCTCTTTGCAGTGGAAAACCATCCCACCTTCAGGGAGAGCTCTCAACTCAGAGGTCTTCAGTGACTTCGGTGATGTAAAAACAGGCATGAATCTCTGCAGAGAAAACAAAGACCACTGACTGACAAGTGAAGAGAAAAGCCAACCAGCAATTGGAACAGAACTGGGGCACAGAATTCAGACAGACGTGCACCTGCTGCTCCGCTGTTGCAGGACAAGTTACAGAGCTTTCTGTCTCCCGTGCACCCCATAACCTCCACCTCCATCACCCCACATTGCTCCTCCTCATCGCCTCTCATGTCATGCCTCTGCACGGTTCTCAGAAACATGTAAAACCTTTCAGCGGAGCTCACACTGATCTGGCTTCAGCCAGCCCAGCCCACCCCTCCCTCACCTCCACAGCCCTCCCCTCCTCACCCCCACATTTCTCCCCTCCTCTACCCTCACCTCACCTCCAGAATCCACCCCTCCCTCACAGCCATAGCTATACCAAGCTGTGTAAGCTTCCCCCACAGGGCATGTGCAGCCTCCATGCCAGTTCCCAGGCTGTTGCCTCTGCCTATACCTTTCCCTCTCCCCACCATTTCCCACATCCCTACACTTCTTCAAGATTCCACTCAGACATCTCTCTCCTGACTTCTTGATTCCACTCAAACATCTCTCTCCCTACACGCACACACGAATCGCTCCAACTTTACAGCCCCTCCTCTGAGTCCCAGCAGCCAACAGGGTCCTCTTTCAGAGCAGACATCACACATATTATCATCATTGAAGCGATTTGAATCTGAGCTCCTTACAGCCTGGACTTGGACCTATTCATGCCTGAATCAATCACACCACACACAGGACCTGGCACATAGGACACACTGAATAAATGCCTGCAAATTATCCTAACTCACTGCATTGTTAGAATCAAATGAGATGACAGATGCAGAACATTTGGTAACCTAAAAATAATTATATAAGCTAAATATGCTACTGCATAATGACTAACAAGATAAAGGGAATTTTGCCCAAAGCTGTCTCTAACATTAAAAAAAAAAAAAAAAAAAAAAAGCCAGACAATTTGAAAGTGCTATTTCTTATTAGCACTTATTAGCAGGTTTTTCCTCCTTATAATAAAGAAGTTTGGGGGGACTTTATTTTTCATCTATATATAGATGTCATTTTTTATTTTATTCATATTTCTACCTTACTTCAAAAACATCTTAGGGCAGTTTTTAAATAAGTTAACATTTTGTTTATTTCCTACTATGTCAATCTTGCCAAAGCCCACCTCCCCACACACACACCCACAGCCCACTCCTCCTTCACCCTCACAGACCTGTATTACCTGAATTTTGAAATATTCAGAAATAATTTTGAAAGGAATTTCGCTGACTGGGGCCGACAGTGCTGAGACACCTCAGAGATTCCCAGGACAACCCTTGGCCCAGGCTTTGGAGATATCTGAAAATGATACAACCCTGGCTGTTGAATCCTTTCTAGAAAGTAAGAAATCAGAACTGCAGACACTATAAAATTACTTTTATCAAAACTTACCTATACTCTGTATTTGATGTTTTCATACTCATTCTTGTGTAAATCTCATTAGGAAGAAGTCCAATTAACTCCTAATTTTGTATTTGAGGAAGCTGGTGTTCAATGAGATCAATCAGGTTGCCCAGCCTCAGGATAAGAGCCACGGCTGACATGCTCAACCACTGTGCTGAATGCCTACCATCAATCTTATAAAGTGGAGAGAGACCTCAGCTCACCTGTGCATCTGGCCTCAGATGTGAGCTGCAACAGGACCAGACATCCTGTGAACAGCCCAACCCAAGGTCAAAGCCACCTAAGGTACAGGAGAAAGTCTGAAGGGAAACAACCATCACAGAGTAGGAATAGTAGAAGAACAAACTTGAAGTTCAAAACAACTTGGGTTCAAATCCTGGGCCCTTCACTTAGGAGTAAGCACCATAACCATAGGTAGTAACAATGCTTTAGCCCTTATTTTCTTGTCCATTTAAATAAAATAAAACAATTTTAAAAAATCTTTGTACTTCTATAAGAATTGATTGAGTTTGCTCATTTCCAATACATTTCACATTGGTTCTCTTGGTTAAGACAGGTTTCTCAGACCATAGACACTATTGGCATCTGAAGGTGAATGATTTTTTTTTTGTGGGGGCTCTCTAGGGCCGTGGAGGATGGTAAACAACATCCCTGGCCTCCGCCATGATAATATCAAACCCCCGATTGTGACAACCAAAAATATCCAGAGATTGTCAATGTCCTGAGCAGGGGAAAATCTAGCTCTGCAGAGAACTACCAGATTAGATGGAAATTTACTATAGATATCAACCAGGGATGACCCTTGCAGCCAAAGTTGGCAATCTTCACAAAACCAAGGCCTCCTGCCAGTAAGTTACACTTATTACCGCCACCCCCGGTAAAGTCATAGCTGAATGCTTGTGATGGCTCTTTTGATGAGTCAGCTTGGCTGGCACTGTCTAACTGAATAACAGTCCTAGTTACTCAAACACAAAGCTAGGTGTTGCTGTGAAGGTACTGCATAGATATAATTAAAGCTCTTAATCAGTTGGCTTTAAGTAAGGAAGACTGTCCTGGAGGTTGGATACTGAATCCATTGAGAGGCTTTGGAAGTAGGATTGAGATTTCCCTAGGTGAGAGAAGAAATTCTGTCTGTGAATGAGAGGTTCAGCCCCATGTTTATGGATTCAAGCCTGCGAGACGTTCTCTTTCTGAATTTCTGTCCTATGAATTATGGACTTGCTTTGCCAGATCCACAGTCACAGATCCAATTCTTTATAATAAATCTCTCTCTCTCTCCCCTCCCATCCCCCGTGTGTGTGTGTGTATGTGTATGTATGTCTGCCTGTCTCTCTCTCTCATATAATGTAAGGATGTATGCATTTGTAAGTCCTTTTGTTTGTGAGTGTGTGTTGGCACATGTAGCCTTTTGGTTCTGCTTCTTCAATTGAACCCTGAGTGATACTAACACACTGCAAACAACTTTGTAGTTGACCCTTGGTCCCACTAAATAAGGAGCAGCACTGCAGGATTTCAGGGTTCACATTCAAGTTGTCATCCCCAAAGGAATACTTTAATCTGAGAACCACACAAGGGTGCATTGAATTCCAACTTCACAAAGCTATGTAATTATGTGCTAGTTACTTAACCTCTCTGAACTTCTATTGACTCATGTATAAACTTCTTGGGTTGTAAAAATTCAATGAGAGAATATGCGTAATGCCTAAAAACATGGTATTCTATATCTGTTAGATACAATTAAACTTTTAAAAGATTTTAGAAGAGCCGGGCTCGGTGGCTCAGCCTGTAATCCCACGCTTTGGGAGGCTGAGGCGAGTGGATTGCCTGAGCCCGCGGGTTCGAGACCCACCTGGGTAACTTGGCGAGACCTCATCTCTACAATAAATCAAAAAATTAGCTGGGCACGGTAGCGCGCGCCTGTAATTTCAGCTACTTGGAAGGCTGAGGCGGAAGGATCGCCGGAGCCCAGCAAGTTGAGGCTGCAGTGGCTGGGAGTGGCCACTGCACTCCAGTCTGGGTGACAGAGTGAGACTCCAACTCAAAAAAAGAAAAAATTTTAGAAACCTTTCAAAGATATAAATCATAATAAAATGTAAGGTATAAATATATTTTCATAGGGGGAAGGATATTCTAGGGTACTTTGAAAGAATTATTAAAGTTTTTTAACTTAACCATATCAAAGAAATTAAAATGACTAAGTTAAAAAATATACAGAAATAAAAGACACATAGAAATCTCCATATTAAAAAGGATGATGTACATTTAAAAATGGTCATAGTAGTGTCATATGAAACACTTAGGATGCATTTATGGGTCCAGGTATTTGAGGGAGCAAAACTTCAATGATCCCTTTGTCCATTGAGATTTTCAGCCCTTGGAGTATTTCCTATGAAGTTCTGTTGATTATGGATCTAGACACATTTGCATTGATGATGTCTTTCCGTGGCAAGCAGGGTAGGCTTTGTCGTCACAACTCAGCAAAACCTATAAGGGTGTTGGAAGTGGGTGTACAGGGCAGGTAAGCTGTACAGTGTACAGGATGCAGTGATTGAGGGGAAATGGGACAGGGTTTCATTCAGGTTTAGGTGACTGCAGGGCTTCCAAGAAGCACAGCAGAAAAAGGAAGGGAAGGAACATTTGATTTGATCTGTGCTAGTGGAGGTGTTTATGGAGAGGTCCACAGGTGATTTAGGCAAAAAGGATACATCCTGCAGAATATCCTGGTGACCTCAGTATTTTATCCATCTGTTTGCCAGCTGCTTCTCCCCTGGGCTCTGAACACCTTGAGGGCAGAGGCCATGTCTTTTCACCATTGTGCCCAGCAGACATGCACACAGGAATGGGTATAGTGTCCTTTAGGGTGACAGCTGCTTGGGGACGGGACCAGGTACAGAACTGAGATGGAACTGCACCTAGAGAAGGCTACGTTTCTGAGTGGTGCTCTCCATTATAGTCTATCCTCATTATTTGTGGATTCCAGATATGGGATTCACCTACTTGCTAAAATGTATTTGTATTCCAAAAATCAATACTTACAAAGCTTTTGCGGTCATTCACAGACATGCAGAGAGCTGTGAAAACTTGAGTCATTCAATATGCACATTCCCAGCAGAGGTGGATCACAGTGACATTCTGCTTTCTTGTTTCTGCCCTCATGCTACAAACGAGTGTCCTTTTGGCAGTCTGTTTAGTGCTACATTTTTCCCATTTGAAGGCTTTTGGTTGTTGATTTCGCTTTTTGGCCTGCCTGCAAAGTGCTGTCCAGCGTCCCTAAGTTCAAGGCCATGGTGTGCCTTACATGGTAGGTAAGCTTCGTTCAGGCATGATATTTATACTGCTGTTGGCTGTGAGTTTAATGTTAACAAATCCACAGTCTACATGAAATGAAGTCCCTTTAAACAGAAATACAAATCAGCAAGGTTATGTATGGATCCATTGACGAAAATCTAGAAGCAATGGTCCAGTATTTGCTAACTCAGTGTTCACAATGACATTATAAGGCAGAAAGACTGAGAGTAATGACCATTGACTGTATTTTGTTGCCTGGGGTGAGGTTGCGTGGACAGGGACTGAGCTAAAGAAGAAATTCTGCAGCACATCTTCTCAGTAGGGTCTTTTCTCTTCCTGCCCCAGATATCCCATCACAAGAGGGGCAATGGTCTGTAAGAAGTTATCATCACCTGCCTTCCGGCAGCCAGCACAGGAAGTTGCCAGCTCAGACAGGAAGTACACCCCCCAGGTAACAATTGTGCAAAGAAGACTTGAACTTTTCTATCCCTCGGGCAAAGAGAGACAGTACACACCACACCACAATTACTGTCCTTTCCTCTTTGGGATTATTATACAGCTACATCATAACAATAAAAAGAAGCTATTCCTAGCTCAGACTGTCTGAGGAGAGATAGCCTCGCAGGAACAAAGCAACTTCTGCAACCCCAGAGGAAGTCACATTTCATGACAGCGTCCAGGAAGGTTGGGGAAGGAGGACCATGACTGGCATGGGAGCAGACAGCAGCCTCCCGGGTCCCATGCTTTGGGGTGGCTTTTAGGCAATTTTATTTTTATCCCCACCACAGCAGAGACCTATTTTCTCATAGCTCCTTTCTCGAACACAATTTAGTAACATCAGGCGCTGGATCTGTCTTTTTATGATCTTATAAATAACAACCATCCAGAGATGGCCTTGGCTGTTGTTCTCTCCAAATATTAAATTAGCTTCTGTGGGAGAAAGTAAATTTAAAAGACATGTTTTATTGTTTCTATAAAACCTGAGAAATAGAGAGCAGGGTCTGGAGAAGGAGGGTAGGCCAAGCTGGAGAGGGGATCACCTCACGTGGTCATGTCCCCTGCCCAAAGCTCTTAGACCACACTGCTGTTCTCCAGTCATGGGCTCTTTATTATTTTCTCATTGCAAATGAGTAATAATGTCTTATCAGTGTTTCTAAAAAGGGCTTGTGAATTGAAGACCCAACATCGCTCAGCCTTTGCTTCTCTCTTACTCTGCTCCAGCCTAGTTGGAGTACAAATCTGATAGTTTGCTAGGGCCAGCTCTTCTGAAAGGCATGAAAGGCTAGTTTTCTCAAGAGCTGCTGTCTAGAAATCAGAAAGCTCCAAAAGTAATCCTTTTGATTCTTAGCCTGAAGATGGAAGCCCTGGTGCTTTCATGCATTTGATAAGTCGATACTGAACACCAACTATATTCTTGCCTCTGTGCTGGGCTCTGGAGTGACAGCTAGGAGCAAAACACAGTCCCTGCCCTCAGAGGGCTCACAGCTGAGTCAAAGAGAAGGGCATTCGGAGAAGGGCATATGAGTTCAGATAGGAAAGTCAAGTGTGCGTTGAAATGGTAGGAGGGTATACCAGTCTCAAGTTCTAAGGGAAAGCTTCCAATGAAAGCGAAACTGAGCCCAGAAAAATGAATGTGAGGAGGAAGAGGCAACATATGGATAAAAAGGAAAGGGTAACAGAGAGCCCAGCACATTCCCATAACGTTGTCAGGTTGGCCCACAGAGTGTGAGGGGGAGAGTGGTAAAGACGAGAATGGCGAGGTAAGCAGAGGTCACATGACGCAGGTCCTAAAAACATGGCACCCATAGTCAGTGGCAGATTTCTGAATTCTCCTGGGCTGTGACCAGATTAATTGTCCTGTAACTTCTGCCAGGGTCTATCGGGTACCCTGTGGTCCTGGCTCATATTGGCAGTCCCAAGTGGACAGGACAGTATATACCCCCAGCAGTTGGTCAGTCTTCTTTTCTCTAGTTCTTGGAATCAACCCTTTTTCCTAGAACAGTCCTGCCTTATTTGGTGATGGAACTTCTGAAGATATTTGGTTTTCTTATGCTCAAGTTTTTGTCTTCTTCTCTGCCCTACCTCTCTATTCCTCAGTGGGTCCCCTCGACCTCTCTGAGGATAACCCTCACAGATGCCACTGCCCTCATTTCCCTAAACTTTTTATCATCTCTTAAGAAGTTCATCTTCCCCAGATTTCTCTTATTCGTGCTCTCAACAGGCTGTGGGGTCAAGGTTCCCAGACAGCATATACTCAATCCCTGCTGGAATCAAGTGCTTTTTTTTTTTGAGTCTCACTGTCGCCCAGACTGGAGTGCAATGGCCGCTCCCGGCCACCGCAGCCTCGACCTGCTGGGCTCCGGCGATCCTTCCGCCTCTGCCTTCCCTGTAGCTGGAACCACAGGCGCGCGCTACCCCGCCTGGTTGATTTTTGATTTATTGTAGAGACGAGGTCTCGCCAAGTTGCCCAGGCAGGTCTCGAACCCGCG